>NW_011889115.1:181253-198930 GCF_000151845.1 Pteropus vampyrus | reverse complement strand
GGCCAAGAAAAAATTCCCTAGGATGGAAGTGCTCCAGGAAGCCTGGGCAATGACAAACGAGCTGAGCACAGGCAATCCCCGGAGACTCCTGAGGCTCCAGAAGCCTTAGCACTCTTCCGCATGTTCCCCACACACTCAGAGCAGTTTATGTGAATGGGCCTAGACAGGTGTGGACAGTACAGATTCCACACTCAGCGGAAAGGAAGTGCTACAGAAGGACTTATGAGAATATGGAGTGAGAGAGGGGAAGAAACAATGAGTGAGATGTGGCGTCCTAGTCACATGGGAAAACAATTTACACACTGCTGGTGCTAGGGATGCAGAGGTGGGTGTGCACACAGCCCCAGCCCTCTCCCACCCCCAAGCCCCCTCATCACTGGACCTATTTGTCACCTACTAGACCACAAGTCCCTTGAGGGAAGAGACTATGCCACACTGAACATTCTATCCAGCATAGTACCTGGCACAAACCTGGGTCTGCCAATTACTAGCTCTGTGATCTTGCCAAGTCACTTAAACTCTCTAAGCCTCAATTTCCTAGTCTGTAGAATGGAGATAATAATAATCTCTACACCCAAGGAGAAGGAAATGAGCCTTTACTTAGCCCAATGCCTGATTTAGAGGCAGTACTCAACAATAGTTAGGTAGTAGAATTATACAGTAGACATCAAGCAAATGCTTGACAAACTGGGCGTAAGAAAGAAAAATAAACAGTCAAGCAAATGATGACAAAATTATGTAATAAAAAATAGCAGGAATAAATGTGAATTACTGTAAGAGCAGAAAGGAGAGAAAGCACCTAATTTTGCCTAAGCGTATATAGAAAATTTCACAGAGGAGGCAGGTAACACTTGGATTAAAATCTAAAGAACTAAAATCAGGCCACAGGAATAACACATGCAAAGGCACAGAGGCAGGACAGAGAATCTAGTATATTCAGGAATTGCAAATCTGGCTACAAGCAGGGTGTAAGCAAAGGAGCGGTGGTGACGCAGGTGGTAGAGATCAGTAAGAGCCAACAATTCCCTGCGTGCTCTGCCACTGTACGGTTCTGAGCAGAAAATGAATGGCACGGGTACTCTGGTGGCTGTGTGGAAAATGGAAAAAGGGGGCAAGACTGGAGGTAACATAGGACAGTGATTTTGGCTGGGGGAAAAGGAACAGAGATGGGGTTGAAAGAGAGAAAAGTGAAGTAAGCCAGCTCAAGAAGCCAGGTAGAAACTGAGTCTCAGAAAAACTGAGACTGGCCCTTGGCACTCTTCGAAGCTCCTTCATATAAAGCATGGGTCTAAGAGTGAGATAATCACCTCCTCTCCACATCTGCTGCCTCACAATGTGTGCAACAACAAAGGAGAGCGAACGCGGAAAATTCCAGCTGAAAGCTTTGACCAGAGTGAGCAGGCCCAGAGGTCACGGTCACCATTGAAGCCTCGATGAAACCACCTACAATAGGCCTGGGATCAAGGCCAGCACTTTTCCACTCACGTGTAAACCTGGCGCCCAAGTTTCAGCAACAAAACCTTTTAGGTGTGCTTTTTTTTAAAGTCATTTACAGGAATCCAAGGTCCTCCAAGTAACTTCAGAGAAGTGGCCTGTTTCTTCTTTGTTCTTAAAGAAAAAACAATAGTCTCTTTGCCTTATATGTCTGGGTGCCAACAAAAAGTGATGCAGTGACTTCCCAAGTCTCTAGGGTCCCACAAATCAGTCTATCTGTCTGTCACACACACACACACACACACGCGCGCGCGCGCACACGCACACTCGCCCCGCCACCTCTTACACACTCCTACCTCTCTCTCTCTCCCTGCAATAGAAATATACTATTGCCCTGTGAAAGGAGCTGCATTCTAATGGCCTTGAGGGGAGTGGGAGTGGGAAGGGAGGAAGGGAAGGTTCAAGGCCGTACATGACCATTCCTGCTAAACAAAAATGGTTGCCTTTGTTGCTTCCTATCTTGGTTTCAAACTAATTAGACAGAGTTAATGAGTAGGCAGCAATGATGCTTGGTTCAGCTGTTCCAGACCCAAGTGTTTTTTACTTATTAAAAATAAAGATGCCCAAGGGCTCGATTTGGTAAAAATGCACACAGAGAGGCACATTTCCTTTTTAAAAAAAAAAAAGTTTTGCATTGAAAAACTATATGTGTTTAATAAGTACCAAAAATCAAATGCACGGCAGCAAGACCCCTGGCAGCTCCTGTGTGCATTTTCAAAAGTGTCTTCAAAGACCACTGGAGAGAGACTCAGAAGACCAGAGTTCTAGTGTCAGCTCTGCCATTTACTAGCTATGTGATCTTGTGCAAAATATATAAATAACAATCTGAGCCTTAGCTTCCTCGGTATCAAATGGGTGTAATGCTCTGCCTATCTCACACAGTATGAGGGAGAGAATGTAATTGGAAGTGTTTTGCAAACTATAAAGCACTTTGTCAACACCTACTCAGTCAACAAATATTTACTGAGGGCCTATTAGGTGCCAGGCATTGTTCCCCATCACTACCAACACTGCACCTCTTCAGCTCAATCACTAGGTGTCAATTTCAAATGCAGCCCGGTTTATGGTCGCAAGCGACACACCCGTTCACGCAGTTTTTCCCCCTTTGAAGCATTAGTCACTTGTCTCCATCAGGAGATGCTTAATGACATCTCAGCACTGGGAGGCCCTGGGACATGTTAGTACAAATGATGATGGACACAGGGCCTCCTGTCACCTCTGCTGCCCCAGAGGGCCTAAACCTGAGAAGCTTCCAGAACCTTAGTTTCCATAACCATAGAATAAGATGATTCTTACAACCAGGGCCAAAGCAGGTGAACAGATGGTAAGCGTGCATCCTTCTGGTATCAGAGTGCCTGGCTCCACGTCCTCACCAGGTGACCTTCACCTGCAGGCTCAGCAGCAGCCCCAGCCCAGCCCTGACCAGTCGGTCCTGTCTTCAGTTAGGAAAGGTTTAAAGTATCTGAGGTTAGCAGCTCAGAAGCAAGCTCGGCGTGCTGCCATTCCTGCCCTGACCTTGTTCCTTGGTTTTCATCACTAAGCATCTATCTTATTCCAGAAACCATGCCCTACTTTGTGTCAGACGTCCAACAAATATGACCCTGAATTGTTTCATCTACCTGAATCCCAATTTAGTGAATTGTTCCAAGACCAGAGTCCTACCTTACTATTACTCCAAGAAATTGTCTTGATGCAGATTCTAAGGAGCCTCCTGAGGCCAGAGCTTTTAAGAATTCATCTCCACATCCCCTCCGTGTGCAGCTCAGCATCTGGCATGTTGTAGGCACACAATAAATATTATAGAATGCAGAGCTTGCCCACTTGCTTAGATGACTGCAAAGTGTCTGCTCCTGTGCCCCTCCTCACTCACAGGACCTCCTTGACGGACAAAAGTACTGTGCTTACTGCCGTGATCTCTGGATGCTATACTATTCCCACAACCCCAGGCCCCTGGCAGCATCCTTGGGTCAAATCTACCTACCCCATTCCCAGTATGCCCCCTTTTCCACTTAGCACATTCTAAGAGCCAAAGGGCTAAGCAAGTTCTGAAGTCTGGTGGCTGGCTCAGTGTCCCGGGCCCAAGCACCTTCATTACTGGAATCTGAGAGTATGAGGACTTGGCTTGAACCACCTGGCTCCTTCTGGCACCAGTGTAGAAAGAACTCAAGTTCTGTTCAACAAGCACCGCTGAACACCAAGAGTGGTAAGAGGGAGGCTCTGTTTAAGATCCTGAGATTGACACAGTAAATGGCTCACTGCAACCTAAGAAAGAAGGGCTCTGTGTGGGTCTCAACTATAACATATCAGATTTGGGTTCTACGAGGTTGCTCTAAACCTGAAAATGTAAGTAGGAAACCTCATTTATACTTCTTTACCTCTCCTTTCCAGATCAACAGAGGAAAAGTATATACAACAACGGAAAGTGACGCTGACATTTAGTGCTGGTCTCTTCTACTAATTGGCTGTGTGATCTCAGGTAAGTCATTCTTCTTACCTGGGTCTCTTTATCCTCCTTCGTACAGGACCAGGCTCAGATGTGGAGGTACATTCTAAAGACTTTTCCATACCTTACATTCAGCAATATCCATGCTACTCAAAGCATGGTTCTCAGACCTACAGAATCAGAATCTGTATTTTAACAAGATCCCTAAGCGACTTGCATACACACTGAAGTTTGAGAAACACGATTCTACGGCTTTTCAGAAAGACCTTGGCCGACCTGGAGCATGACATCTTCTGCAAAAATCTGGAAGAAGAGTCTGTCACAGGACTTTACTGAATGTGATTAGAAGCAGCTGGCCAGTTGTAAGGGCCAGGGAAAAATGCTGCAAGATCCTTTTAAACTCAGCTGCGATCCATAAAATATCTCTCAAGTGCTTAGAGTCTTCTAAATTTGAAGTCTTTAGATAAAATGACTTAAAAAATACTAATTATGCACGGAAGTCTAACCATGAACCAAGCATTAGTGAATCCATAGCTCCTTCTGTACTGGCGTGCAGCCAGCAGGCACTGAACAGAGCTCTAAAATCAGCAAAGAGGTCACCTCTGAAACCATAGCACCACTTCTCACAGCCCCACCTGTCTCATGACTGGCCCTTGCCGACCGGGACTTCAGTCTCAGTCTGTGTCCCACAGACAAGACCATGCTTAAAGGAAGGCTGCCTCGACCCACAAGGCAGAGCAGAGGTGGGAGAGGGCCACAACCTCTGAGGTCACAGACACCACACACAGTCAGTCCCTCCCGTGGAACAGAAAGGGAAGAAGGGGAGGAGCACAGACTGGAAGCAGCACAGACTAAACAAATCTCGTCCTTGTTTCCAAACCCAGGGAGACCAGCTTCTGGCATGGTGACCATTCACCTGAGAAAGTCCCATTCAGCCAGTGAGGCTTTGGGACAAGTAGAGAAACCATCCTGAGCCCTGGGTTCTAGCCTTGACTCTACGTTAATGTGCTACGTGCCCCTGAGAGGCAGCCTCCTCCCCCACCACTGCCCCGCTCCAGATGAGAGTCACCACTTGCTCCTCTGACTTGGGATTCTACTCAACACTGTAGAATTATTCGTCTCTGTTTGCAAGGCCACATCGCCCACTGTGCAAGGGCTATGTTTCAATTGCCTGTTTCCCTAACAATGGAGGAGACAGAAAGGAGGAGGAAGGACAGAAGGGGATGGGAAGCTTGGACTTGATGATTATGCAGGTCAGCAGCAAGCTGGAAAGGGAGCCCTTTCTTGGGAGCACTCTCAATGTCAGTGCCCATTTTTCATCCTAAAAGCACACTGTGAAAAAATAACTTATAACCCTCAGAGACCAGCTCCAGACTCCTCACTGCACCTGCCAAAGGCTCCTCTTCCACCTTATGGAGTCAGGATCACACATCAACTACATACATCATCAGGGAGGATTTCTGACCACCTGATTTTCCTAGCCGACTCTGACAGAAATCTCAAGTACAGATCTCACTATAAAATTCTCCATAAGCCATTAGCTATAACTATACTGTCTCCAAAAATAAATCTTCGAGACCTTCAAAACCTACACTTAACCTAAAGGAACAAGGTGACAGGACTCCTGATTACCCTTCTTAAATAATCCTCCTCTTACCATGGTGGGGGACATGAGCAAGGTCGCTCTGAGTACTTACTGAATGGACTATGGCCAGCCCCAGTCCTCTCTTAGGTGGGGAAGAGGGCTTGCCTTTGTGAGTCCTCTCTAAGAGCTGACCCCTGGTAGACAGCTAAGATCCACTGCCTCCTCTGACCATTAGTGTTGCCTTAGGTACCCACCTCAACACCCCCCGCCTCATCTGCTGTGGCATACCCTTGTCTGTCTAACCCAAGCACTGTTAGCTTTGTGAGGGCAGGGCTGCAAAACCTGTCTCTGTACACATAGGACTCATTCATTTTATAAATGAATGAAAGAACTAAACAATGAAAAACAAACAAGAACCAAAGATCATTTACTCAGTTTTATCAATGTCAGTCAAGACCACCCTTCAAACTCATCGTGAGCTAGACCTACTCTTCAGTCCATAAGCTAGAACAGAAAAGACCCAGGAGGTTAAATCTGGAAAAAATTGGGATTCAAATTGGTTCGGAATTTTTTCTGGACCAGGGTATACTAACAAGTAGGTTATTCTCACCTATTTCAGGTTCTGCAAAATTGTGCTACTCTTACCAGAATTGTTAGGTCAGAAATCTATTCTTTAGAAACTAGACACTGTTTATATTTTAGTTATTAAATGCAATGTGAAAGTACCCAGCACATATTCATTGTTTAAATTAACATTTGTTGAACCTCAATCTACAGAATTCTATTTCTCTATGTCATGAACTAGGAATTTGCAAATAGTAGTTACAGAACCACTCTGGGCCACCCACTTTTGTGAATATAAAAGCACTTAAGTAAGGCAAGCTGACTTTGGTAAAATAGCCTCTATTTTTCATCCACTTATATAACTCTGCATTGTCAAAGCACACCAATAACTGGTACTGTCATCTCTCATGCCCCCAAGAAAAACTTCCTTTGGGGCTCTTTCTACATTTATTTTCAATTGCCAGATCCCCAGAGGAAAAAATCAAATCACTGACGCTATTTCAAACTTCATGCTCAAGGCAGCCACTAAGAGGATAATAGGGCAGCTCCGCTTTTGCTCTCTTTGAGACAGGAAGACACCCTATGGCTGTGAAGGAAAGGCAGGACATGTGTGAGGACATTCAAAATATAGCAAGGAAACCCAAAACAACAGTAAGAAGAGCTGGAGAAAAAAGCTGTTTGGAACAATGAATCATTCCAAGGTAACTTATGTTATTATATAAGAAACAAAACAAGCTTTCAGGATTGCCATTCATTTATTATTTCATCCATTCATGTGTTCATTCAGCAAGCAAACATTCATTGGGTATCCATTATATGCAGGCACTGTGCTAGGCAGGCAGGAAGTATAAGAAAATTTTCTAGTAAGTAGAACATCAGTCCACAACCGCTCACCACATTCCTACCACACTAGCCTTCCTTCAGGTATTTGTACAAGGTTCTTTCATCCTTCAGCACAAGTCTCAGCTTAAATGTTTCTTCCTCCAGGAGGTCTTCCCTGATTTGTACCCTCATCCCACCCTAGACTAAATTAGGCTTGCCTGTTATATACTCCCATAGTATCTCCTTTTTAATGCTCTGTATACTTATCATTACTTTGTCTTCCCCAATAGATAGTAAGCTCCATGTGAGCTAGAATATAGTAGGACTCAATAAATATTCACTGAACGAATGAATGAACTGGGGTTTATGGGCAAACTACAGGCCCTGAAATATACAGTGGGAAAAGTGTGGGATTTGGAGCTCTACACACTCAAACTCCAGCTTCACCACTCATTAACTATGTCACCTTAAGCAAGTCCCATGATCTCTCTGAGCCTCAGTTTCCTCACCTGTAAAATGGAGACAATACTTAGAGAAGATGTGAATATTAAAAAATATGATGTGAGTAAAGTAACTGGTACAAAACAGATGTTTGATTAATATTACTCCCTCCCTCGCAACTCTTCTATAGAGAAGAAAAAATTGATAACAGCAAGGTAGAGAGCCCCAACCCTACAGAAACTTATCAACTTATCAAGGGAAGAATCAGGCACAAGTTACCAAGATAAGAATTAGGGCAAGTCAGGACACGGGTAGCAGCCCAGATGACATCTTACCGACTCCCAGCCTCTGAACTTGAGCTTCTTCAATCTACCTGACCAAGGCACAATGCTAGGCCCAGGACTGAGCCTGCAGTTGGAGATCAAATGGTTGCAGCTATGGGAGATGGCAGAGACTGAGCCTATTCCTCAGGCCAGAAAATGGCCTTTGGAAATATTCAAGCAAAAGCATTCATCTCTTCCCCAAATACTCTGTCCATAGCTAACTAAAGGGAACCCAAAGGTCTAAAAAGGATTACCAGGGAGGGAAAAGGCGGGGCAGTGTAAGCCTAGAATCAGAGGTCAGGTCTCAAGTCCAAATTCTGCCACTTATTAGACGTGTGCTTTGGGGGCAAGTTTTTCCCTTATCTAAGCCTCATTTCACCATCTACAAATTGGACTAGGATGATGTCTAAGGGCCCTAACAGCACAAGAGATCAGTGGGCAGAGGGAGGCTCTTCAATCATGCACACCACTGATCTGATGTTCGGCTGCACTCTCAATTACACAGAGGATAAAATGGTCAGAAGGAAGGACTAATATGGTATTTCCTGAGCCTATTTAGTCTCCCGATTCAGCACTGCACCTGCTCCTTCTGCATTTGCAATTTACCAGATATCATCACAGGCGCTCCTTAAACAGCTATCATTTATCACTTGCTTGTGGATGTCAGGTCATCTTTAAAAAAAAAAAAAAAAAAAGACTAATCAATAAAATTGACAAAATTTACTCAAAAAACAATTTTCTCCTTCTTTGTTTCCATTAATAATAGCAATACCTTTAATGAACTGCTGATATGCACTAAAAATCAGACAACTACCAGAAGGGACAGGGGGCAAATATATAGTCTACTTCACAAAGAAGTAATGCCACAGAGAATACTGTAACCCATTCAGAACCCAGAGCCTTTTTCTTATGGAAACAATACTATAAATGATACTCAATATCCAGGCCTGCTGCCTTGCAACAACATCCACCCTCACCCCCAAACACATACCCAACCAAGTACCCTTTAACATATCCTAGCTGTTCTGCTCAGGGCTGGAAAAACAGTGACAAAACACAATTTCTGTGTCTGAGGCTATAGCTCGAGTGGTCCCAGCTATATAAGAAAGAGCAGCAGACTGGAACCAGTCCACATGCCAGAAAATGGCCTCTGCAAGCACTTATGCCAAAGAATGAACTGCCAAACGTTGCCCAATATCCACACCATTGTAGCCCTATAACCCTGGGGCAGTGATTTTCAAGTGTGGTTCCAGGCCATCAGCATCAACACCTCCTGGGAACTTGGTAGAAATCAAATTCTCAGGCTCTTTGCTAGACCTACTGAATCAGAATCTCCTGGGGTGGGGCCCAGCCATCTGTATTTTAACAGACCCTCCAGATGATTCTGATGTGTGCTTAAGTTTGAGAATCACTGCCTTAGAGCATCCCAACTGCTGCATATTTGCAGTAAAAATGATAGAAAACTAAGTTATCTATTAAACCAGCAGTCCCTGACCTTTTTGGCACCAGGAACTGGTGCTCCTATGAGAATCTAATGCCCGATGAACTGAGGTAGAACTGAGGCAGTGATGCTAGCACTGGGGGGCAGCTGCACATACAGATGAAGCTTCGCTCTCCCGCTGCTCACCTCCTGCTGTGCAGCCCAGTTCCTAACAGGCCATGGACTGGTACCGGTCCATGGCCCAGGGTTTGGGGACCCCCGCATTAAACCTAGGAGCAAAACAAGGAAATTGCATAGAAAATAGATTTTTAAAATGATCTAAAATGTTGATGTTTTAGAAGAAGCAGGTTTATCAGAGGAGGAAGGAAGAGAAATGCTAGTTCTGATGCAGAAGAAATGTCTATGCATACTGAGGAGCCTCTGAAGCTTAAGGCCCCAGGCCTTTTCCTGTGTGGTACTTCATTTCCAAATATAGGCCTTTTCTGTCCCTTCGGCTGAGAGCTCATCACTTCAGAGGGTGTTCCCACACCTTCAGTAGCAGGGCTCTCAGACTCAGCAACCACTATTAAGGTCACTGAAAAAAAAAATTTTTTTTTTAACTCATAAACAGAAAGAGGATGGAAAGCGAAAAAAGGAAGGAGCAATAAATGTTCTAAGGTCACTAAATTTAAAAATGAAGGGAGAATTAAAAGTAAGAGGGAGAAAGTAATATGTGAGTGCAGATGGAAAAGGAATTGTTTAAAGTAGGATTTGCTGAGCTCTGAATAATGAGAGAGAGGAGGGTAGGATCAACTCAAGGAGAAAAGAGGTAGTGAAGAAATACTGAGACTTTCCTTGGCCTCTGCCACCAGGTAGCGAAATCAACCCAGCACAGCTTAGTTGCTGTCTAAAAGCTTTTGCTTTGCTTTTGTCATTTTTTTGTTATTACTTTGGGGTGAGAATGAAGATGCAGAGCAACTTCAAGCTAGGTGAGTGGGGGCAGGGAGAGCATACTGAGCAATGGATTGTTTTTCTGCATGTTAATTCAGTCAGTAGCCTTAATGAAGGAATATCATTACCTTTTACAATGTGGGAGCAACCATGTAATAAAAAGCACCCATGATGATAAAGACTATACTGAGTTACACATTAATATTTGACTGCAACTAAGTTTTAAAATAATACATTTGATTTTAAAATACCTATTTTCTTGGAATAAAACTCAATATCAAGTTAGGTCTAATTTTATGGTCCAAATGCAATTTTCCTCCAGTGCACCACAAAACGTTAAATACTGGGAAAGACAGTAATAATGAAAAGTCGGCTGTAGTGTAACAGCAAATTTCCTGAAGAGATGATTTGAGGTTCTATAGGTCACAAAAGAAAAGACATACATGGTTAATCATAAATCCATCTAAAGATAGTTCATTTCCATCATCTCTCATTTTAAATGGAAGCTTAAACAACTCTCTGGGCTTGGCAGATTGTAAATGTAATAATGTTCCAATTCACTACTAGGTCCTATTGATTTTCTCTCATTTTCATCTGTATTGATTAATGTCATCTTGTGACATTCAAATGGCAAACTGAGGAAGAAAAAGATATGCATTGAGTTGGCCCTATACTGAGAAGAGCACTAAACTGGGAATCAAGAGACCTGGGTTCTAGTCCTCGCTCAGCCATGACTAGCTATCATCCCCGAGAAAGTCACTTCGGGTGACTCTCTCTAGGCTTCAGGCTCCTCATATGTAAAATGACACAATGATCTTTACCATAATTCACCATATTGTTACAATAAGTAGATGAGAAAATAAGAAGTTATTATGAAATAGTACCTAGACTCCTCTGGTCAAACATGCAAACAACCCCTCTACTGAAGAACAATACTTTTAACAGCATTTAAAATTAGAAAAGAAAAATACGCTCCCGGGATCATAAATATCAAGGTAGGCAGGGAGGAAAACTGGAAAATAGTTTTCAGTATTGCTGGATCCTCAAATTTTGGATCGTCAAAAATAAGCGTCTGGAAAAATTGAGTTTGAATAATCCCAACTGATGCTAGAGTTACCATGGCAAAAGATGGAACCATTCAGTCGGAGAAATCAATAAGAGCCATCAACAAGTGGCTCTGCTTTTCCTATGATGACAGCCACAGAAAGTTTCTACTAAGAGTGGCATCTCAATGCTGTATTTCTCTGAAACATACAGTTTCAGAATGCTCATGGAATTGATAAGATTCAAGTGATTTTCAGAATGAATTGAATAAAAAACACTAGAAATTTTTTTTAAATGTTGGGACCCTTGAATAAAAGTTATTGTCTGGGTACATGTATCACTGCTTTTATCTGGGAAAGAATACCAATCAAATGAGTCTATAGACAATTTACTCTGAATATTAATAAAAGGTAATATAATACATGGTAAATATGTACTCTACAAAACAAGAGCTTTCAATCGCTCTATTAGTGGATACTCAAATTCAAACAAGCCAAACCATTCCTCAAATAATTCATATCACAGAGCTAAACAAATATTAGCTTAGCTTGCTTCCCAGCTGGTAGCCTAGACAGAGTTCAATCCAGTTACAGATATAGGAGAAAAGAAACTGCCTATGTCATTTACCTTTAATTCACTGTCCTGTCGACCCCACGTAACCTCCAGGTAAGACCCGCAGCTTAGATATTAGTCCTATTAACTAACAATGGTTGACTACAATGACTGGGACAATTTTAATGTAAAAACTTCATAAAGACCTTTAATCCTCTGGCAATTCCAAAACAAACAGATCTCTAGGCCTCAAGCTACAAAACATTTGTGGCCATGGAAGAAAAAGAAACCAGAGACCAAGATGTGTTGAGTAACCTCAACCAAATGAGTTTCTAATAAAACTAAATAACCAAAAAAATTTATCCTGAGTTTACTTGTGTAAAACAATAAATGAAATTATTTGTAGAAAGAAACTTTATCCATAATTCCACCACCTAACACTATTATCTTTTTTTTTTCATAATTCAATATTCCCTTTAAATCCATCTCTGAGAACAAACAGAATTTTACTCTGAGATATAACAATGCTCCCATTTCTCACTTCATCTCAAGAAAGCGTTTTCAAACTGTCCTATGGAAGGAACCATAGGACAAACCCTAGTGTTTCTTGAATGAACCTCAGGAACTGCCATGAAGGGCTTGCCAGCAGGCAGCCAAAGTGCAAGGCTTCATTCTATCTCCCCCTAATTCCTTACCCCTAGTCCCAATTCAATCAGAACAGTTCCATTTTTATCTATTTTAGATTTTGAGACTCTGCATACAATTTTATTTGAAAATAAAACAAAAAACAGTTGTATTACCAATAAACATTTAAAAATTAATAATGCATAGAATCATGACATTTTTGACATAGAAAGAACCTTAGAGATCCAATGCTTTAATTTATAGAGGCCAAAAGGAGAGCCAAAGAGAAAGGCTTGCCCAAGCTCATACAGGAAATTTCTAACTAAAATTAGATCCCAGGTCTCCTTCCCCAACTCGAAGATCATTGTCCTAATTCAAGAACTATGCTTTCACTTCTTTGATAAATATTTATCAAATGCTACTATGTTTCAGGCACTGATTTTAGCACTGAGAAGTTAAAAGGGGGAAAAAATCCTGCACTCATGGCAGTTTACCAGAGGAAGACAGATAATAAACACAACAAATGAGTCAAGTATACAGTATATTAGAAGGTAATAAAGCAAAGAGGAGGGACATCAGGCTGGGGAGGTTAGAAGCTGCAATTGGTGAATTTCCTTAAAGACCATCACCATTAGGTCTTTATGTACCTAATAAAAATATGTGTATATGTGCTATAACTCCCACTAATTCAGAAGAAAAAATAATCTAATGGTAAGTCTGTCTGAAATTTCCCAGGACTCCACCTATTCCTTTTTAAATGGCATACAAGGCAAATAAGTATAATACAATAAGCAGGGTGTTAAAATTCTTTGGTAAAAATGTTAAACAGTACTTTAGAAGCACACACAAGCAAGATATTCATTGTTGCACTTGGCTCTAGAAGAGGCCGAGAATGTGGCAAAAAAAAAAAGAAAAAAAGAGTTACAAATGAGGAAATCTGGCTGCCACGCTTATTCTGCTGTGTGACATTGGACAGGATGATTAAGTTCTCTCAGCCTCAGTTTTCTTATCTGTAAAATAAGGAGGCCAGAGGAAATATTCTCTGAAGTTCCACGCTCTCATTCAAGTATCAACATCCTCTCACGTGCCAAACACATTTTATAATATCTTAGTCATATCAACACTATTGTTTGAATCCAAAGTAATCCTAATAATAACATATTATATTCATAGAGTTCTTTCTATTTTTCAATGCATTTTTCTCCTCTGACAAGTAATGGAACAGCATTTTTTTCATGTTATAATAAAGAAGGCTGGACCTTCAGTCAATCAATCCAGGGTAACATGACGCTCCCTGCTCTCCAGGGCCTACACTCTGGTCCAGGTGTGGCTCTGGCTAAGGACCGGCAAGCCCCCCCAGAAAGCCTCACAGAGTTAGAGGTGCCATTCAATAGGGCTGAAGAGGGCAAGAGCGTGTGGGGTACTTTTAAAATCCCTTCCCCATTTGAGGGGTACAGGGAATTTTCAAATGAGACATTTCAGACATTCAGGCATCTACTACTATGACAGAGATCAGCATATGGATCAAGGACCAAACTTGAATAATTCTTGCTATATTAAATATGTGTCAAGAGCCTTTAAAAAGTCTATATCCTTTGATCCAGGAATCTAATTTATTTCTAGAAATCTTTCCTAAGAAGATAATCAGAGACTTGAACACTTAGGTACAAGGATGTTGATCACAGCATATTTTGTAGGAGCAAAAACTTGGAAACAACCTAAATTTCCAAAAATAATCACATAAATTGTGGCATATCCAAATAACAGAATATTAGTTCTTTAATGTTACATAGTTATTTTAAAGAATACTCAATAATATGGAGGAAATATTCCCAATATAATTACAGGTGGATAATCGGATATAAAGCAAACATACTACATATAATATCTCAGGTTTTTTTAAAATACATATAGAAAAAAACATTAGAATGTTCCAGTGTTTTCTCTAGGTTGTAAAATTATGGATGATTTTGGAGTTCTATAATTCTACAACAAGCACGCACTATTTTTATAACCAGAAGTGAAAATTTACATTTAAAAAAATACCTGTCCTACCTATCTCTCACAGTAGTAATAAAAATGAATCTGAAGGATGAGTTTTCCAACAATAAGTACCAACCTAAAATGGAATCACCCTGGGAGAGGGTCAAAGCAGCACTGTGTGACCACATGACCACTGACCAGATCAGACTATAGGAACCTGGGATTCTAGAGGTCTCTGTGAAATCCCTTCACTCAAAGGATACATCCTGCACAGTTGGCAAGACAGGGCTGAGTTGAGTTTGTCTCCCTGCCTAGTGCCCTGATGATTTTGATATGTGCTGTAAGGGGTAAAACAAGCAGTCATTAGCCAAGAAAGACTTCCTCTGGGGACCAACCTAGGAAACAATGGCCACTGTGCCCGTAGCAGCTTCTAACACCACAGTGGTAAAGACCCTTCTGCCCAGCAAGGATGTTGCTACAACCTCTGCTACCATGACACAGTGCTCATGATGACTTCTCTGAGGACCTAAACTGGTCCTGAGGCTTTGTTTTTCGTTTGGCCCACCAAGCCTTTTAAAAGACAATATACTTGAGTGAGGGTTTGGCCTGGTCAGAATACAGTATAAGCAGCTTCACTTATACCTAGTGATAGATAGGGAAACTAAGACTCAAAGGAGGACAGTGATTTATTAAAGACCACATGCAAGTTATTGGCAAATTAGGTCTAGAACCTGGTTGTCCTGATGTCCAGTTCAGTGTGTTACACGACAGAATCCCTGGCTCTCCAGGGACTCTAGACTTCTTATATTAGAAGGGGCCCCAGACCCTTTCACCACCTGTGGTCTCTTCGCTCAGGATCACAGCAGACTTTAGTTATTATTTTAAATTGTCAGTAACCAAAACACAGGGAAATAAGAAGTTCATACTTGGGGCTCAGGAGTAATTGGCAGTGGGCAAACAGTAAAAGACAGGTCTTGTTACGAATGAGGGGTTAAGGAAACAGAGACCCCCTGCTTCCTCAGGATGGGTGACAGAGAACCAAGTTAAAGAAAGTGAACGAATAGCATCCTAATGCTAACCAGTTGTATGAACGAAGTTGCAATCACCCACAGTGCTCACCAGAGGAGATAGGCAGGGATGCTCGTGGATATCAGAAGAGGCCAAATTGGTGGAATGAAAGAGTGTTAGGAAAAAATTATCCATTTCTGTCTTGGTGTCTTGGTCCTCCTTAGCTTGGCTGTGGCCTTGTTCTTATCAGACACTAATCTATGTAAGACAGCATTTAAGAAGTGTGATAAACTCTGAATGAATGTTATGTTACATTCCAGATGCCCTCTTTGAGATGGAGACTTTATTACCTGGGTAAAGGGCAGGAGTCTGATGATGTGCTGCATTTTTCCTACCATTCCATATTTTCATATTCTAAGAAAACAAATGATAATAGAAGGTGGAGCAAGGACAGGAGGAAGAGAGAGTAGCAGGACAAGGAGAAAGAGAATGGAAGATTAGGGTAGAAGAAAAAAGTAAGGGTAGAAAAGCATACTTTCATAGTAAACGAGTTAGATGACAAGCCAGGAAACATAAGATTGTTTTCTTTGTAACTTACAAAGGAAGGTGGACTTCACTACTATGATTTCTATTCACCCACAGACCTGTCTCCACCTCCCTCCAGAGCCCATTGGCTTCCAAGGTAATGAAATACCGAGGTAAATCGAGCAAGAGCATTTGAGTGTGGACATTAAAACCCACCTCTCCTCGGCCCCAGCTCTTGCACTGGAACACTTTGAACTGCCCTGAGTCTTCTCAGCTCGGAGGGGGCTGCTAACAACGGTGAATTAATTTGGGTGTTTCACTGCAGAGAAGCTGAGGTGCCACCTCGCTGCATGAATACAGTGTGCTCCTGGCTTCCTCTGGATCTTCTGGGTATGCCCAGGTCTCATGGGCAGTGTGACTCCTCAGAGACGGGGCAGCCTGGGGCAGGGGAGGGACAGTCAATGAGCCAGCAGGGAGCAAAGACATGAGGGGGTATCCCAAAACTGCAAACACATAGCAAAGGCCAGCCTCTGGGTCAAATTCAGAGCTCAGTGGAACCCTGCCCACCTGGCAGCAGATGGCTGTTCTATTCTAGACTTGGTCATTCCCCTTGAGAATTCTCTTATGTAATGATGTTGTTAGTCCCTTTCTCAATTTGCACTTAATGCTCAGACATCACCAGGACATGCACCCGAGAACAACGCCACAAGATTCTCAGCACTATTTGGAAAGAAGAAACAGTTATTTGCTTGTTTTATTTTTAATTAAAGGTGTTAACTGCAGAGGAAAGAGCCCCAGAAAGACCTTCCTAAGAACACAGTCAGTGCACTCTCCAGCCTGGCTGCTCCTTCCTACTTTGTCTAGCAAAGAGGAGGAAAGTAGAAAGGATCTAGCAAACCACCTGAACCCATTGTAGCAGGCTCCACAGGGAAGCTGGAAGAATACTTCCCAGACCAAAAAGAAGAGTCAGAAGAAACCCAAGCCAGCTTCACCCTCAGCATTGCTCCCTTCATGGACAATGTAGCTAGTAACCGAGAATGCTAACAAAGCCAGTTAGTGGAAAGGACAGTGCACTGGCAGTTGGGACATCTGGGTGCCAGGCCCAGCTCTGCCACTGACCTGCTGTGCAGCCTTAGCCTCTCTGAGTTCCAGTGTCTCCATCTACAAAACAGAGATGATGTGTACCTAATTTAAAGCTATTGGTTTTAGTTTTACCTATTAGAATTTCGTGTATATGGAATCATACAGTATGTACTCTTTTGTGTAAGGCTTCTTTCACTCAGAATAATACTTTTGAGATTTCTTCCATGTTGTTGGGTGTATTATTTCACTCCTTTGGAACTGTATGAACATACTACAGTTCTTTATCCACTCTCCATAGATGGATACTTGGCCTGTTCCTTGCTTGGGTCCACTATGAATAAAGAATCTACTTTCTGTGTTTATGAATTTGACTACTCTAGGTACCTCATATAAGTGAAATCACGTAGTACTTGGCTTTTTGCGATTGGCTTATTTCACTCAGCATAATGTCCTCAAGATTCATCCATATTGTAGTATGTGTCAGAATTTCCTTCCTTCTTAAGGCTGAATAATATATAATTGTATACATATACCACATTTTGCTTATCCATTCATTTGTTGATGGACACTTGGCTATTTCCACCTTTTGGCTATTGTGAAAAATGCTGTTATAAACACTCTTCAAAATCCTACTTTCAATTCTATGAATACATATCCCAAAGTAGAACTGATAGATCATATTATAATTCTATTTTAAATATTTTGAGGAACCACCATACTGTTTTCCACAGCAGCTGCACCATTTTACATTCTAACCAACAGTGCACAAGGGTTCCAATTTCTCTTCATCCTGGCCAACAGTTTTTTGGTTGTTT
>NW_011889115.1:177932-180523 GCF_000151845.1 Pteropus vampyrus | reverse complement strand
GTACTCTGCTAAATTCACTTCTTGGTTCTAATAGTTATTTTATAGATTCCTTAAGATATTCTCTGTTGATAACCATGCCATCATGTGACTCAAAATAGATTTACTTATTCCTTTCTGATTTTTAAGCCTTTTATTGCTTTTTCTTACTTTACGGTACCAGCAAGAATTTCCATCCAATATAATGATAAGAGAGGGCACACTTGCCTTATTCTGAACTTAGGAGAAGTTTTTCAGCATTGATTAATGATATTTGCTTTTTATAAATGCCCTTTATCAGACTGCAGAAGTTCCCTTCTATTCCTAATTTGCCAAGAGTTTTTATCGTAAAAGGATGTTAAATTTTTTCCAGCTTTATTGAGGTATAATTGACAGATAAAATTGTATATATTTAAGATGTACGATAATAATTGGATATACATATACATTGTGAAATGATTACCATAATCAAGCTAATTAACACATCCATTACTTCTCATAGCTACTATTTGTATGTGTGTGTGTGTGTGTGTGCGTGCATGTGTGTGTGGTAAGAACACTTAAGATCTATTCTCTTAGCAAATTTCAAGTATATAATACAGTATTATTAACTATAGCAACCATACTATACATTAATCTCCAGACTTATTCATCTTACATAACTGAACCTTTGTATCCTTTAACTAAAATCTCCCTATGTCCCCCAACCCCCAAGTCACTGGCAACCACCATTCAACCCTCTGCTTTTGTGAGTTTGACTTTTTTAGATTCTACATATAAGTGAACTCATGTAGTCAGTATTTGCCTTTTTGTGTCTGGCTTATTTCACTTATCCTAATGTCCTCCAGGTTTTATCCATGTTGTCACAAATGGCAGGATTATCTTCTTTAAGGCTGAATAATATTCATCTTTGTGTGTGTGTGTGTGTGTGTGTGTGTGTGTGTGTGTGTGTGTGTGTGTGTGTGACATTTTCTTTATCCATTCATCCACTGCTGGACATTTAAGTTGTTTCCATATGTTGGCTACTATGAATAATACTTCAATGAAGATAGAGGTACAGATATCTCTTTGAGATATTGATTTCATTTTCTTTGGATATATACCCAGAAGTGGGGTTGCTGGATTATCTGGAATTTCTATTTTTAATTTTAATTTTTAATTTTTTGAGGAACCTCCATATTGTTTTCCATAATGTCTGTACCAATATACATTCCCCCCAACGGTGTACAAGGATTCACTTTTCTTCATCTTCTTGAAAATAGCCATCCCAATAGGTATGAGGTGATATATAGCTCACTGTGATTTTGTCAGTGCTTTTACTCTATTTTATGGTTTTATGGTTTTTCTCCCTTATTTTGTTAATATGGTGAATTACATGCATTGGTTTTCAAATGTTAAAGCAGGCTTTCATTCCTGGGATAATACAGCTTGGACATGAGGTATTATTCTTTTTATATATTGCCAGATTTGACTTGCTAATATTTTGCTAAATATTTTGTTAAATATTTGTATGAGGGAGACTAGTCTATAATTTTTGGGTTTTTTTGTAATGTCTTTGTTGGGTTTTGGTATCAGAACTATGCTGACTTTACAAAAGGAATTGGGAAGTGTCCCCTACTCTATTTTCTGAAAGATTTTATACAAAAATCGTGCTTTTCCCCCACTTAAATATTTGATAAGATTTACCAGTTAAACCATCTTGACCTAGAGAGTTCTTTGTGAAAAAGTTTTTTTTAATGGACTTCTTTAATAGATAGATTGATATTTAATTCTCTTGTGTCAGTTTTGACAAACTGTCTTTTTAAAGAAATCATCCATTTTATCTAAGTTGCTAAATTTCTTGGCACAAAGTTGTTTATAATATTCTTTAGTATTCTTTAATGGCTGCAGATTCTATAGTGACATATCTACTTTCATTCCTGATACTGGTATTTTGTGATCTCTTTTCTTTATCTTAATCAGTCCAACTAGGGCTTTATCAATTTTATTGATATTTTCAAAGAATTGCTTTTGGCTTTATTTCTATTTTTGTCTGTTTTCTATTTCATTAATTTCTGCTTTTATCTTTATTATTTTCTTCTTTCTACTTATTTCGGGTTTACTTTCCTTATTCCAGCTTCTTAAATCACTAAATTTAGTCCTTTCTTCTTTTTTAATATATGTACTTAAAGATATAAATTTCCCTCAAAGCACTGCTTTAGCTGCATCCCACAAATGTTGATGTGTTCTATTTTCATGACTGTTCAGTATGAAGTTTTTAAAAACTTTTTATTTTGAAGTAAATTTAAATTGAGAGAAAAGGTACAAGAACTGCACGAAGAGCTCCTGTTTACCTTTCTCTTATATTCCCCAAATATTAACATTTAAACATCTTTTCTCTATATTTCCTTCCCTCTCTCTATTTTTTTCTGAACTGCCCTGAGCAAGTTGCCAAACTGATGCCACTCCAAAATACGTAAGTGTGTTTGTCACCAAAACCAACAACATTTTCTACATAACAATTCAACCATCAGAACTAAAAAAATCACACTGTATCTACCAACAAAACTTCAGACTCCATTTAGGTTTCATCAGTTGTTCCAGTAATGTCCTTTACAACAAAAGGATCCAGTTCA
>NW_011889115.1:176777-177882 GCF_000151845.1 Pteropus vampyrus | reverse complement strand
AAAATCACACTGTATCTACCAACAAAACTTCAGACTCCATTTAGGTTTCATCAGTTGTTCCAGTAATGTCCTTTACAACAAAAGGATCCAGTTCATGACTGTACATTTCATTTAGTTGCCACATCTCTTTATAATCCTTCAATCCAAAACAGTTCCTCAGTCTTTCCTTAACATTTGGGACCTTGACACACTTGTGAAGAATGGGCCTGCTCCAGTCACTCTCCAATTCCTTCAAGTAGTTGTTTTTTTTACATTTTTGTCTGAGTTCACAATTGTTTCCTGTGGGACAGTTGGTCTAAAAGGGGTACTTCACCATTATCAGAAATCAAGATGGAATTCAATCCTCTTCTGACCATAGAGACTACATGAAAAACCTATCTCTCTCTGACTAACATGACAGTTCTCATATCTACAAAATAGGAACAACTCCATTATGTGGCCTCATAGCATAGCATATCATTTTTCCAAATATTTACTCTATTATTATAATTAAGATGATGCCTATATATAGTTAAAAAATCAAATAGTAGAGAAAGGTATCAAATGAAAAGAAAAAAATGCCTCATCTAACATTAAAAGTTATCTCTAACAAGCAGAGTCCCTCTACTCTATGCTTGGCACATCAGTGATAGGAAAACTAAAGGAAACTCTGGCTGGAATGAGAAGACCTAAGTTTCCAGTCCTGGTTCTACTGCTCCAAAAATGGTGTTAGGTAAGCTACTTATTCAAAAAGTATTTACTCAGGTCCTAGTAGCATATTTAGCCCCTCTGTGCCTCATTTTCCTTATCTGAGAAATGCACGTAGCACTAGCCAGCCACCTTTTCTACATGCCTCATAGGCAGGAAAAAAAATGATGCAATAATGTATGAGTATGCTGAAAGTTTAAAGCATAACACAAATGTAATAACATGTCAAGTATCAGACGTCTGGAAAAATCAACATGGAAATCAGAAGCCCCAGTTGGGATATGAAAGACAAAGATGAGGTGGGAATGGAAGAATCTCTACTCTATTTTATTTTATGTTATTATACCATCTATATCTGCACTGTGCAATACGTGTGGCTATTTATATTTAAATTAATTAAAATATAATAAATTTACTC
>NW_011889115.1:172346-175468 GCF_000151845.1 Pteropus vampyrus | reverse complement strand
GAAGCCCCAGTTGGGATATGAAAGACAAAGATGAGGTGGGAATGGAAGAATCTCTACTCTATTTTATTTTATGTTATTATACCATCTATATCTGCGATGTGCTGTCCAATTGGCTATTTACATTTAAATTAATTAAAATAATATAATTTAAAATTCAGTTCCTCTGTCATACTAGCTACATTTCAAGTGCTCAGTAGCCACATGTAGTTATTGGCTACTACGTTAAACTGATACAGATTATTTCCATCATCATAGAAAGTTCTACTAGACAGTACTGATCCATACTATTTTATGATATGTATATTTTAATTACTTGATATTAATGTTGTTGTTGTGGAATTAATACATAGAAACTAGCTTGCTACTATAAAACAAAAGAAATGAAATCTCAAAGCTAAAAAGAAATCAGCCTCCACACAGGTAAGAGTTCTAACCAAACTGGAATGGTATTGGCCTTGGATCTTTGGAAGAGCCCTTGGAACTGCTTCTCATTACACAGATTAGGAAGCCGAGGCTCAGGGAAACAGAGTCCCTGGTCCCAGGTCCCACAGAAAATTACCAGTAGAGTTCAAAATGGTATTTCATGGCATAGGCTGCGCTGTAGGATCTGAGTTTTAATCACAATTCTGTCACTTATTAGTCATGTGGCCTTCAAAAAGTGACCACCCCCAAGCCTCACTCACCTCATCTGAAAACTGAGGAATAATAATCTGAACTCATGAAGATTGAAGAGATGGTATCTAGAAAGTGCTTAGCAGACAACTGGGCGCCCTACCAGGACAGCTACCTGTTGTCATTATTAGCTAATACATTGCTCTTTCCACTACACAAAAACTCTGACCAGGCAGGCTGCAGCCACCAGATGCATCATCATCATGCAGTGAAGGAAGAAACAGGGAAATTATGCAACTTGGCAAAATGTGCCAGGGGAGCAGAATGATAAATGTGTTATACAGCAGTAACTACGGAATTTCTCCCACAAGTCCCCATGCAGTAGCAGAAATTTCACCTTGAGGGGTGCAAAGGGAAATGTATCATTTGCTAGACTCTGTGCTCTTGCCCTTAAATAGGCATTTGAGGAGTGGAGCACTGCAGACTGAGAAAGATGCTTATATTTCTATGACCCTCATGCTGAGACACTGGAGGAGTCAGCATTCTGTTTTTGTTCCTCTCCCTTCTGAACTAATATATCACAACTCTGATAGCCATGAACATAAGCTATCCCACAGCAGACCTCTCCAAGCCTGTTTCAGGGTGGGTGGATCTCAAGCCCCCATGGCTTTGCCAAGTGTCTGCTATGTGACCGACCTTCCATTCTCTGCCCAACAGGATATGAGGTTTTTTTTAATTCCTAAAATACAGTGCCCTCTCTGCAGCACCATATGCTCTCTTCTGGAAGACCCCCACATGTGAGGTGATCAGACGTCGGATATCAAATCAAAGAGTAACAGGTGACTCAGACTCTAAGTGAAGAGAAGTTTCCAGTCAATTCTATAACAAATCCAAACCACTAGCTTTCTGAGAGGCACTGTGCCATGTGCTAAAGATACATATGCAACCAAGACATGGTACCTGTCTGCAAGTAACTTACACTTCAAATGGTAACTGAATTTGTCCAAAAAAGATTCATGTGGGTAAACTCCAATCAGAGCCTTGTAAAGTGGTACAAACAGAATTTGCAGGTGAGGGGGCTGGGGTTGATACTCAGAAACTCATCCTTGCTGCCACTATGAATGGAAACAGAAGCCTAAGAGGGCCATGAGGAATTAAAATATCTTTTCTCAACTCTTCAAAGGCACATTTCTATCTCAGCTTTAAAATGGCAGGGAAAGAAAGCCACTCTTTGGCTCTACTCACCTCCCCTAGTCTTGCACCTAGGCAAGAAGAATGAGCTGTCACAGACTCTACCTCTTCTAGCACCATCTGGATTTCTATGGGTGGGGGTGGGATGAGCAGCATACACAGTCACATCTTTGCCCCTCAACCTGGAAAACCACCATCCAGTCATTTGTATGTCTTCTAGTCCACAACGCTGCCACTGTGTTAGCTCTGCTATTTCTTAGCTGTGTCCTTAGACAAGTTACTTTCCCAAATTTTGGTTTCCTCATCTACAAAATGGGAATCACATAGTACACTGCTTCATAGGAATGTGGTAAGAATTGAAAGTGCTGTTTATATAATGCTTAGCACAATATGTGGTACATAGGCAATGTTCAACAAATAGGAACTATCATTATGATATTTCTAAAAAACCCTATTCTTCCCAATCATAGTCTTTCCTAACTGCCAACCTCAGTGCTCAAATCCAAGCCTGTCAACACCGTCCCTGGGTTTATCACCTCTGAAGGAATCAGCCTCTTCCCATAGATCCTTCAGAAACCTACAGGAGCTTGATCTTCTTACCCAACAAACTCAGTCTCCCTCAGCCTCCAAATTTCATCTCCTCTAAGAAACTCTCCCAAAGACTCAAGAGACCTGGCCAACAACACTTTTCCCAGACTCTGCCTCTAGATCTCTCTTCTCACAAGTCCTCAGCTCTTACCTATAGGAGATTTACACTATCACTCACATCTCATTTAGAAAAATGGAAGACTCTGAGTCCTCCCTGTTGTCACATTCCAAGTCCACAGTTCTAATACACCCTGGGTACTTGACAAGTACTGATGGATAAAGAGGAACACAAAAAATCATTAAAATGATTCATCTCCAACTCCAAGATCACTAATAATGATGTCCAAAAAGCTACAAGAACTGAAAACCTAGAAGGTTGGATATGACAAAGAAATCTACTAATATAACTTACATTTGTTTATTGCTTCATAGTTTATAAAGTGCTTTCACATCCATAACATCATTTTGACAACCACTTGGAGAGGAAGGCCTAATAAGTATTATTATATCTTACAGAGGCAAAACCTGAGGCTCAGAGAAGTAAATTAGTTTGTCCAAGAATTGAGCCACGATATAAAGTCTTTTGATTCTTCCAAGTTGTTCTTTTATTTGTTGCTCCTTCATGCAGACTCTAACCTCAAATGATGGGCTTGCGCTACGCTATTACTAATAATAATAAAAAAATTTTTTGCTGAAAAGGGACCACATGGAACTAAAATCACAGAGAACAT
>NW_011889115.1:152976-171266 GCF_000151845.1 Pteropus vampyrus | reverse complement strand
TGGATGGGGCCAATGTGGGAGAGAGAAGAAAAGCAAAAAGAAGGCCAGGGTTCATCACAGCCAAGGAGCCAGGCCTGAGGCAGCCCCAAAAAGTCCAGATCTGGATTCTCAAGGGGGCTTAGGACAAGGAAGGTAGAGGGGAGGTGGAAAAGGGCTTAGGAGACAGAGACGATAGCGCCACAGAGCCAAGGCAGGTGGGTAATGACACCAAGCCAAGAAAAACTCAACAGATAAGGAAGAGACAGGTTTGTCAGGCTGGACGGCAGGAACAGAGATTCGAATATAAGACATCGTCCTTGTTATCCAGGGTAGTAGTTGTCCGTGAAGCCAAGGGCAGAGGGAAGCAGAACCAGCATGTGCAATGACCCAGGAATTGGAAGGGTGAATTTCAATGAACCTATGTTTAAAATAACATGATGATTTTGTTAGTTCAGTATGGATGAATGGCAGAATGTTAAGAGACAGGTAGAGAGTGAGCTGGATAATCTGACAGGGGCAGGATCAGGAAGAGCTGCTTATGACAACCCAGAGATTTTGGACTTCATCCTGGATGAGAAGCCATTAAAAAGTAAAGGCATACATTCATCCCTATAACAATTATTTACAGAGTACCTACCGTGTGCTGGGCACTAATCAAAGTGATGGGGACATAGCGGTGAACAAGGCTAACGACAAAACTGGAACTCACACTCTAATAACTCCATTCTTTGCACACTGGCTGTGAAGATTATCGCTTGTACGTTTTGCCTGTCCTTTGAAGGTAGAGACTGGGCCTTATTCTCCACTATATTCTAAAGGCTTGACTAAGTTTCTTCTATATAGTAGGTTTCCAATAGCGTTCATTATGGGAATGAATGTTTTCTGAATTTTCTAATAATCCTAGAAAAACAAAGTAAGAGCATAGCACAATCAGATTTATATTTTAGTACATCACTTTGGCAGCTGGGTGGGAGCAGCAGGGATAAGGCCAGACTAGAGACAAGGGGTTTTCAACTAGGGGGATGTCACTGTAACTAGGCAACAGATAATGGGGGTTCAAGCTAGAGGAACGGTGGTAAAGATGGAGGTAGTTTTAGTTCCTTGGCCAACTAATTCAGGCATAGCTCACTCAGCCTTCACAGACTTTGTGTTTCTCTCATCAAATCACTGCAGCCTCCTCTAAAACCTCATTGACTTCTGTTCACTCTAAACCTCTGCATAATTTACTTGTACCCCAGATCTCCCGGTTTTCAAGGTCAAATGCAACAAAAGACAGCTGGTCAAATCCAGGCTGACCCTGGGCATGGCCTTGGGCGGTCATAATGCTGCAGCGAGTGGTGGTGACACATGAGGTCACTGGGACTTTAAATCAGTGCTGATGAATTTCCTCTGCTGCTGAGAGAAAGCAAGCCAGAAACATCCTTGCTGTCAGTGCTGACGGCTACCTCGACAGGAACTCTCTGGCACTGCATGAAGACTGGCTATAGAGAAAGTACCAAGCATATGGCCTCCGCTATATTCACTGGTTCTGACTCTAAGACGTGTTTACCACGAGCCAATATGATTCCATGTAGCCCTTAAGATGTCAAGGGATAAGACAGAAGGGCAGCTCTAACCCATATTCCATACTTATAACAAAACCTTTATGGGAAGCATAGAGTGGCTCATGTGCTATGAACTCAATTGTAAGTCTTTTGTACAGCATTTTTGAGTTTACAAAATCCATCATTTATCTTATTTGCCTCTTTCAATAACCCTGTGGGCAAGGTAAAGCAGATATTATTACTCCCACTCGGCAGATGAGAGGAGCAAGGCTTGGAGAGGTTTTCACTAGCCCAAAGTCACGTGGGTTGTGTAGGTGACAGCAGAAATTCCAACCCACATCTCACTCCACATTCAAGACTCTATCCGTCAGACCTCCAACTCTGAGGAACACTATGGTTTACCACAGTCATGAGTTAGCTTCACCGTCCAAGTCCTCACTGAGGCTATTCCTTTCCTCATGATTTTTCTCATAAGACACTGACCCAGATTGTGAATCTGGAGAGGACCATCAGGTTTCTGTCAGACCCAACTACCACCTAGTGATAGCCAAAGCCAGAGCCCAGGCTCACATTCTGATCAGAATTGTCCAGAGAGGAAACTGTTGGTGTACAGGACTAGCAATGAGAAGAATGAGGGCCCTGACAGCCAGGCTCAAGACCTTGTTTTGCCATGTACTGTGTAGCCTCGAGCTTGTGACAGCTTTCTCTCCGAACTTCAATTTCCTCACTCCTAGAATGAGGGTGGCAACATCTGCCCTACCCACCCCCCAGAGGTCAGAGCCAATAATGGTATCTTTCTTCTCCCATTTCTAAGCAGTTACCAGACAATGCTGGATGCACCCACGCCAGAGCAGAGAGAACTAGTCCCTCCCTGGAGGCCTCTCCACACCAACCTCATCACGCCAGTAGACAATTGGGCTTTCAATCTAACCAGGAAGATTTAAGCCACCTAACAGGAGCTCTCACACTTTTTTCCAGCACACTTCTACTGATTATTTACTTTGTACCAAGCCTGGCCCTAATTATACAAAGATAAATAAGACAGTGTCTGCTCTCAAAGGATTCGAAATTTGATTTAGAGATGGAGATATTAATGGTTACTATATTACTAATAAATACTGTATTACAGTATTAGGCAGCAACTGTGTCTTTTTTATGAATTCTTGGCACCTTGCACTGTGCATGGCCCACAGTAGGACGTGGTAAACATTTATTGAATAAATAAAACTAATATATAACATGATGACAAAGAATACACACACTTCAACGAAAGCATTTCTCTTTTCCACTTCAAAACTTGTGTCTTCATCTATCCCCTTTTTTCTTTACTCCTGTGTTGAAACAAGGTACCCTTCCTTCTTGTGAGAATTAACTCCTTCACAATGATTTCAACCCTATCTCTCGTCTCCTCGGGGGCCTTGTTCAGCTATCCCGCCTCTCTCTTGCATCTTTACTCTTCTCACTCTCTCTACTCCTTTCTTTCAGCCCTCTGACACACTCCAATTTCCCCAAGCTTACAAAACTAACTGGAACTAGGCTCTCTTTTCACGTTCCTGAGTTTGTTCTCATTCTCCTTTGACTACCAAACCTCCTGAAAGGGTCGTTCACACCCGCAGCCCATATTTCTCATTGCCCTTTCATTTCCTATGTCCCTACGTCCCTTCTTCATCTTCCACCGAAACTTCTTCTCTCAGAAGTGACACCACACCTCCCATCACCAAATCCAGCGGTCTGTTCTCAGTTCCCAATCTCCTGACCTTCCTGTTGAAATCTCCTTAGCTTCTGAGACGCTGCAGTTCCTGGCTTGCTTGCTCCCTCTCTTGTCAATACTCAGTCTCTATCTGGCTGCTCTTCCTCTGCTTTCCTCTTAATGCAAGTTCTTGCCAAGATTCTTCTGTTACTTTGCATTAGCTCCCTTGAGAACTAATTTAATATCAGCGCTTCCAATTCAGGAAGCCTTTCCAGTCACCACCTCCCACCCCAAACACCCCCTACCCCAATCCTGCAAAATCCAACAGAACCACAGGGACTGAAAATACGAGAAAGAAAAGGTCCCCAAAGACATAGAAAGAAATGGAATCAACGCATCTTCATTGTCACACTCTTTCTTATAGCCTTTGTCACGTTCTACATGTCCTGCAATGAACTTAGCCCTGCCACTAGTTCACAAGCCCCTAAGACGAGAACTGTTCTAATCTTCTCTGCTTCCCCCATTTGGCTCATGTGGTGCTTGGATAGACAGGCATACATAAGCATCTACTGGATAAAAGAAGAAAAACCAAAGATGAATGTGCGTGAAAGCTCTTGGTAAATCATGAAGCGCTAAAGGACTGACTTAAGCCCCATCATCAACGGACTTCATAAGAAACTTCTGGGTTGGTCAAGTATATTACAGGGTCAGAGCCTGTCTGTCCTCTAGCTCTACAGGATGTCGGACACCCAAATGCCTAAAAACACAGAAATGCCTGTTCTTGAACTGGCCTGGGACTGAGACATGCAGACTGTAGGGGGAGAGAGAGAGAAGAGAGAGCTGAATAGGGCCACATTACCTCTGAAGCAACTTCTTTCATTCATTTTTCATTTATTCAGTCAGGAATTATCCACTAAGCACCTACGAGTTACCGGGAACTATTCCAGACACTGGGAGCACAGCCTTGAACAAGACAGATAGGCCCTCGCCCTCCTGGATGCTCTATTTTTTTAGTGAGAAAAGATGATAAATATAAATAAATAAATAGCCAGTAGTAAATAAGTGCTTCTGTATCATATCCTTAACCATCTCTTTCAAACGAGACAGCCCTGTCTGGTGGCTCTTTCTCTCTTCTGAGTGTACTCCGCTTTGAGGTTTGTTTTGGGTTATTTCTCCTCCTATTAAGTTAGCAGCTACAGCTCAGATGTGCTGGCTTTTCTAACCTCCAGTGAAACAACAGTCTTTGGGTGAAGACTGCTACCCCATTTGGGGAGGCCTCTAAAACCTGCTGCACTTCAAAGGTTTGGGCTGCCCAGGGCCATGGTCTCGGAGTCCCCCTGGGCCTCTAAGAAGAGCTGTGATGCTGTGGATTATTTACCCGAGAATGACTTGGGAATACTTTTTCAGGCTGTGTTCAATTCTGTCAGAGCCCTCCGGACTCAGCTGTTTGCTGGTGGTAGATTTCTGTGTTATTTAGGGCACCAAAGTCCCACGGTCTTGACACAAACTTAAAATTAGAAATGCATTAAATATAGGAAAGGAGGAAGGTCATTCAGGAAAGGCAGCCTTCCGAGGGAGCTGCAGGACAAAGACGCCCTGGAAACTTCCAGCTTCATTAATGGGTTTTACGCAGCATTCAAGTGGTATTTCTCCTTCAGAAATAACACTGTGGAAAGCGTAGGGGACTGGCTCAAACCTCAGCTAACACAGCTGAGTGAGTGACTTTGCAAACTAAAAATAGCTTCTTTCCCACTCGTTCTGACAGATTTTACTTAGACCCTGTGCACAGGTTGATCCTCCAACAAACAGTTTTAGTCCTGCAGCACAATGAGGGCTGATGGCATTTGGGCTTGACGGTTACCCAATCCCTGGTTCAACCCTTGTTTATTTCCGCGTTTCCTGCTCCTGCTCCAGTGGCTGCGTGTGTGCACACACGTGCACGTGTACGCTGAGCTCCCTGACTGCGATTTGGTGCTCCTCAACCAAACGTGGGCAGAATTTAAACCAGGAACATGACTCAGGACCATGGCAACAGACTGCGGCCAGAGCAAGGCCCTCAGAAACACTGGAAATCAGCTGCTTGCCTGCAGTCTTCTAATTCCTCGCTAGCCTCTCTGGGCCTCAGTTGTGAAATGAGGATAACCATTCCTATTCTGGCCCATTTCACAGCATCGCCCTGGGATCAAACAAGAGAATGTACGTGAGAGTGATTTTCCTTCAGACAGTACTCCCATCAGAAGGATGGATGGCAGTGAAGGGGCAGGCTAGAGAGGCAGCATTACTGTAAAACTAAGCCGGACCACTGGAATGGGCAGGCATCCCGGTTGTACCAGCAGTTAAAGCAGATTTAGATTCACGGTTTTAGTTCACGTTGTCCCCACTGCCTGGCATGTCCTTCTACCTTTGTTGAGCTCCTACTCATTTTTAAGAATCTAGTTCAAATAATACTTCTTTTTGTTAGTGTCTTTGGAATTAATCATTCTGTCTTCACTGCTTGCTTGGCCTGTCATACATACCACTAACAGCACTTTTCACTCTGTACAGTAAGGATTTATTTATGTACCTGGCAGTTCTTTTAGGCCAAAGACATGTATTCTTTAGCTTTGTATCCACCTCCCCACCCACTGGCACTGTGTGGCCGACGCAGGAAAGCAGGAAAGGTAGAACTACACACACAGAGCCTGGAGGGCCTGGTGGACGGGGAAGTCAGGAAGGTCTTGTCACCGAGGCCTGCCTGCCCCCGGCAATAAGGGCACAGCCACAGGGACAGGAGTGAAAGCCAAACTACAAGTCCTAGGAGGACCAGGCGGGAGCATCATACTAAGTCCCAATGACCTAAACTGGAGCAGGAGGCCCTGGGGACAAGGAACAAGGGCAGAGAACAGAGTCAAGGCAGAGAGGCAGAGCAAAGCTCAAATGGTACTGAAGCCTGGAACTTCTATATTAGTTAACTTTCGCAGGTCTGCCAAAGTTGAGCCAGCAGCTAGGGGTTAAGTGATCTTGGCTATGACACTGAAGGACTCCAGGGGCAGGAGTCATTTAAGGAGTGATCATTTATGGGAAATAAGAATCACAGATGGAAGGGACTTCTAGATCTATAACAAACCTTAGGAATCACCTGATCTAACATCCCCAACCTACATATGGGGGTGTGGGGGGACTAAGGGTGCAGGATGAAAGGGGGCTTGCCCAGATTCACCAAGTCAGAGCACAACCAGAGCTAGAACCCAGGTCTCCCGACTGCCAGTCTAGACCTTGTCCCTCAGAGGCTGTTCACCTTCAGTCAAATAGGTCTCCTGATGGGTTCACGAACACACCAGGTGCCCAGCTCTACCTGCTTCAGAATCCTGGAGGAGGCGCAATGTACCCACTAAATGAGCACAAGCACTTCTGCTCGACTATGAAATGCAGGCTTCCACCTGTGGGTGGAGTTGAGAGCCAAGGTTCCACAGCAAATGTGCAGGTAGCAGCCTCACCTGGGACCCGGAAAGCAAAAGGCTGCTGTGCAAACAAACCTGTTCACACACACCCTGCCCTGACGTGTGCAGGGCAGGGTAACCCCGATCACTGTGTGGCCCCTGGAATTTTCCAGGAGTGGTCAGACAGGCCTAGTATCTAAGGCAAATCTGACAATGCATGAAGTACATAGTCCTTACCACTGTAAGAACATTAAAGGCAGGCCCACCTAGTCTAAAATCTCAAAGTCTTTCTCAGGCCAGAGATGAGACACAGCTCAGAAGAAAAGAATTAAGATTCTCAAGGAATCTTTCCCAGACTTCCAGAATATTTATCCAGGTGAGGGTACACATGTAAAAGGACATATGTAATTTTACTTCATCTATACAGAAAGTATGTGAGCTCCAAGTACTTCAAGTCCAAATCCGAGCCCTACTGTTTATCTACTGTGTGATCCTGGACCAGTGACTTCTCCATTCTGAGCCCTAGTCTCTTTATTTGTAAAGCAGTGAAACCTGTACCCAGGTTTATTGTGAAGATGAGAAATAATATATAATTAAAGCATTTAGCACGCTGCCTGACCCATAACAACCACCAGGTAACATTGTATTTATTTGCTTTCTTTTGTTCACAGGAAGGGACAGTTATTCCACAGTCCAGCTCTATCTACCTGTGCTTTCTCCTCCTGCTTAGCTGTCCTTCTGGACCCGTCTGGGTAGACATCCTACCTGAGGCCCCAGTCCAGATAGCTCAGTCCTCCCTCTGCTTATCCCTTGGACATTAAAGATGGAAAATGGTCAGCTATGGGCCACACTCAGGTCCTTGAAGGCCAGGAATTATCAACTTAGTTCAAGGCGTTTCCTGACTCCACAGGAGTCCCTGCACCTCCGCGGCCAAGGTCCGACCACGGTATCACCTGGTTTAGTAGGGCTCTTGTCTTGTCCAAGGGCTTGGGCTTGGAATGGCATTTGGTCTTGAAAATTACTCCTAGAAGCTTACACTGTTCACTGGCTTAGCACTGGGCCTCAGGCATCTAGATGCCTGACAGGCCAGACCTAGATATCAACAGCAGAGATGATTCCCAGGCCCGATTTATGAAAACAGCCTGGAGTCTAAACCTGTGTGATACTAGAGCAGAGATGGAGGGGAGCACTACATGAGGTTGCCATGGGGCTCAAGTCGATGCCTCAGATTGCCCCTCTAAGATTAAGATAAAAGTCACATCAGCGTCAGGCTCTTAGGCTATATGTTTGCACTGGCCATGGCTGTCATAGTGCTGCACATCGTGGCCACTGAGGGCATTAAAAGGCTTCAAAAGGGAAGAAGAGAAAGGACCTACAGTTACTGAGTGCCTGACACATGCCAAGAACTTTGCATGTAATCCTCATTGATGACCCTCTGAGACTCAGAATAATCCATGAAGCCTTTGTGTTTCTGCTATGCTGCCTGAGCACAAAGTCTTAAATGTTCTGGGAAAGACAAAGAAAAGCAAAAGAGTCTAAAAGAGCAGTCCCCAACCGTTTTGGAACCAGGGACCGGTGCTGCTATGAGAATCTAATGCCTGATGATCTGAGGTGGAGCTGAGGCAGTGATGCTGGCGCTGGGGAGCGCCTTCAAATACAGATGAAGCTTGGCTCACTCGCCTGCCACTCACCTCCTGCTGTGTTGCTCAGTTCTTAACAAGTCACAGACTGATACCAGTCCATGGCCCAGTGGTCTAAAGTACTATATATACCAAGCTCTCAGCACCTGAATGTGATAAGCAGACAAAACCCACTTAAATACTGCATTCCCTCATTCACTACTGGTAGGAGCAACTTCTTTCAAACAGAATCCAGAGAAATATAGCAAAAGTCTTAAAGATGCTCATGGCCTTTGCCCCTGCAATTTCATCCCTAAGATTGCATATTCAAGAAACAGTTTAACAAAGTATCCACTGCAGAGTCCACCACAGTGCCTATATATATATGATCTAAATGTCCAACATTCAAAGAATGATTTGGAAAATCCCAGAACCTTCCACCCATAATGTTATATAACCATTTTAAAGGATCTTAAAGACCAAGAAAAACAGAGTAAAGAATTTGTGATCAAATAAGTGAAGAGTACAAAGCATTATAAATGCTATCACCTGTAGCTTTGTAAAGTATGTACATATATACACACAAAAAGGAATGTAGCCGTGGTAGGGTGGTAAGATCATGGATTTTTTTTATTATTACCATGTCTAAATTGTCTTTGCAGTGTTGTTTAGCGTCTTTTCAATTAAAGAAAGAGAGAGAGAGAAAGACAGACAGACTCAACCCAGCTCTAAGGAAAGACCCAGGAGGACCGGGGCTGGGATGTGAAGCAGAAATGGAGAACCGTCCTACATACCCGGGAGGAGGAGGCCAGGCAGGCCCCGGGGAAGGGAAGTCCTCTAGGTATGGAGAGGGGTGTAATTAGTCTGATGCTAATTACAGAAGTCTCACTAGCTTATTAATTTTTTTGACAGACTCTGAATGAAGACTGAATTCCTTTATTAAGCCAACTTGGGTTCAGAGGCACATTTCCTGCGTGGCCATCCTCATTCTTCTCAAAAACCGAGCCTTTTCTTTTTTTTAAGGACAGCGGTAAAGTAAAATTTAGTAACAGAAACACACACCCTGGAGAAATTAAGACTCCTGCCTTAAGTGTAGAAATTCAAGACATTTCAGGAAACTACAGGGGCTTGAATAAGCAACTGAACTACAATGTTTTCTACACTGGGAAATATAAACAGAAGTGCCAAATACTTAGCCCAGTGTTAAGGGCCCCTTGATCAGGTTGCAGCCCATCTTCCTGATATTACCTCATCTTCTCCCCCACAGACACCCCCTGCTCCAGGCAAACTGAACCACCAGTAGTCCCCAAACACTTTCTTCACTTTCCTAATCCCTAGACTCTGTTCAAACTGTCCTGCCCACCTAAAAGTCCTCTTCTCTCTTATAGCTGCTTGCTCACGTCTGACCCATTCTTCAAGGCACAGCTCCAAGCCATGTCCTCCTTGAGACCTAACCTAATCCCTGAACCCTGAATTCATTACTCATTCCCGAAGTGGACCCATAGTACCTAGAACCTCTCCAAAGTCGTTACACACAGTCTGCCTCGCAGCATAGTGATCTGGATAACTGCCTTTTCTACCATATTAAACCACAAGCAACTTGAGGCAAGGACCCTTTCGGACTCCTGTGTGGAGCGTGCTGTAACGCCGGGACTAAAGCACACAGCAGACCCTCAATAAACGCTTCACTGAAAGACAAGGAGAAGAGATGCATCACATTTATGTTACGTCACTTCCTACCTCAGTTGCTCCCGTTAAGCACTGCAGAGACGAAGGCGTGCTCTTCTGTGGTCTTGAGCAGGGGAGGGATGAACCCTGCTTTTCCCGTGTCCAGTCTTCACAAGACTCCAACTTCCTCCCTAGTTGACCATAGTCTGCTCGGCCCCAGGTAAACACCTTGCCAGTTTCTAAAACCAAAACATAATTTGAGTAAGGCTGTGTTCTCATGGGTAGGCACTAAATTATAAGAGAAAGCGTGAACATTTCTTTTAGTACCAACTACTATGTACCAGGAGCCTTCCTACCTTCCCCTTAAAGAAAGCATAAGTATTCATATTACAGATATGGGAAGCTGATGTTCAGAAAGGTAAAATGACTTGGTCAAGATCAAGTAAGTGGTAAGTACCAGAGCTGCATTCCAACAGAGGCTGATTCTAAAGCCCATGCTCCTGTATTTGAACACATATGGACATGACTACATAGACTGCTTCGACCACACTTTATGGCCTACCCACCCTCTCCCGTCCCCACGGCCGCCTTGCGCTTTGCCCTGATGTCTGTTCTCAGGCTCTCCTCTCTCTCACCAAGTCCAGGGCCCCCATCAGCCACCTTTAAGTCCCTCAGGCCTCTGACTTGCCCCATGTCACAATCCCTTATTCCCTTACTCTGAGCTCAATTAATGGCCTGTTTCATGTCTTTTCCCCTCCATGTAACATAAGAGGACTTTCAGAGTCTACACTCTTACTCAAAGGAGCAATTCTAACAGTCCCAAGACAAATGTCTACGTGTGCTAGAAGGAAGGGAATGATCGAAGGAAAAAAAGACAAAACCATTTAGAGCCAGAAAAGCATTCAGTTCTCTAGATGCGTCACCTGGGAAACTGGCCAGTGCTAAAGATGATTGAAGAAAATGAAGTTTGGAAAAAGAGAAATGGCCTTTCTTCTCCCAGATAAAAGAAAATTCACCAAATTCATTCAGTTGTACCAAGTGCCGCATTTGTTATTTCAACAGAAATGCAAAATCCGATGAGGCATAGATTATTAACAGATTCTCTGCAATAAATATGCATAACCATGTGCGCTGTATAAATTCTTTATACATGTTTATTTTAACAAAGAAAAACTTTGCTTAAGAGACAAAACACCAAGTAATGCATATTAAATTCTAGACAAATCTACTACATACTCTGTGTTTAGTATCAAGGCTTCATCTGGCCCCACATTCAACATATGGCTTATAGTGTCAGCTAAAAAACAACCACAGTCTAATGGAGGAATTGTCAGATTATGAAAGAGATTCAGGGCTCTGCAGGGACAAAGTTCTCAGGATTGGTCTGCTTATGGACATTACCGCAGATAGCGAGAAGTTCATAGGAATCTGGCCTCTGGGCTTCTTCGAAGAGGGAGCAAAGTCTGGGCAGCCCATGAAGAAGCAGGCATATTATAAGAACTGAGAGTGGGTCCATTCAGATGTTCTATCTAATGACCTCATGTATGCTGTTCCTTTTGTCATGGATCACATTTCCTTATGTTACTCAATTGATGAACCATGGCTCAACCTTTACAGTCCAGTTCATGTGTCACCAGTTCTGTGAAACCTTTCTTGACTCCTCAGTTCTCCACAGAAAGGGTGAAAGCCACCCTCCCACGAGCTATCTTTATTATTGTACTCATCCGCTACTATGTTCCCATTTAACAGGTAAGAAAATTAAGGTTCGGAAAAGTACCCAGCCCAGGGTCACACGGCTAAGACACTTCTCCTTCTACAAGCCCTTGGTACTTTATTCACACTGGTCCACATCACTGAGTAACCACTCAACACTCTTCCTTCACTTCTGTAAGATTAGACCCAAAAAAGCCTATGTGCCCAGGACCCGCAAAGCGACCCATCAAACTGGCAAACCGTCCCTTCACCTGAGCTGGCTGAGTGTTACAACCAGACTGTCTTATAGCAGAGAAATTCCCAAGCAGTCAGACGAGGAGACTGTGACTTCTTAAGTAACCCTAGCATTACTCTGCTAGGAATAATTGGCGAGTTGCTATCTGCAGTTCTACAGAGGAATTATGTGATCACAAATCCCACACTGAATCCTTTCTTATCAAGTAAAACATCTTAGAACCTTCCCTGCTATCGATTACTGATGTCCAAGTCAGGCAAGACTGCCAGAATACTGTGCCACCATAATCACATCTCCAATAGCAATTCAACCATTCCACTTACATAGCACTTTTCACCTTCAAAGCACTTCACAAAGATTAACTAATTAATCCTCATGCTCCCTGGGGAGGCCATAAGCATTCTATTAGAGACAAGCCCAGAAACCAGGCCGACCTGATGTCCAGCCTTCAGTCCCAGCCTGTTTGCCCAGTCAGGTGGGTGCACTCTATGAAGCTGTCCGTTTCACCCCAAAATATACTCTGCATCAGAAAGGTCACAGAAGACAGAGGAGACTCTTATTTTTCTATTTCTTTTAAACAGACACTTATTGACCATCTCCTAAATGCCTGACACATTCATAGGTACTCTCTCAATTAATTCTCATAAAAAGTCTGTGACATATGTATTATTAAGTTTATTTCACAGATGAGGTTAAATAACTCGAGAGGTTAAATGACTTATTCAAGTCCAAACAATCAGCAAGTGATGGAATCAAGATTTAAACCTGTCTTCTGACTCCAGGACCAATGGCATCTCCAGTGATTGCACAGCTGCTGTCACGAATGCATAAAACCTGGCTGATGAAACAGCCGTTCTCACAGTGTTTGAGGAGGGGGAAAATCCAGATTAAATGGATGTGTTCTGTGTACCATCCAGCTTTCCTCACTTCCCAGGAGGACATGCAGAACTCAGGACTATAAGTCCTGAAATACAGACATTAAACACAAGGATTATGATTTCAGGTCACCTGGAGTAAAAGGAAATAATCAATTCACACACAAAAGATGTTCATTGCTGCATTGTAGATAAGTGTCTGCCTCAGGCTAAAGCACGCCATCAAATCCAAGGAGATTCAGATCACAAATGTAACAAATGAATCTCTTCCTTAGAGTAAAGAATTATATATTACTACGATAAAATAGAGATACATTAATGTCACTCAAAAAGTATAGCTTTGTGTCTCCAGATAAATGATAATCCTATGAAAATAAAGTCAGCAAGCAAAACATAATTTAAAGACATGTTCATGTGAGAATTAACATAGAATAACTATGGAGCCAAGAAATATACATGGCAAAAGATCTCAACGCAAAGTAGAAAAGAGCAGGGGCCAAATGAGCAGTATTGACAAAGCATGCCCGGGGAGCCTGGAGGAAGCATTTCAAGCAAGAATTGTCCTGGCAAGCTTGATGGAACAAGTGGCATTTAAGGTGAACTTCTGGATAGGAAAAGAAAATAAGAGAGAATATCTAGGAATGGAAGAGGGGATGAACAATGACAGAAATCGAAAAGACACAAGGTGGGGCAGGTGGAGCGAGGGTGACGGGCGTGAGGAAGGGGACCGGGAGGACAGTCGAGACTCTCAGTGGAGGGCCAGCCACAGGGAAATGCCGGGCTCAGGGTCTGGACCTCACCTTCCAGGCCAGGATCCCCAAACACACCAGCTTGCACTCCCTTATTAGTAAAACATTTTTTAACATATCACCAATATATGTATGTTCATTTATTTACACATATTGGTGTAAATATGTATAAATATTTACTTGTATTGCATACATTTATAAATTATAAATATACCTTCACTCAAAAATATACAGTATAAAACATACTCAAAAAAGTCGAAAATTTAAAAGAATGAGATAAAAACATATAAATGATGTCAGTTTTCTCTCTCCACACCCTGGAAATTTGTCTTACACACTCACTTTAGGGACAACTGATAGACCATGGGGAGACTGCAGACTTTTGAGCAGGTGTAGGGCCTAATGAAAGGAATGATTTGGGATGGTAGACCTGGCATAGGATTGGAGGAGGTCAGTAATAATGATATTCACAGCTAACACTTCCGTAGCACCTACTATGTGCCAGGCACTATTGTAAACATTCTCTACACAGTTTCCTGTTGGGACGGCCCAACAATCCCATAAGATAGGCATTCCTAACTGCCCCATTTTACTGGCAGGGAATGAGGCACTTACCCAAAGTCACAGTGGTAATAAATAAAAAGGGGACAAGGGAAAGAAGGAAGGAAACTCCTACAGCGCGACAGCTTAAGAGGCATTGGGACTGAAACAAGGGCCGGAGTCACGAGGAAAGGGATGGGGGAAGTGCCCCGAAGTCAGGGTAGACTCAGGACAGTAGGCGGATGTGAACATTCAAGGGGGCATCTTCCTTTACTGTCCATCAAAGGGCTGCCTGGAACGGTAGCAAAGGCAGGTGAGAAGCCACAGCTATAGGCGCAGTGAGAATCTAAGCTCTTCAGGGAAGAGGAATTTTTACCTGTTCCAGGGAAAGGCATCCTGAAGATGATAAGAAGATAGATTACAGTGTAATATAAGGAACATCCACATTTTCTTAACAGAATTTGACCCCAAAGGGAACAGAATGTTATTGAAGATATCAAAATGGAGTTAGCAAACAGAGGTGGATGTTCTAAAAAGAAACCCAGGGGTCAGGCAGGCAGAGAAAAGGCCATATGACCTCTGCAGTCCCTCCCAGCTAATATTCCAGGATGCTACGAAGTCTTCTGAAACACACACACACACACACACACACACACACACACACACACACACACGTGCGCGAAGGAGGAGGAGACTGCTCTCTACCTATGAGTTTGTTGTAATTCATCTGTTTATAAATACCAGCTACTTTGGGGGTTATTATGTTTTAGAGTGTAAGAATCTTATTTCTGTAACTCATCCTTTGCTCTGCCACACTGACAGAGATTTTATAGAAAGGCATTTGGTGACAATAAGCAAGGGCTGGTCAAACACAGAACTAACTGCCTGAGTCACCCGGCTAATCTTCCCATGTGAGGAGCAGGAAAGAGGGAAGAGAGAGCTCAGAGAGCGGGCACCGGAAGCAGTCTCACCAAGCCGCTCTTCCACAAAGCCTCTTTACCGCTCCCCTCTGTCCCCGGATGTCTCTACTACTCCTGACCCCGTTCACCTAGTCAACTGTTACTCACTCACTCTTCAGTTCTACTGAGCCCTCAATCCAGATCAGACTGTTCTGTGCAACAATCTCAGAGAACCACGTTCCTCATCTTGGGATCACTGATGCCAGTTTATAAATGGATACTCATTAGGAAGACTGTTCGATTAATGTCTGTCTCCCCCTCTGGAGAGCCAGCTCTATGCTAGCAGGGGCTCTCTGTTTTAGCTCATTGCTTATCCTAGAATAATGCCCAGCACAAAGGAAATGCTCATTAAATATTTGCTGCATGAATAAATAAATGCATTAATCTACCTGCTTCTTGCTCACCACTACTAAACTGTATCATTCACTGGCTCCACCTTGAGCATATTATTCCACATCTGTAAAATGGGAATAATAACATTGACCTCACAGGGTTGTTGCAAGGATATTTTTGCATAAAGTGCATGACACGTAATAGTAAATGTTAACCACTATTACTATTATTCCCCTGACCTGAACACCACCAGTCTTATCAAGGATTTCCACAGTTCCACCCACAGTTTCCACCAATTTGTCAAATCTTTTCAACCAAGTCCCATCTACCAATGTCTTAGGGTCAATGTCTCTGCTGATAATCCAAGAAAAGGAAGAGCGTTGAAGGCTCCATCACGGAATTCTAGATGTTTGTAAGACTCAAGATCATCTCTGACACATCAGAGGCCTCTGAAGTACTGCACAATACAAATCAATTAAAGCTAAGAAAAAAGAAGAAAGAGGAAAAGAAGTGGAGAAGAGAGGTGAAGCGAGGTAAGCTGGAGAAGGGAGGAAGTTTAACCGAAGACTCAGGCGACCTGGATCCTAATCCTGGCTTCTCTCCTAGGCTACATGACTTTGAACAGGTCCCTTCTCTAGGGACCTAGTTTTCCCATCCATAAAATAAGAGGGCTGGAATAGCGACATTTTCCTAATCTAAACTTTTAATAAACAACGTCTAAAACTCCTCAGTGTCAAAATAAGCAGCGTACAATCTAATGTTATTGGTGCCTTTGGAATATTTAGTCTGACCAGTGACCTAAAAGAAAACATCCACTTTAATATCAAAGACTATTCACACAGCTCACAATTTAAATAAAAATCGGGACTTGACTGCATATCGTATTATATTTTAGTAAAATTTCTCTCATCTCCAAAGTCATGTCATGAACAATATCACATAATAAAAAGTTTGGAATTTTTAAAAAGTTAATGCAAGGATAAAATTTCCAAACATGAGCTGCCCAACCAAAAAAGGGGAGAAGCAGCAGCCTGCAAAGAGAGTGAACAAAAGGTAAAGGACTGGGGAGAATTTACTTATCAAAAGCTGACTGTATAAAACTCTGCTTTAAGGTACTACCATTAAGTTAATTTAATCTATCCTTAATAATTGGAGCAAACCCCATTTTACAGAAAAAGGAACAGATCACAGAAGTTAAATGACTTGCTCAAGATGCTACAGCTGGAACATGGCAAAGCTGCAATAATAATGATAATAATAATACTCATAGCTGATATTTTGAGGGTACTTATTTCATGCTAAACTCTTTCTATGAATTGTTCCATTTAGTCCACAAAAACACCCCATGAGTATGTATTATCATAATCCTCAAATTACAGGTGAGGACATTTAAAGCACAGAGAGAGGTTAAGTCTTGGGCTGAGAGTCCGCAGCTGTCAGTGGCAGAACCCAGATGGAACCCAGCAGCCTGGCATTGGAGTCAGGGCCCCCAGTCACTGCCCCTCAGAGGACACACTGCTTTTCACTGGATCACACTGCCTCTTCTAAACATTCCAAGGACTTGCAGAGAGTCACAGGGAGGCACACGTGGGCTAAGGACACAAAGAGAGCCCAGCAGTGAGTGACCAAGTGAGCTTCATCCTTGGCCTACATAGCAAAGATCAGAGTCCCAAAACATGTCGGGCATTCCACACGGCTGCTCCATTTTCACCTTTGACTATGAGCTGTCAAATCGGGGGCACCGGTGATAGAAGTCAAGGTAAACTACACCCTGAGGAGTCCCCAGACCAGCTGCAGGACTACCTATACCACACAAGGTTGGAGTTTCCCAGAAAAAGATGAATGTTTTCTTCTTTCAAACCATATAAGGACATCTCAGGAAGCCCTAGTCTTAGATTGTTTAGTAGCTCCCTTGCCTTCCACACAGTCTCTCCCTCCAAATGTTCTTCAATGCCGGATGGCTGCCCCTCTGTCAAGGGCATACTCTACTTCCTCACTCCCAGGCCTCAGGGACATGCTGTGCCCCAGCCCACAATGCTGGTCAGCCTGTAATGTCAGTGGGCCTGCTTGTTCCACCTACAGGATCCCTTCTCACCCTTCAGGGCCTGGCTCACATGCCGCTGCCTCCCTAAAGCATCCCATCATCTCCTGGTCAGAATAAGCCATCTTTCCCTTTAGGAGCCACTGTCATGGTGCTTGTACCCTCTGTTCCAACAACTATTCTATGCTGCCAAATATAAGATTTAACGACATGTCTTATGTTGCCCTCTGTATTAGTCAAGGTTATCCAGAGAAACAGAACAGTTATATGGAAAGAGATTTACAAGGAACTGGCGCACATGACTATGGAGGCTGGCAAGTCCAAAATCTGTAGAGCTGATGTCTCAGTTCAAAGGCTCTCATGCAGGAAGAGCTGATGTTCCACTTGGAAAGCAGGATAATTCTCTTACTCAGGGAAAGGTCAGCCTTTTGTCCTATTCGGGACTTCAACTGATTGGGTGAGGCCCACCCACACTAGGGAGAGCAATCTGCTTTACTCAATTTACATGTAAATGTTAATTTCATCCAAAAACATCTTCACAGATATACTCTGAACAATGTTTACCAAATATCTGGGTGCCATGTGGCCCAGTTAAGTTGATACATAAAATTAACCACCATACCCACTAAAGGGTGAAGAACAGTTATCCTTTCTCCCTGCATTCCTCATAGTACCTAGTATAGTATAGGGCCTGACCAAGAGCAGATATTCAATGTTTGCTGAAAGAAAAAGGAGTTATAGACATCACTCTCACCATGGACTTTCATATGCCACCAACGACATCAGAGACCATCTCACCCAACTCCCCAAAGAGAAAATGAAACTGAGGAAAGTAAATAACTTTTCCAAATCACAAAGAATACTTACAAGCAAAGCCAGGCACTCATAATATTCAAAAAATTGTTACTGAGCCCTTTCTCTATGCC
>NW_011889115.1:127843-151736 GCF_000151845.1 Pteropus vampyrus | reverse complement strand
CCCCCTGACTTCTAGCACATCCTGTCCACAGCTTCTTACAAAAATACCAGTCAACCTCTCAAAGCTTCCGTTGCTACCCACAATTACCAAAGGCTTCCTGGGTCCCTTGGCTGGGAAGAATAGAGATAGGTGAGGTCCACAAGGCCTGCCTCTCTGAGATGGTTTCTTGGAAGGCCCAAGGGCTGGGTGATGGAAAACATACCTCCCTACACCCATCTCCTTGAGGTTCTCTTCTCCCTACCTACAACTGCTGTCCCTGGCCAGACTTCAGTTATTGTCCACTGCAAAAGATCATCAGCAGTTTCTATCTCTGTGAAGTTACAAAAAAAGAAGTTAAAAAAAAAAAAAAAAGGCCAAGTACTGCACCCAGCTGTTGGTGAGGCCGAGTTTTCCACTGATGACGATGACTCACAGCGCCTGAGCTGGAGGCTGGAGCTGGGAATGAGACTTGGCTAGGGAAAGCCGCAGTTCGCAAGCACGCCTGGGCCTGCAGAGGTATGTTTGAGTTCCTTCAGTAAAACCCCAGCATCTGATTGTGGGAACACAGCGCCCCCCGAAGACCACCCTGAGGCCCTGCAGGAGATGAACCATAAATGGGGACCAGCGATCCTGCAAAAGCTCACTGTGATATCGAAGTTGTTGTGTTAGCAAGCCGGAGTCCCACCTCCTAAACCCCAAGAGATCCCACAACTCCCTAGAACTATTTGCATCCTCAGCCTCCAAAGAGAAACTGGCTTTTGGTTAATGGAAGGCCCAGATTAAGATCTTCGAGCGGGGGAGACAAAGGTTGGCTCCAATCTTTTGGTGGAGAAATAATTCACCCAGGGGCGGAAGCGAAGAGAGGAGGGAGCCTATCCTGGGATGGCAGTTCATGGTCAACCAGTGACAATATTTGGGAACATGACATGACTTTGGATGATGCCTCTCAAATTTCTTCTAACCCCACCCTTGGACCAGGTTCTACATGAGAGACGGGTATAAAAGACCGACTGGAGTCCTGATAGAGTTGCACTCACAGATAGGGGAGCACTCTTTCCACCTCCTCATGTGAGGACACTGCAAGGGAAACCACTGAGCAATAGGACAAGGTCGGGAAGAGTCTGTGGAAGTGATGTCCACTCCACTATCAATGGTTTGGGAATTTTCCACTTGTATCAAGCAGTAGTAGTAACGAGCATCACCTGAGGAGGCCACTAAGAACCCATTATGATCAAGCACCCACCAAGGGAGGGAAGAAAATCAGGACACTTGGCGTCCCAGTAATTTCTATGTAAGGGACTGAGGGGAGGCTCGGGATCAAAGTCCACTGTCAAAGCTAGTGGGCGGTGTGACAAGCATTGAAGTTATATTTAAATTGCTTATCTGAAGGTGTATGGCCTTGTGGCATGAAGGGCCACCAGTCCAGATCCATGGTGGGAGAGCCTGTCCTTCCTGTCCACATCTGCCGATTCCCCTCCCAGTCTGCTCTCTGTTCCCATCTGTCCCTCAGGCCCCAGAAGCAGCACCCTTTACCAGCACCCCACCTGCCAAGAAACTCCAAGTCACTAATATGACCTTCTGTAAAAACCTGACAAGGTTGAAGAACACCACCCATGGCCTTCACCTTTAGCCACACCAGACACAGCAGTACCAAAGCCAGAGTGCCTTCCCTGGAGAGGCTGACTTCTCCATGGCCAGAGACTAGGAAAAGCATCTGCTACACAGGATTTTTCATTTCACAGGATCAGCTCCAACCAAATCAGCAGAGCACCGTTACTACGGACCATCTGCCAGGACCCGGAAACAGCCCTGTTACATAAAGGGGCTGGTGAAACAAAATTTATTAAACTGGATTTTTCCTCTAGACAAAGCCCTTCGAGTCTCTCTTAGGAGGGGCCGGGTAGGGTAGTGGAAGGTCTCTGGGCAAGACACCCAGGGGGTCCTAATCCTGACTCTGTGAGACTTATGGGACCACCTCCCCAGGCTTCTGTTTTCTCAAATTTCAAATCAAGATGAGATGGTCGCTGCCAGCATTATAATTCCATGACTTCTTATTGTTTTCACCCAATTGGCAAAAAAAAAAAAAAAAGGAAGCATATTTTGATATTAATTTTGTACTGCAAGGTTATTTTTCTAAAAAAGATCACTACCTTCACAGTTGTGGGCTTAAAAGAGAGCAGTGGAGAATGGAGCCACGGACGCTGGGGCTGGCTGGAGGAAAGCACATGAGGGAGAAACCAAAGGTGGGAACCTTCGATCAGGCCAGGCAGGAAAGGCCCGAGCAAATCTCAAATAGCTTTGCCAAGAAGCAGCACTGCCACTGACCCCTTGCCTCTGCACACGGTAATTTTCAGTTGACGAGGTGCTTTCACATCCAGGATCTTACTCGAACCTCACGACACCCTCAAAACTGATGAGGTGATATCGTTGACCTCCATTTCACACCGGGCGCAGTAAGGCTAAGAAACTAGATAGGCTGACTGCTCTTCGGTTTCCTTGCACATAGAATGGGCGTGAGCCTTACTCGGCAAACTCTGTGTAAGGATTAGATGATTTCAGAGAGCCCTGGCGAAATGCCTGGCACATAGTGCATCCTTGATAAACGTGGGTAACCTCCCCCACACACTCTCATCTCCTCAGGGCAATGTGGGATGAGCCCCAAAGCTGCTCATCTTTAGGCCCCTAGGAAATGCTTCAAGATGGAAGGCGACATGGTGGCTTCCTCAGTGACCTTCCATGTCGCCTGAGACAGCTTCCCAGAAGGCAGACCAAGGAGCCAGATAACCCGTCCCTACCATTCTCACAGATTCTAATAGTCACCCCAGCTCATGGAGAAATGGGGTTCCCCTGAGAATCAGAATACCTCAAAATCAACCACAGGGATGAGACCTGAAGCAAAAAGCAGGCATGAGGCCTCAACACGGGAGCCTGAACAAGCCACCCGGCTGGAGGCAGGGCCTTCTCCTGCACTGTTCCCCTCCCCTGCAGAAACCTTCAGCAGCTCCTTCCACTGCTCACAGAATAAAGCCTGAGTAAGGACCCATGCCATTTATACTTAAACGTTTCCAGTCCCTTCTCATTCTGGCCCTGTGTTAAGCAAACCTGGCCCTGTGTTAAGCAAACTGTACCAAGGTGCAATTCCCACTTCCACACCTTTGTCTGCAGTATTCCTTCTGCCTGGAATGTCACCTTTGCCTGTTCAACAAATATTTTTTGAATAATAGGGTGAAGGGACGGAGAAAGGAACATGTGAATGAGTGAATGACGTACTACATCTCTGTGATGCAGACAAATTAGGGATTATGATTTTCATTAAACAGATGAGGAATTTCAGGCCCAGAGAGGCTAAATGACTTGCCCAAAATCACACAGCCAACAAGCAGCCAAATTAGAACTTGAACCTGGCTCTTCAGGACTACTTTGGCTTCCTCCTGAGGTAAAAAGTCACTCACAGATTACGAAAAAGCTGATCCAAGATTCCTCAAAATGGGCCACTTTTATCTTGGCACACATCCGAGAGCACTTTAAGGCACTGGCTGTCACTATGATTATTCAGAGTTCCCGTGAGGCAGGCAAGGTCCCTCGAGAAAGGGCAAGCACAGTGCCATCTGTCAGGAACCTAAAAATGATGGTGAAATTACAGGCCAGTCACTTACAGCTTACTTTCAGAGAGCTCTTGGAACAAATCAATCCCACCAGGAAAGAGAAGGATTCCTTGAATGGAAACTGAGCCCTTCCCAGACTATCTGGTGAGCTTGCAGTATGGCTGGTGCCACCATCCACCATGGACAGATGAGGAAGCCAAGGACCCACGGCGAGGCCTTGTAGACATGCGAAGGCAAAGCTGGTCCCCACACCCTGGGGCACTAGGCAAGGCTGTCAGCCTGAGGATGCTGAGGCTCTCAGCCCTGGGCTTCTCCAAGAAGCTAGGAAGAAGGCAGGGCCGCGGGCTAGGTCTCCAGAGCACAGTCACTAAAAATGAAACAGCTTCCATATCCAAAAGCCGCAGTTAGCTATTCCATGCAACAGGCCCACACTGAGTCTCTTCCCTGACACCAGGGGAGGTCCAGGAGTGAATGAAACAGACCAGGTCCTAACCCAAACCCTGCGGGGCTCACATGTGGTGAAGAGAGAACGACAACAAATAAGTAAACAATAATGATACTATGGTTTCAGGCAGTGAAAATCACTAACGTGAAAAATAAAGTAGGACAGGAACAGAGTGTGGCTAGGACAGGCTGGTGGTGGCTACTTTTGACGGGGTGAACGGGGGGCCTCTAAGAGAGGTGACAGTTGGGCAGAAAGCGATGCAAGTGTGGCAACAGTTTGTGGGGATCCAGGAGATGAGCACTCCTGACAGGTGACTGCTAGAGGACAGACACAGAGGGGAAAGGCTATTTGCCACCGGCCACCAGCCCCGAGCCTGCCCTTTACTGCCACCAAGGCCTCCCCAGCCCCTAGCGGCCCACAGCTCCCCCAAACCTTCCTCCAGGGAAGAGAGAAGAATATTCATTCCCCCTACTCTACAGCCTGAGCATCACCTGCTGCATTTCCAGTGCAGACATTTTGAGGGGACGTAGCAGGATGAAATGAAATGAATACAACCTTCGACATCAAACAGCATGGTCCAAGTATCTGCTTTGCTTAACTAGCGGCGTGACTTTAAACAAGCCACTCAGCCTTTCTGAGCTTCGATTTCCTCACCTGGAATGCAAGGGACATGAACCCCCACCTCCGAGGGTTATGAGGGGTATGTAAGTGGCAGCACCTGGCAGAGTACCTAGTACATGGTAAATGCTTGGCAAAGATTGGTTCCCTGCCCTACTCTGACCCCATCGGAAATTAAAATAAAATTTTTTGTGCTGGCTCATGTTCACTACAGTGTGCCTATGGCAGGGCCCTAGGCCTGTCCCTCTGCTGGGTGTGGGGGCTGTGAGATGACTCTTGGTGATTCCATCACAGCACAGCCTGATGGGAGGGCCTTGGCGGGGGAGGAGAATGGGGCAGACAGGAGAAAAGCAGAAAAGACAGTAAACACTGCCCTTACTGTGGGGGTTGGGGGGCGTGTGGAAATCATTAGGCCCAGACACTCGAAGAAACCAGGATCAAGGCAGACAGTTAACTGCTGACCCCTTCCCTTTCCACCTCTGGCTCAACGGCCCAGGGCCCAGGCCCTTGTCTCCCGGCTCTCCTGTGGGGCAGCCAGCTATAGACCAAACTGATCTCAGTTCTTCTCACAAGCGAGGAGGTACTTGGGTATTAACTCATGGTGAGACCTTAGGTAGCCCTTTCCCTCTCTGGGCCTGAGTTCTCCCATCCATCCATAAAAAGAGGGGAGGGCCTGGGATGACCTCTGGGGATCCTTTCAGCTCTGACCTTGCTAATTCTGACTCGCCCTACCCACCTCACCCCTAAGGCTGTTTGCTGGCCCACTGCTGCCATCTGGTGGCCCTCCAGGGTCCACTGCACTTGGCTTTGGCCAGGGTTCCCGACAAGCCCCTTATTCGAATGCACCTATTTCTAAGGGTGAATCGTGCTTCTGCTTCAGCTAGACACAAATTGCACTTCTCTGGACCACAGATCAATTGGTATTCTTTGCCAAATACAAAAACCAAAAATAACACCAGAATTTCATCTCTCTAGCAGAGATAACACACTGCAGCTGAGAGTCTGACCTCCTTGCCTAGAGAAAGTAATCTGCCCAAGGTCACACAGCTGCCTGGCTCCCGGACCAGTGCACAACTCCACTTTACCACAATGCTTAGAGTTGGTGGGCATCCTGGAAACCAAAAATAAAGTCAGCCCAGGGCCAAGGAAACAAAGCCTTTGGAAAGTGGGAAGCAAATTGTCAGGATTCCTTGCAAACCTCAAGTAATGGGAAGACAGGACATGTGAACATGTGAGCAATGCTTGCAGAAATTCACTGGAAATAAACTGGAGGTGCCCAGGGTATCTTTTGACCTTGGAGGGCCTCATTCGCGAGAACTCTTGCAGGCCTCCAAGCTACCACCACAGCCTGGATTCCAGGCTGAGCAACCTGCTAGAGGGTGAAGGAGACACAGGGGGGTAGCAGCATGTGTCTGCAAGTGCGTCCCCCACTGCACCAGTTCCTCAGGATAGAGTTATAGCTTTTCTGTTCTATCTCCAGGCCTCTAAGCATCTGGCCAGAGGAGCTCAATAAAGCTATATACGAACAGATCCCTTACATTCCTGCACAGTCATGGGAACTGTCCACCCGTTGTGGATTCAACTGATCACACTCTTGACTCTGTCTACAAACTTCTTCTAAACCCTATAGTGCAGACCTTGAAAAAACAAACATTCTGTGTGACTTTATATAGGTCATTTGCCTTTTCTGGCCTCTACTATCTCACATGTGCAGCATAATTGAGGTTCTACTGGATGATCTTCAAAGTCCTTTTAATTCTAAAATTCTAAAATTTGAAACCATATCAGGGCAAATCAAGGCAACTCTTCACCTGCAGAGCAGATATGAGAAAGGAGGAAGTAGTTAAACAATGCTTCCCTCTAGTGGTTTAATGCTGTCACTACACCCTCTCAGCCCTAAACCCTATCACTGAACTCCGTTTAATTCCACCCTGAACTCTGAACAGAAGAGAAATGGGCTGCAGCCAGCAGAAGAGACAGCAGAGACGCCAGGCTCCAGGAACCACTGAGGCCTCTGAGTAGGTTCCACACCAGTGGAGAAACTCTCCATTTTTAGGAACAAGTACATATTGGAGCTCAAAGGACCTTCTGTGACTTCCAATTTCTCTCTTCAGATGAGGAAACCAAGGTTCAAGGATGTTCAGAAAGGACTTGCCTGAGGTCACGAAGCTGACTCACAACTGAGCCAAAAATAGACCCTCGCTTTCCTGCTTCCTTCCACAGTCTCTTGCCGCCCAAATGAGGCCCATGGAAGTAATCTGTCAAGGATTTACACACAGGAATGGGGAGCAAAGGGGCCAGTACCCTGCACCAAGGGACAAGAAACTTTATTCATTAATTTAACATTTATGGGCAATATAATCAGACTGCAAATTACATATTCAGCATAGAAAATATAAAAGAAGATAAAATTCACTCATAATCCTACCAATCAGAGATATTATCCCAGCATATTTCCTTCTAGTCTTTTCCATCCAAACATCCTTTTAAAAAAAAATCAGAAGTTATAGTGTAGTAACCTATTGCAATCTTCTCTTTTCACTTACTATATCATGAGCATATTCCTCTGTCATTAAATATCCTTCCAAAACATCCTGGTTAATGGCTACATAGTCTAACATATGGTTGTACCATAATTTACTTAAGCAACCCCCCTACAATCTCATTTGTTTTTGTCATTATAACTTAGGCTGCAATGAATTGCAATATTCTTAATATTTTAACATCCACGATTATTTCTTTAAGCCAGTTTTAATATTTTATAGGATAAAATTTTAGAGCTGAATGGCCTGTAGAGATATGTCTGCAATCTCCTATTACCCAGATAGAAAGGAGACCAGAGAGTTTCATGTCTTGCCCAAGGACAAAGAGAAAGCCACAGAACCCAGTCCTGAACTCTCCACTCATTAAAATGTGACCTTCCCAAAGGATTTCACACCCTCTCTGACCACCCTCCTTCCCCCAAAACCCCAGAGCCTTCAGTGTCTGAGCCATGCCTCTGGCTTTGTCACAGTCTTTTTTCTTCTTCCACTAAGTATTTCATTTGGTTATCCAACTATAAGATTCCTGAAGGTAGTTCTGGATTTTATATTCCCCTGTATTCTGTAGCATAGTGCTACAAACATATAGGTAAGCATTCCACAAATTCCTGCTGAAGGATCAAGGATAACTGAGAATTTTCTTCCTTATTACCTGGGAGAGTGTTACTGGCAATAATTGGAGAAAGATGCCTCTTTGAAGAGTAAAAAAAGTTCAATGAATGAATTAGAGCATTCTGAGATGCCTTCAACATGGAATTATAGCATCAGGCTTGGACACAAAAGACCAGGTTCAAGTTTTAGCTCTGCCCATCTGTGTGAACCAGAGTGATGCCATTAATCAATTAGGGACTTGTCTGTGAAGATGCTAATACCCATCTTGCTAACTTCATATGAGAAAATATATGTGAAAGCACTTTAAAGTGGTCCATGAGAGCTGACTGCTGTTGTAGTATCATAAATGAAAATACATCTACTATCTGCGGCCATGCCACCCTGAACAAGCCTGATCCCGTCTGATCTCGGAAGCTAAGCACGGTCAGGCCTGGTTAGTACTTGGATGGGAGACCACCTAGGAAGACCAGGTGCTGTAGGTGTAAAAAATAAAAATAAAAAATAAAGGACTGTAAGCTGATAAGGTCCTTGCAATCTGTGAGGTCAACCAGGGGTTGCCTCGCCTATAAAAAAAGAAAAGAAAAGAAAAGGAAAAAAAATACATTTGCTTCCATGAATCCTGGAATGGCCTCCTGACACTTGCTCCAGGGGTACCATCTCCTAGTTTCTATTCCATGCACAGATCCATTAAGAGAATCTATGGCTACACATTTCAGGTAATAATCAGTGTTTTCTTGAAGCAGAACTTCATGTACAGAAGGAACTATTTTATTACTCCTGCTTCAGGTCCCTGGGTTTGATTAGTTAAGTCATCCACACTTCCTCATCATCTCTGGAGAGAATGTGACAAGGTGGACAGAGTACTGGATCGAGAGCCATGAGACCTGAGTTCTGTCCTAGCTCCTTCACTTACTCCCTGTGCTTCCTCCTCTTCAGCCCTCAGTTTCCCCATCTCTAAACTGAGGGAGTCAGGGCAGATGAGATCTAAGTTCTCATCCATTCCTGACATTCTAAGGATTCTAGGATAAAAACTAATGACTTAATAATAAGCAAAAAATATCCACTTCAAAACAGTCCTTTCGGCTCAGTTTGACTTTCAACTATCGGGTTTCCAAAGCTCTAAAACACAAACATCATGAATTCCAAAGCACCTGCTTTAAATAGGGCCCATGAGGTCAGATTCTCCCTGAGCTCGGTTGAGGTTTCATGATATATGGTCCCAAAGAAGATGGTGTAATACACACTGTCACCCTCTACTGGAAAGGATCTTGGCCCCAAAACCAAAAAATCAGCATTACGTATATTTATAAACTCAGTTTAGTGTGAATCAATGGCTGGGCTTGGATTTCACTAATGCTTAGACATCAAATGCAACAAAATATTTCTTGGTCTGTGACACTCGAAGAAAGGAGAGTAGTCCTTTCCACATATGCTGTGCAATACCTCACTTTAGAGAAAAAGAAGAATAAAAAATATCTCAACTAAAGGATATAACCAAGAACCAAGAGAGCAGCGATGGGAGGGGAAACAGTACTAAAAAGCAGAACTGAACTTCTAGCTTAAAAGCTGCCGTAAAGTCACTTCCTCTCCTCTCTGTTTCAGTCTTTTCGTTTCCAAAGTTTCTTCTTCCAAATTTGATGCTCTAAAACTCCTAAGTCGCTAGTACTTTCTTAGGCAACACTGAATATGTAAAGCGCGTCAAGCACTCTGCTTTGCACCTTTTAAATCCGTAGCCTTTGTGAGACCACGAGGTCACTTGGGGACACTGCCTGGCTCAGGGAAAGTGTCCAGAATCCCAAAAGCAACTGGATTCTAGACATTCTGACCAACCCCACATTAAGGTTTGGATCTTATGTAAATCATTCTCCTTGAAATTCTAACAAATCACCAGCAACTAGCCCTGAGCATTTGTAAGCACTGATCTTTCTACACTCTCCAGAAGGGTCCTGAATCAACCTGTTACCTGTCCAGACACATTCATACCCAGCCCCACAGAGACTCTGCCAGAAAAAGAAGACGTAGAGCACCTGACCTCAAGAGAGTTCCAGAGTTGCAAAGGGCAGAGGAAGCTAATGGGTACTGAACCGACACGTGAGCTCAGTCCTGTGACAGACCCTGGAAACTTTAATACATCATCTCATTTCATCCTCATACAAAATCAGCAACATTTGCCTATTTTCCTACTGAAAAAATAAGCTCCGAAAAGTTAGGGTTTTTTCATCTGTCCAACATGTATTAAGTACCTACCTCATATGTGCCAAGTATTTTGCTAAGCACTAGGATGCAACGCTGAACAAATCGAACATGACCTCTGTCCTCAGGGAGCTTACAGTCAACTGGGGGCAGGGGTGGGGGATGGGGTATCAGGCAAAGGGTCCTAAAAAAAAAAAAAAGAAAAAAGAAAAGCCCGAAGGCCCCGAAAAAAAAAAAAAAGGAAGGTAAAGAAAAGCCCCCCCGAACAAGGGAAGAACAAAGTGAAAGCCAAAAAAAAAAAAAAAAAAGGATATAACTAAGTCAAAATGAAAGAGCGAAGAGATACGTGTGCCAAACGGAGGGAACATCAGGTGCAAAGGCACTATGGAGGAAATACGTGATGTGTTCAAGGTACCAAGGAAAGGCCAGAGTGGAGATCAGCCAGAGATCACGAGCTAGCACGGTACGAAAGGAGCTGGAAAGGCAGGCAGAGGGCAGACCACACAAGGCCTTGTAGGACCACTAAGGATTACGTTTTTATCATAAGAGCAATGGGAAGCCATTGCGATGTGACACAGTGGGTTTGAAAGGTCTTCCAATCTTCCATCTGAGGCATGGAGAACAGACTGGAGGGGAGAGGAAGTGAGTGTGCGAAGATGAGAACACCAGTCAGAGGCCACTGCAGGATCCAGGCAAGAGGTGCCAGTGGCCTGAACTACGGTAGCAACAGAGCTGGAGAGAGGTGGAGCTGCCACAGCCACACAATCAAGAAGCCGACAGCGCTAAGATTTAAAGCTAGGCCTGTCTGACTTCGAAGCCCATGTTTCTCTCTACTTTGCCATTTATTCGTTAATTATAAATCATCTACTCTGTGCCAGGCCTGTGCCAGGTGCTGGGGATACAGCCATGAACAAAACAGACAACTGTTCTCATGGAATCTACAGTTTAGACATTAGACAAAGAAGAGTACATATATCAATTATAGATAGATAGATAGATAGATAGATAGATAGATAGATAGATAGATAGATAGATAGATGTATATATCACAAATTGAGATGAGACAATCGTGTGATCAGAGATTTTTAACAGGGAAAATTACCTCTAAGGACATAAAGATCTTCCAAACTGTTGATAACATAAAAGATCTACTTGCCAGCTGCATGAGGGTAAAAGACTTTGGGAAACTTTGCCTGTCAGAGTTGGATATAGAGCACCGCATCCCTGGCCAGCTCAGGAGCCCTCAGGAGAGAAGCTGGTATGTCTCAATCTTTGCATAGACCCTGTTGAAATAGAAGCCTTTCTAAAAGTAACTGCTAACTCCTTAATATACTCACTTAATATACTCAATATATCTCAACCTCAGGCACCCCTTACTTATATATGTACAGCATTTTACAGTTAGTTGAGATCTTACACACAGATTCATTCATTTGAACCTCATGGCGGCCCTATGTAGAATGCAGGCAAGTTTGAATATCCTACTTGTGAGATGAGGAAATTGAGGCCTAGACAGGTGAAATGACTTAACCAAAGTAACCAAACTAGGAAGGCACCCAGACCTGCCATCCAGCTCTCACTTACAAGAAGCACCTTGGGCCAGGAAATTGTGAATCTCGGATAAGACAGCTGCAGGTGACTGATCCTGGATAAAGTCACCCAGGAGTCCCATGAAGTTCCTAAGAACAATGATCAGGGACATCAAGCAGCTTGGGAAAGGTTTCTAGAATGCAGCTCCACCAGCCTGAAACAGAGGTACCCTTGCCAACTTTCCCAAATTAGAACAGGTTGGCTTGGACTCTTTCCAAGTGCCTCTGACTAACAGAGAAAAGTATTTTTCCATCGCAAACACTGCAGGCAGGCACCAGGCTCCTGAAGGGGAGGGCAGAGACTACATCCCCGATTCCTGTACAGACAAACTGTAAAATTATCCCGACCCGCCATGAGCTGCTTCAGCTGAGCACTGAGAATGGCAGCCTTGGGCATCGTTTCTCAATCTTGGCACGACTAACGTTTGGGGTTGGGTGTTCCCTTGTAGTGGGGGGCTGCCCTTGCATTGCAGGATGTTTATTTAGCAGCTTCCCTGGCCTCTACCAACTAGATGCCAGTAGCACCTCCCTGCCACACATTTTGACAACCAAATATGTCCCCAGACATTGCAAATATCCCCTGGGGGACAAAAAATCACCTGTGATTGAAAATCACTGTTTTAGGGCCTATGGAGAAGGGAAAACGCAAAGTCGACCCACTTTCTCTCATCCTAACCCATCCCATCTTACTGAAGAGATACGTGGTCACTGTGCATAAACTCTTATTTTTATTCAAAATAACATAAGTAAAGCCTTCCCCTACAAGAGGGAAAGCAGCCTCTGCACTAACGTGGCCACAGGAACAATCCAATGCTCGAGCTTGTGAAAACACCCAGAGTCAAATATCAGCTTGTTCCACTAACGAGCTGCTTCCGACTCTGTGAGCGAATCTTGTTCCCATTAACGTGAGCAGCTAAGTCTGATTAAACTGGAAGCCCTGGCTGTTTTTCTCAACGACACTGGGCCAGGGCAAAGGTTTCCACTGCTGCTAGAGGGAATGCAAAATGGGTGAATCAAATAGCAGAAGACTCTTATTTACCCCAAATTCAGTACAACAACCAGGACACTCAGACATTCCTGCTTTTAACCGTATTGGACTTAGGAGAAAGGGGGAAGTGACAAAGTACATAAACAAGAGATCTGAATTAACAAGTTAATTAAACAGCTGAACCATTACCAAAAAATCACGCTCTCGAGTGGAGGCGGAGACCTGAGGATGAGCTCCAGAGCCGCTGGGGTGACTCAGACAGTGCCACATACGTGGGTTCTAACCTCCAACCCTGAGGGCTGGGCTGTTGGCCCAGACATGGAAATCAGCATCAGTTACAATGCTCAAGGCTAAAGTCAAAGAAGCAGCATCTTTATGTCTTTCATTAGTCAGCTATCTAACTAGTTAAAGGGTTCACTGACAGACTCAACCAAACTCACTACCATTTGGTAGTAAGTATATTTCACTACACTGCAATTCTTTGAAGACTGACTAACCACAAAACACCTACTTGTTAACACCCAATTACTCACACTACTGCTAGTTTCTCTGCTACTTCCGCACGCTGTACTTACATCCATTGTTGCACATCTCATACTGCAATGTACTGAAATTTGATAAAAAGTCTGTCTCCCCTAGTGAACAGTGGGCTCCTCCAGGGCAGGGTCTATACCTAGCACAAGGAACGGTACATAAACAGATCCCCACCATCTGCGTGATGGGCAGATGGATGCACGGATGGTGAAGTCTTTTATCTCTATGTTCTTAGACTTAAGCCTGTCCACACATTCTAGTGGGAAGGCACAGCCCATGTCTTCTCTCTCTTTTCTGCAAGGCTTATCAGCACATTGCTCAATAGGTCCCCAATAAACAATAACTGATTTTGTTGGACTTTTAAATCCGAGGAAACAAACTGAAGCCTTCTGTTCACAGACCAGTGACACCAAGGAAGGAGGTCAGAAATCCTAGCTGTCTACCCTGCCTCGTACGCATTTGAATCTGTTTAGTTTCTTTTAACTGGAAACGGTTTAGTGTAGGAAATGAATACAATCTCTGCTAGGCAGTGGCAATAAGAAGTGAATGAGAGTAACATGGTGCCTTACCTCACAGAGCTCACAGTCTGGAGGAGAAGACAGATGTTAACAATTACAGAAATAAGCAGCTACTATGCTCAGTGAGTCTCTGTAAGAAAAATTTCTGTAGATAGACCCAATCTTCAAGAGAAAAACAGCCAGGGCTTCCAGTTTAATCAGACTTAGCTGCTCACGTTAATGGGAACAAGATTCGCTCACAGGGTCGGAAAGTCATGATTTTCTCTCAAATGAATGATACGCTTTCCTTATAAGTATCCTTCCGACGTAAATACAGAAAGTTTATTAGACACCTTTGTTATATAGGCCTCTGTTCCAAAATGATTATAAAATGTTTTAAAAGACCAGTTAACAGATGTTAAGTCTATGCCTGTGTCTGTGTGTTCAAGTGTGTAGTATATGTGACTTACCAAGGATAACTGAAGCTGACCTGAAAACCTACAAAAGCCAGAAAGTACTAGAATAACAGCCACCAGGCATTCAGGAGTCTAGAGATCCACGCATAGCTAACAAGCAGGCCGAAAGCAGGCAAGGGGAATCCTGAGAACCCCAGAAGTTCTGAAGGCCTTGACATGATAGTAGAGCTTAGGAATTACAAATTGCCTGTCTGGGAAACACCGAGTAAATCAGCAGGACTCTAGGAAGCAGGGAAAAGAGAGGCCACGAACAAACAGACCCCAAGAACAAAGCAGGAATAGGAAGACCAGGAAAGAACTGCCCTAGGGAAAGCTGAGAAATAAGAGTCTCGAGAAAAGATAAAGATGCCAAAAGCTGGATGGCATGGCATGATAAGGTAACATCTGAGGGAATATATATGAAATGTCTGAATCAATGTACATAGTTTAAGATTAATAAAAATTTAAATCAAAATACCATGCCAACTATGATTCAAAATAATCTCCTACCTCAGTCTTTAAATATTTATCTTTAACCTGACAGTTTCTGCTGCTTTTGATTTAGACTCAGGTGGAAATGCAAATAAAGTCATCTCTTTCACTATGACAAGGCAGACTCCCCAACGACCTGCTGCAATGAGTTTCTTCTCAAAACCTCATGGACGAGAAGGGCCAGCAACCTAAACCAAAATTGCCTTTTTGGGTGCAAACCTGTGATCTAGAGAGGAAAGCCACATATTTGGCTGATTGCAGAGTCAGATCCTACGTCCTCCCCCTTTACAGTCCTAAAAGCTTTTCATCAGTAAAAACCAACCTACTTAATCCTGCGCATTCATAGCTGTTTAGACAGCTGTCCCCCAGCTGCTCTCACCAACCGCAAATTCTCGGCTGCTCTCTTACCTGTCTGAGCGACCAAGTGTGTCCACCCACTCCAAACGGCAGTGACCTTTTCATTCTGAAAATAATGTGCTTCTATTTTCTGGGGCATAGGAAGGAAAGCAGCCTGGGAAGCCAGTTGCCTGTGCTTGTTGCTTCCCCAAACATACAGCTCTCCTGCATCTTAAACAGAAGGAGAACAAAAGAGGTGAAGGACATTAGTCCAAAACAATGGGAAATAATACAAGTCTGAAAAAAAAAAGTCGTTAAAAGAAGTTGTATTATTCTTACACCACAATGTTGAGTAGAGCAAAGCAAGATAAAAAATTCACGTACAACATAACGACGTGGAAGATTTTTTAAAATTCTATAAATAGAAAACAAGGTCAAATGTTCTTAGTAGTTTGTCAAGGAATAGAAACATGAGAGATTATTTTTTCATTAATTCATTCAATAAATACTTATTCAACATCTACCATGTATAAGACATGTTTCTGTTTTCTACATTTTTAAAAATATATATGCTTGTACCCTTTGCTGGGAAAAAATATGTTAACTTTTTTAAATAATAGGTTAAAAGATATATTTTTAAAGCTTAGATTTTTTAGACATAAGATTATTTCACTACGAGCCCTATCCAGCAGACAATGTAATGTTACCACACCACGTCTGTGTAGCGCTTCAACTCATCTGAACCTCACGATCCTGTGACATAAGCAGGAATGCAACCGACTGACATTGTGACTTAATAGAAAAAAGCAAATTCAGAGTCAAGTGACTCCGACTTCTATTCCTGGATCTGCTAACTAGCTATTGACCTTGGACAAATCACTTCCTCCCTAGGCCTTAGTTTCACCAGCCAATCACTGGAGGTCGGTCTAGACGGGCAGACGATAAAACTGATGACACTGGTAACAAGAGAGACTGCTGGGTGACTGTGGCAAACCAGAGGGCACATGCTTATCTAAAAGACATTCGTGTTCAAAAAACTTTTTAACTGGAAGCCAAACAAATGGGGCCGTGGGCTATAATTGGGCCTATGAATCCACAGTTTGTGACTCCTTGGATGACCCTAAGGACTTTTCCAACCCTAATATTCTAAGGTTCTACACTGTACTGTATATAGCACATAGTACACATACGCGGCTACTGAACACTTGAAATAGGACTAGTCCAAAACTAGATGTGTTATAAGACAAAAAAGCGCAATGGATTCCAAAGACTTAGTGCAAAAAAAAAAGAAAAAGAAAAAGAAAAAAAAAAACACCAAATAGAGCATAGTTCATTAATAATTTTCATACTGATTACATGTTGAAATAATATTTGGGATATGTGGGGGTGAGTAAAAGATTTAAATTACTTCACCTGTTTCTTTTTACTTTTTGAACTGTGTCTCACATTGTTTCTATGAGACAGAATTCTTCTAGAAGATAAATTAACACAGGCTCAGAGCTTCCAAATGACTTTTTTCTCTCACACTATAACTGTTTGGCTATGCAACCATCCACACATTTGACACACCCAGCTCAAGATCACATGGCTAATAAGGAGTCAAGCAGGACTAGAAGCCAGGCCTTCTGTTTCCACTTCATTGTATGATCTCTCAATAAAGCTTTTCAGTACTGCTTGCCCTAGAGCAGTCTGGTATATTCTCAAAAACAGATCAAAAGCAAAACAGTATCATTAAAAGGCATTAGACCAAGATTCAGTGTTCAAGTCCCAGATCTGCTGCTCAATCGTTCTGATGTCGGGCACATCACTTCACATCCTGAGCCTCTGTTTCCTCAAGCCTAAAATGAGGGAGTATAAATAGGTGAGCCTTTGTGTCACCCAGGTGACCTTGCAGCACTGACATTCCGCAGCTCTATGCTGTACTTCATGCCCAGGGAAAGGGCAACGTCCTTGTGTAAAGTATAAGGATCCTTTACCAGAGGGCAGAAGAGCCCCTCAGCAAACTCTCAATGCATTAAATGGCCTGGTTAGCTACCAAGATGCCACTGACCATGAGCCTGTGTCTGTAATAAGCCTTCATTTATCTTAGAAAGTCTAAATTATCTTTTTGCAAAACTGTCTTCCACATGCATATCATCACACTTTTGCAAAATTAAATTCTGCTGCAATGCCAAATAGTTATATAACCTACAACACCTCCAGAGAAAAGGTCCGAAGAGCACTGAACAAGATCCAATGTGTTAACAGCCTGAACTAGACCAGGAAAGAGGGATATTAATCTTGATAATTTTTAACTGACATTCAAATAGCAAAAAAAAAAAAAACCAACTTACTTTATGAATATACTAAAAATCACAAGATTGTACACTTTAAAAGGGTGAATTTGATATATGAATTACAGCTCAATAAAATAAAAATTCAACATCTATGTTTTAAAAACACCATAAGTGTTCCACATATGAAATAAATTACTAATTACAAATTTTTTTAAAGAAATTGATGTTAGCAAGCAATTAGAAAATCTCTAGGTTTACATATTGCTAGCCATTTCAAATTATTAGAACAGAGTAGAAACATCTCATAGCTTACTCTTATTCTCAGAAAAAAATGCCTTCCCCAACCCTCATTGACCGTGGGCCATGAACAAGTCACTTCCCGTCCTGGGGCCTTCAGACCTTCCTCTACAACTGGCATTCATTTTCTTTCCACATATATATAAACCTACCCAATATGAGAAACAGGCTAAAATTTATTAAATAATAAAGTATCTGTAGTTCAGAATTTGGAAAGTATTTATATTCATATGTCTGAGTTCTGGAAACGACAACAGCTTCGCAGATGGACTGCATTGCAAATTTGATGTTGAAGAATGCAGCCACCATTAATTTGCATTTACTGTGTACACACCTTAATTTCCACATAAAACACGATGCATGAAAGTCATTTCCCTTTGCTCAAAAATGTAATGCATTCAACTCTCTGTGTGACGTCTTACCAAATAAATTTCTCAGAGCTATAGTCTCCAGTCTACCAGCAGAGGGCAGAGCAATCTGGGCTCTGAAAGAGATAACCTTTGGAAAAGATAACCTTCACTTTGAAGAAAATGCTGCATTGTCACTAGAAAGTTTATACTGTATTAGCTGGGTGTGTCAAATGTATGGATGAATGCATAGCCAAACGGTTATAGTGTGAGAGAGAAAAGATTAGACAGAGGAGATCAAAGAGATGGAACAGAGAAATAAATTAGAGAAATATATCAAGATAGATTAGAAAAACATATACATAACTAGGCAGAGATGTATGGATGCACAGATTAGAAAGAAAGATACAAAGATGAAAGATTAAAAATAGAGATATATAGTTAAAAAAATAGGGTAGATAAATATAAAAAGAGCAAACAGGGAGATAAATGAATTAGATATAGGTGAATAAAATAGGTTAGTTTGAGATTAAACAGCTAGAAAAGATAGCTAGAGAGTTTTGATAGTTATATTAGACACTGAAATAGTTTAGATGTTACATAAAAATATACTGTTGGTTATATGATTTGACAATCACAATTACCCTGAGAAAAAGATATTCTTAGCCCTATCGTACAGCTGAAAAAACAAACTCAGGAAATGAAGTGAGTGCTTTATATGTATTTGTCTCAGAACTACCCACAAAGTATTTTATATAAAATGAAGTGGTCTCAGGAGGGTAAAGCGACTTGCCTAAGATATCACCAGTGGTGGCATCAGAATTCTGACTCTAAACTCTAGGCCCTTCCCTTTGTATCCCAATACCACCACTCAAGGTAGAAACACCGCATTCTGCACAGCATATTAAACCGAAAGAGCTGGTACCCACCTGTCACTGAAGCTGAGTGACCTGCGCCGGCAACGACACATACTGCTTTAGAATTCTCTAGGCCTACAAAAAATTTTTTTTCTTTAGAAATTATATTTATAACAGAACAAACCAGGCAGAGAAGGGACTCAGGGAGCACTAATGAGGCCTGGGAAAAACTGTCAGCCAGTGCAGGCAGGTCTGAGTCAGCAGCACCTTACTAGCCAGGAAGATGGCTAACATGGTAGGAAGGCTGGTTACATACCACGAGAGTGAGCAAATAAACAAATATATTGAGGATAAGGGAGCCATATTTCTCACTACCAGAGAGGAGAGGAAAGGCACAGATACTAAAAGGTATAAGGCTAGAATCAACCATGTATTATTGAACTGTAATTGGAGAAATCATTGTAGACTCGTGGTTTCTAGTAGAGAGAGATATAGATATAGGCATACATATGTATAAACATGTATGTGCACGTATATTTCCTAGCTAGGTCTACCAAAGAGGCCTAGAAGCAAAGACATGTCATACATTCAGCTGCTATCACGTACAGGCATTGAAATACAAACCCAGGCCTGCTAACAACACACAGGAAGAACAAGGATTTGTTCTCCAAATTCAACACTTTCCTCCCTTAATTACACAGCCTTCCCTGACAAGATACAATCTCAACCAACTCTACTAGCAGTTGTAGTTATCTGGTCTAGAAGCAGAGAAATGCAGTCTTTTTCTGTAATTCTTTTTTCTTACACTTCCATTTAATTAACTGGTATCTTAATAAAATGCCCCTCACACCTTCTTGTATTCTGTGGAATGAGAAAAGAACAAAGCAGATGTTTCAGCCACGTTCACCAGAGAAGAAGCAGTGGGCCCCTACTGGCCAGGTGAGGAAGAGAAATGCACGGTTCCAGCTCCAGAACCTGAAGATGGGAAAATAAAAAGTGAAAGACCTTGACGGCAGGAAGTCGATGATCTATTCTAATGTCTCATCAGAAAACTCCCCCAAATCAACTCCGAATCTCAGCAGATCCCAAATAGGTCATTTAAATCAAACTGAATAAAACCACTTCTAATTCTTTCTAGTCACAGATTCTGTGCTAAAATAGAAAGCAGACACAGTTCTTGCCCTTAAAAAGCTCATAACCTTTGGCATGTGGGGAAACGTATAAACAACTCATAATAATATAATACACGGTGCTATCCACACATGTGAGAAAATGCGACAGAGGCAAGAAGAGGGAAGAGTCTTTACTAAGAAAGCTGTACCTCAGCTAGGCATTGAAAAATTATCAGGATTCTCCCAGGGAGAACAGGAAAGAGGTAACAGTTTGCCCACAGGCACAGAGGAATGAGAAAGCAGGATATACCCAAGGAGCAGTGAATACCTTGATGAGGCAGGAAAAAAATGTTTGAGAGGTATGAGTTTATATTATGAACATTTTCAATGTCATGTGAAATGGACTGCCTGCCCAGCATCCAGTGCCTCCTTCTCCAACACATGGGTTTCGGCGCAGCTAACCTCACCCTCAGCTGAAGGGGAGAGCCTCCAGGACTTAAGAAAATCTGAATGATCCCAACATCTTGTACATCGCTCCCACTGTGGCTTACCTTTCCCTTTTCTTTCCCCGCTCCCTACCATCCTCAAAAATCCCTCCTTTGTTCGGAGCTAGAATAGAATAGCTAGAAGTTTCCTATAAAGGTTTTTCCTACAGCCAACACTCAGTAAGCTAGGTGTGTACTGAGTAAGAGAGCAAGGGAGAAAGAAAGGAGAAGAAGAGACAGAGGGAGACATGGTGCTGCATACAGAGAGAGAAAGGCCCACAAAGTGAGTGTAGAGCTGAGGGAGAGAGAAAGAGAACGAAAAGGAGTCTCAGCATGAAAGAGAGAAAAAGAGAAAGTCCTACAGACTAACTGACCCACAAAGACTAACCAACAGACCTGTGGGCAGGGTCCTTACTACGTGCTCCTCATGTGCCCAGGGAGAGAGATGTCCTTGGGGGCACACTCTCAGCCTCTCTCTCTGCGTCCTCACTCACTCCTGCTTTCTTTTGGGGAAAGGAATTGGGTACGTGAGACACAGTCCTTCTCGGTCCCCCGTGGGAGGTGGCTGCCTGCAGACGGGGCGCCCGCCTACGTGCTCTTGGCTGTCAGTCAGCTTAGCCAACTCTGTGCAGCTGCTCCAGGGCCTGGTGGGAAAGCTCAATCTGGGGTTCAGAATTCAGAGACTCTCTATTCCTCCACATTATTTCCAAACACCTAAGTCATGTCTTCCAACCTAGCTTTTAACGGTTCTAGAGCTATCCTTTTGATCTCCACATACCTGACTTGCATCTCTCAATGGATTCCAAACTCTGGCAGGGAACAAGGGCCCACAGAAATCCAAACAGGATTAAAAGACTAATCGATAGATAAAGTTAAGACAGGGAGATCAAGAAATAACAAAACAAAACTCGATTTACCCATTTTCAGCATGCCTGTGTCTCTACTTCTTGAAAAAGAATCAATATAGGACTCAGAAAAAATAAGGGCCTTACCTGTCACTCTGCTGGGTTCCTTTGCTGTCCAAAACAGTGGGAGAATCTGTCCAGGACACAACCGCCGTCCAGATGATGCCAGACCAGTTCCCCACTGAAACACGAGGCCACTTGCTTCCCGATGGAGCAGAAGAGAAAAAGAAAAAATGCTTATCTGGATAAGACCAGATTGCTATTTGAATCTCACTGTTATGGGAGAGTACCAATTCATTCTCAGTTAATAAGCATATTACGGAGAAGCTTATGGCTTCAAAGGCCTATGACTGGTCATAGGGATTACCACCAAGCAAATCACAAGTCCAATCTTTAGAGCAATCTAAGACCAAAAGATAAAATTCCAACATAGTAAAACTCCAGAAAGTTCCAGGACACTCCTCCAGGATCATATTACTTATGACACTTTGTTCATGATTAACTTGAAAGGACCACTCAGACTCTAAACCAAGTGGGAAAGAACTCTGAATATTATCAAGTCCATTTCTCACATTTACTACATAAGAAAACTGAGGCCCTGAAGAGAGATTACAATTTGTCCAAGGTCATACAGGGAGCTAGTAGTAGAGAAAATACTAGAACTCAGCTCTCCTAATACCTAATGTGGTGCCCTTTCTACTACACCAAGATGAATTCGAAGATTCCTAATTGCCAAATAAATGTATGACTGCAAGATAACTTCTTAATAGCCATGATTTCAGTGGAATTGCCTTTGATTTCCATGTCCACTGAATGCAATTCATGTACCCATGTTCTGTACTTTCTACAAATGTGTAGATGGAATTTTATACATTTGGCTACAGTCAGATGTGTGTAACTAGGGCCCATCACCCTACAGCAACATTAAGGCTCTATTCCTCTGGAAATATCCTATAACCAGTGGTCCTTTTAGGCTGTAAAGAGAAAGCCTGCTTTGTGAAATTTAAGTGATTATGATTGCACACAATGTGAGCAAAAAAACAGTGTTGAAATAAAACAAAACTTAAAATGTCTTCAACAAATAAACTCAAGAAGAAAAAAAGAGAGGAAAAGAAACATACACTAAAAGAGACTTTAGCTATCTGATAAAGGATTAATATTCAGAATATATAGAGAACTCCTAAAACTCAGCACAAAAACAAACAACCTGATTTAAAAATTAGCAAAAGACTTGAACAAACATTTCTCTAAAGAAAATACACAAATGGCCAATAAGCACATGAAACAATACTCAACGTCACTAATCATTATGGAAATGCAAATCAAAGACAATAGTGATATACCCCTTCACACCCATTAGGATGTATATCATTTTTAAAAAAAGAAAATAACAAGTGTTAGTGAGGACCTGAAGAAATTTGGGAATGCTTGTGCACTATTGGTGGGAATGTAAAATGGTATAGCCATTACAGAAAACAGTATGGTAGTTCCTCAAATAATTAAAAATATAATTACTATAAGATACACCAAGTCTACTTCTGGGTATATATCCTAAAAAATTAAAAGCAGGATCTCAAAGTGAACTTTGTACACCCATGTTCATAGCAGCATTATTCACAACAGCTAAAATGTAAGAAAGCAACCCAAATGTCTATCAACAGATGAAATGATAAACAAAATGTGATATGTACATAAAAGTGAAATGATTAAGCCTTAAAAAGGAAGGAAACTCTGACATATGCTACAACATGGATAGACCTTGAGGATACAATGCTAAGTGAAATAAGCCACAAAAGGACAAATATTGCACAATTTCATTTATATAAGGCAGCTGCATGAGTGGTCAAAAATCATACAGACAGAAAGTAGAATGGTGGATGCCAGGGCCTGGGGGGAGGGGGAAATGTTGAGTTATTGTTTAGTGGATATAGAGTTTCAGTTTTGCAAAAGGAAATACATTCTGAAGATAAATAGTATCACAGTTGCACAATAATGTGAATAATGTCAAAAGCACTCAACCGTACTCTTAAAAATTGTTAAGATGGCAAATTTTGTTGTTATTTTATCACAAAAATTTTTTAAAGGAATATTTTTAAAAAGAGAGACTTGAGATACATATCAACCGATTACAATATATACTCCTAATTTAGACCCTGATAAAAACAAACTGTAAAAAAAAATGTTTTTGAGATAATCAGGGAAATTTAAACGCTGACTAGATATCTGATGACATTACAGCATTATTGTTAATTTTTTATAGGTATGATGATGGTATTTTGGTAATGTTTTCAGAAAGAGTCCTCATCTTTTAGAGATACATGCAGAAATATTTATAAAATGAATGGGGGACAGGAATACTTACAATTAACTTAATCAAACACATAATAGAAACTGCACTGCTTTGCAACTAGACAGAAATATACACATGAGACTAGCAATTATAGAAAGTTGGTAGGAAAGGAGGAAGTAAACCTATGATAGGCAATTCTCCAGCCCTACTAATTTCTAAGAGAAGCTGCTGCTTATAAAAGTGTAATCACTACCATACAACACAGCAATCACACTCCTGGGCATTTATCCCAGGGAAATGAAAATTTATGTTCACATAAAAACTTGTCCACAAATGTTTATAGCTTTATTCTTAATAGCCAAAAACTAGAAACAACCAGATGTTCTTCAATGGGTGACTGGTTAAGTAAATCGTAGTTGTTATGGACTGAATTATGTCCCC
>NW_011889115.1:112042-127793 GCF_000151845.1 Pteropus vampyrus | reverse complement strand
ATACATTCTGAAGATAAATAGTATCACAGTTGCACAATAATGTGAATAATGTCAAAAGCACTCAACCGTACTCTTAAAAATTGTTAAGATGGCAAATTTTGTTGTTATTTTATCACAAAAATTTTTTAAAGGAATATTTTTAAAAAGAGAGACTTGAGATACATATCAACCGATTACAATATATACACCTAATTTAGACCCTGATAAAAACAAACTGTAAAAAAAAATGTTTTTGAGATAATCAGGGAAATTTAAACGCTGACTAGATATCTGATGACATTACAGCATTATTGTTAATTTTTTATAGGTATGATGATGGTATTTTGGTAATGTTTTCAGAAAGAGTCCTCATCTTTTAGAGATACATGCAGAAATATTTATAAAATGAATGGGGGACAGGAATACTTACAATTAACTTAATCAAACACATAATAGAAACTGCACTGCTTTGCAACTAGACAGAAATATACACATGAGACTAGCAATTATAGAAAGTTGGTAGGAAAGGAGGAAGTAAACCTATGATAGGCAATTCTCCAGCCCTACTAATTTCTAAGAGAAGCTGCTGCTTATAAAAGTGTAATCACTACCATACAACACAGCAATCACACTCCTGGGCATTTATCCCAGGGAAATGAAAATTTATGTTCACATAAAAACTTGTCCACAAATGTTTATAGCTTTATTCTTAATAGCCAAAAACTAGAAACAACCAGATGTTCTTCAATGGGTGACTGGTTAAGTAAATCGTAGTTGTTATGGACTGAATTATGTCCCCAAAAAATCAAGGTGAAACCCCAAACCGCAAGGGGAACAAAATTGGAAAAAAGGGCCAAAAAAAAAAAAAAAAAGGTAAACAAGGCAATAAGAGTAAGGCCTTAACCTGATAGAACTGGTGCCCCTATATAAAGAGGAAAAGAGATCAGGAGTCTCTATCTGTCCACGTGTGCACAGAGGAAAGGCCATGTGAGGACACAGAGATAAGGAAACCATCCACAAATCAGGAAGAGAGGCCTCACCAGAAACCAACCCTCATAGCACCTTGATCTTGGAATGCTAGCCTCCATAACTGAAAAAATACATTCTTGCTCTTTGAGCCACCCAGTCTGTGGTATTTTGTTACAGCAGCCTGAGCGAATACAGTGGTAAATCTATACCGTGAAACACTACTCAGCAATAAAAAGGACATTATTGATACTCAAAACTTAGATGAATCTCCAGGGAATCTTGTTGCATTTTATCAATGGTATCATACAGTATACAACTCCAAAGGGTTGTATACTGTATGATACCATTGATAAAACATTCTTGAAATGACAGCATTATAGAAATAGAGAACAGAAGAGTGGTTGCCAGGAGCCAATAGGGGGGTGGGGCAGGTAGTAAGTGGGCGTGGCTGTAAAAGGGCAACAAGAGGCTCCTTATGGTGATGGAACTATTCCCTGTCTTGACTGTACAAAACATCCTGGTAGTGCGGCTGCACTACAGTTACAAAAGATGCTATTACTGAGAGAAATTGGAAAAAGAATGCATGAGATTTAGCTTATTTCTTATAACTGCATGTGAATCTACAATTATCTCAAAATAAAAAATTAAATTTTTAAAAAAATATACAATCGACACTAAGCCCCAGGTAACCATCAGCACAGTGCAGCACCAGACTCTTCTTCGCCTCCTGTCCTCTCCCAGCTCTACCACCAGATGCACCAAACATCTGGGCCTCAGCTGCCACAGCCAGTTAGGGCTATCCTTCAGCCCACAGGAGTGGGAGCAGAAAAACGACCAAGAGAGAAAGAAAAAGGTCACTGCTCTTCCACCTGCCACCACCCCCTCTACTCGCCATCCTCAACCTCACACACACTGTCAGCCCTACATCCGTCACCCTCTCACGGTCCAGAAAACAAGCTCACTTGAAGGTTTTAAATGAATAAACAATAAATCCACTAGGAAAGCACTACGGTCACAGCAAAGAAAGTGGGCCTTAGAATCCAGATCACCCCAGACTCTGATCCTAGCTGCACCTTTTACTACCTTACTCCTTGTGCAACCTTAGACAAGTGCTTTAGCCTCTCTGACCCCAGTTTCTTCACACATAAAAATTTAACTCACATCACTGCATAGTTGTGAGGATTAAATGATGTGTTGATTAAATCACGAGAACCTAGCCCCCTACCTAACACATAATAAGGGGGTGGAAAATTTCATTTCCTTCCTCCCTACCTGCTAAAGCCTTTCCCACATGACTTTGGCCTTACGTCCCCTCCTTTTAATCACAAGCGCAACATAGCAGAACACTCTGAATTACTCCTTAAAGTTTATTTCTTATATCACTCTTATTTCTCCTTATTACATGCCTTTTAGGAAACAAAAGTAAAATAACTATTTCGTAACTACCAATGTATACTTCTTAATCCCTTCCCCTTTTTCACCCAGCCTCCCAACCCCCACCCCCAGCAACCATCATGCAAAATAGTCATGGGGATGCAAAGTACAGCAGAGGGGAAATAGCCAATAATACTATAATAACTATGTATGGTGTCAGGTGGGCACTAGACTTACTGGGGGTATCACTTTATAAGTTATACAAATGTCTAACCACTATGCTATACACATGAAACTAGTAATATAATACTGGATGTCAACTGTAATTGAAAAAGAAAAAAAGTGAAATGATCACCTGTAGCAACTAACGCATGCCTCAGTCCAGCAGCAATACTAACAACCTTCTCTCTCAAGAACTGTCAAAATAAAGAAAAGGGTTGAGATTTCAGAATCATCCATCTACAAAATGTTACATGTAATTGATAGTCAAAATGCAGTCTGGCCCTCATTACGTGTCTGATTGGTTTAAAGCACCCAAATCCCAATATTTCCATCCATAAATACCTCCATATGCACCCATAAAAGACAAAAATTTTTTTAAAATACCAGATCACAATGCCTCTCAGGGAGGAGAGGGACCTTCAAGGTCATCCAGTCCAGGAGGTGGCAAATATTTTCTACGCAGGGCAGATAGTAAAGATTTTAGACTTTGCAGGCCATATGGTTTCTGTCACACCACTCTACTCTGCCGCTGTAACATAAAAGCAGTCACAAGCAATACACAAATGAAGGGGCATGGCTGTGTTCCAGTAGAACTTTATTTACCAAGTATTCTAGTTTGTGGATCTCTGATCTAGTCCAACCCCCAACCAATACTAGAAATGGCTCCACAACATCCTGCCAAATACCTACTTTCAGTGACACAGGCTTACCACCTCCCCAGGTGTCTGTTCCATCTTTGCACTGATCTGTTTATTTCCTTAGATGGAGCCAAACCTATCTGCCTATGGTTTCTGACAATGTTCTCCAAACATGTGAAGACAGCTGTCATGTCCTCTCCAAGATACCTTGTGGTACTTTTAAAAAAAAGGTTCTCACATTCTTTGAGACCCCTCTGCAGCTTAATTCCTCTCTGATTGAATGTGGGCTGGATTTAGTGACATGTTTCTAGTAAATAGGACTAAGGAAGTGATGAGTGGCTCAGAGATGAGGTGATAAAAGGCACTGGAGCTTCTCATTTGGCCTCTCTCTCCTCTCTGGAATCACTCTAGGGAAAAGCCAAATGCCATGTCTGAGCAGTCCATAGTGGGGCTCCTGTGGCGAGGAACTGAAGCCTCCTGCCAGGTGAGAGAGTGTGGAAGGGGATCCGCCAACCCAATTGAGCCTTCAACAGACGGCATGAAGCCCTGGCTGATATCTTAACTGCAACTTCATCGGAGACCAGCTAAGCTGTTCCCAGATTCCTGACTCTCGGAAACTGTGAGATACTAAATGTTGTTGTTTTAAGCTGCTCAATTTTACGGTAATTTATTACACGGCAATAGATAACTAATATATATCTCTTCTTTAGGCTAAATATCCCCAATTCCATCAGCAATTACCCAATTTCAAATGTCATTTCCTCTTAGTTTCTCTCCTCTAAATACACTCTGGCTACTCAGTCTCTCTCTTTGAAAGGGACTGTATATGCATCAATTACAGCCCTATGGAGCTTTACCACATTAGTTTATTTACAAGTCCACGGTATCTTTCTAAACTTTAGGGCCCTCAAAGGCAGGGTCTCAGTCGTAGTCACTTCTATGCCCAGGGCCTAAGCACTGAACCCACAACAGGACATAACATCCCAGACACAGGCTAACTAGCCTAAGAAGGACAGGGGCTCTGGCCTCCCTTCTTCTGGGGACAATAATTGTTAATGCAGCCCACAGTCTTTGGGGAAGATCAAATTTTACTGCCAATACAATTTGAACATGTCCTTTAAAAAACTTTTTTTTTCAAAACTAACTGAAGGGATTTATATGGAAATTCAATCTCTTCAATATCTTCTACTCACCTCCATGCCTTCCTCTCCATCCCCACTGCCTCGACTTTAGTTTGTACCAGGATCATCTCTTGTCTGAATGCTTAGCAAGAGCTTCTCGAGTGGTCTTCCTTCAATCTTCCCCACTAGCCCCACCTGACCCCTCCCTACCACACTGTTCTTACATTTGTCATGTACTACCTCCCCAACTGACCCCTCCCCACTGGTAGTCCACCACTTCCTTATAATCCAGTCAAAATGAACTGCTTGCAGTATCCCAAACCTCCCCGTTCTATGCTCCTAGACCTTTGTTTACACAGTTCCTCTGTCTAGAACGTCTTCTTTTGTACCTACTCTTTTGTACCTTTTGCATCCTATCTCAAGCCAGATAAACTTCTACCCAACTTTCAAGAATCAGCATAAGCCTATCTTCCCTTAGAAAGAGTTCAATATTCCCTCCTTTGAGGCTATGTATGCATCTACGACAGTTCAAACATGGTGATGCATTTAAGTGTTTCTATACCCAACATGTACTACTAAACTATAAGATCCTCAAATGCTAGGATTGGATCTTACTCACCTTTGTCCCCACTGCCCAAACACAGCATCCATACATGACAGTTGCTATATAAATAAATGAATGAATTTCTATTACATTGCGCTTTGGCACATTCCTCCCATTATTCCATAGCCTGTCAAAATATTTCTACCTTCTGATTCTGTCATCTAACATATTTTAACCATTGTTCCCTTCTGTCTTCTTTAATCATGTGACTTAAGCTAAATTAATTATAACTTATAGGCAGGTTCTTAGAAAGCCATCTATCTATAACTGGAAGCAGTAACACTTCCTACAAAAGGGACTACAGAGTCTAGACCTCCATGCATAACATGTGGTACAGACTGAATGACTGTGTTCTCTCCCCGAAGTTCAGATATTAAGATCTATTATCCAATGTGATGGTATGTGGAGGTGAGGTCTTTAGGAGGTGATTAGGTCATGAGGACAGAGCCCTCATGAATTGCATTAATGCCATTATAAAAGAGATCCTAGAGAGCTCCTTTGCCTCTTCTGCCACCGAAGGACACAGCAAAAAGATGGCTGTCTATGAACCAGACACCAAATCTGCTGGTGCTTTATCTTATACTTCCCAGGATCCAGGCATGAGAAATGTGAAAAATAAATGCCTGTTGTTTAAGCCACCTAGTCTAGGGCATTTTTGTTAAAGCACCCCAAACAGATTAAAACACCATGGAAATCATAACTCTTACCCTACAGAGCAGCAATCATAATTCAGCAAGATGATAAGAGCAGACCCAGGTCTCTCCAGTGAAGACAGAGCTCCTGCTCTGAGTCAGAGCTTAAGGAAATTAGATAGGAGTGGAGCAGCTTCGGTGGCAAAACTCATTTTAGATCCCAGCATATTTCTTTTAAAAATTCCATAGTCAGTCCTATTATGATCACTTACAATATAAACTTCACAAAAATTTATACATTTTAAGTATGATGTGGTGAAAAGAGCTCTGAACTAGGGCCGAGAGTCCTGTTTAACACTCATGCTGTTAAATACAAACATGGAAGCCACTAGCTACATGTGGCTACTGAACAATTGAAATGTGACCAGACTGAATCGTGACATACTGTAAGTAAAAACTGTACACCAGAGTTCAACTTAGTATAACATAAAGAATATAAAATATATAGTTAGTAAGTTCTTATATTAATGGTATATAAAAGGAAATGATAACAGTTCAGATACACTGGATTCATTTAAATGTTATTAAAATGAATTTCAACTACGAACCACAACATGGAGGAAAGTTGAAAACATAAGGTGAAGTGAAAGAAGCCAAACATAAAAGACCACATATTGTATAATTCCATTTATATGAAATGCCCAGAATAGGCGAATCCGTAGAGATGGATTAATGGTCACCAGGAGCTGGGGTGAGGGGATGATAGGAAGTGGCTGCTACTGGGTACGCGGTTTCTTTCCTGATGATGAAAATGTTCCAAAATTAGATATTGGTAATAGTTGCTTTTGTGAATATACTAAAGATCACAAAATTATACATTTTTTAAAAGGTAAATTTCATGGTATGTGAATTACAGCTCAATAAAGCTATTATTTTAAAAATTAATTTCACCTGTTTCCCTTTACTTTTTTAAGTGGTGCTACTAGAAATTTTTAAACTACCTATGTGGCTCACATTATATTTCTATTGCACAGCACTGGCCTGTACCATTTACCTGGCTTAGTGTCTAGGTAAGTCATTCTATCCGAATCTATTTCTAACACAACCCTCATTATTATTAATTTTAGAATTATAAAAAGTCATTAATGTCTTTATAAGATATTTTACCTTCATTGTTTTATTTCACAAAAATTTGTAATGTGTATGAGGACAGCATTTTTTTTCCACTCACAACCTCCACTCCCTCAATCTAATTTTTCCCAGAAAAACCTAAGTTTTTCAACTTAACATCTAACTCCTGCCTGGGTTTTCAGGGACCCAGCCAGCCTTTTAGCCTCGGGAGGGATAACTGTGACACCCTGGAAACGCTTTAATGGGTCACGGGGAAGCTGCATATCGGGTGCCGTCCTTACCTCAATGGCCTGGGGAGCCATACATCTTCGAGGCCCATGAGGAACTCCTAACTGGCCAAAGGAGTTAGATCCACATGATAGAACCTGCCCATTTTCTGCAAAATACAAATGCTTAAATTACAATCTAAGAAGTAAGATACCTATGAACAACGGGTAAATGCTAAAGAATGAGAGGAACAAAGGGAATGAGAGGAGGACAAAGGTCATGTGCAAAGGGAATAAAATAGCATACAACAATGCATACAGTTGGTCCTCTGCATCCATGGATTCTCAACTGCAGATTGAAAAGACTGTACTACTGTCTACAGCCATGCCACCCTGAACGAGCCTGATCCCATCTGATCTCAGAAGCTAAGCAGGGTGGGGCCTGACTAGTACTTGGATGGGAGACCACCTAGGAAGACCAAGTGCTGTAGGCATAAAAAATAAAAAACAAGGGATTGTAAGCTGACAACGTCCTTGCAATCTGTGAGGTCAACCAAGGGTTGCCTTGCCTTAAACAGAAAAAATACTGTACTACAGTTTTTGATCAGCAGTTGGTTGAATCCACAGATGCAAAACCCACAGATACAGAGGGCCAATTTTATTCTATTAACCCTTTGTCCTCTGCATCCTATTCTATTATCCAGCTTCACAGAGACTGAACAATGCTGCCCAACCTTTTTATTTTTTTTTTAATCTCTCATTGGGAAAAAGCTGCCATCATTGTTGTGGCAACCTCTGATTTCCTCATACTCCCCCCAACATTCCCTTGGGTAACCTTAGCTGGCACTACTCATCAATTATCCCAGCCACACAGCTATCATGAACTTGTGGGGTAGGAAGTAGCCACCAAAAGTGTTCTAGTTCATTCTCTAGTCTCTTGCAAGTATTCCGGTCCAAAGTTTTACTGTTTAAACTCTCTTTACAAAAGACAACCCATGACTTTCCTTGACAACCAGAGAGAACATTTGTGTGTTTTGAAACATATCGAGAGGGTTTCATTTAATCAGCATCACCAATATCATGCTCTTTGCATCCAAAACCTTTGTGGTGATAAAGACTTACCTAGGAGTAAACTCACCTGTGAGAATAATGGTAAAGTCCCAGCCACAGGCCACCTGTTGGATGGGACAGCCAAGGAGGGATTTACAGGGAGTAAAATATAAAACATCCTCTGTGTGACCAAGCCCCAACTGCCCATCTTTGTTCAGGCCACAAACAAAAAGGCTTCCTCCATCTGCAAAAAGGCAAAGGCTTTGGTGACAGTGTGCACAGGGGAAATTACAACTGCCAAAGTGAGCGAAAGGATTTCACTATTTGAAGTCACAAACACAATAACATTTTTCCCACCCATGTTAATGAGCATGTATGTTAAAGTACACTGGACCAAATGGCATAGAGCCAAAGGGCTCCCATCTAATATCTAAACGGAAACTCCAAGTCCTACAGCAGTGGTCAATCAATCACTGTTGTTGAGCATCTACTATAACAATAAAAGCCAACATTTATTCAGCACTTAGAATGTGCCTGGTATTGTTTTAAGAGCTTTCTGTGAGGCTGATTTTTCCTTTAGGTACAGTGCCTAGAACCCACAATACTTAGAGAACCATAACATCTTAATTTTAAATTATTTTAAAATACGAAAAAATAAAGGTATTTATAATAAATATGTAACACTAAATCCAGCCTGGATTATATTAATCTTTATATCAATGTCGTCATAAAGTATAACTTTTAATATTCCTTTATGAAAGAAGGGGTCCACAAAGGCAAAAGTGCTAAGGACTCATAAAAGTCAAAATGCAGCCCTGTTAACTCATTAATTCTTCTCATCCATGCAACAGTGAGGAAACTAGCACAGAGAAATTATGTAATTTTCCTAAGACCACACAGTTAATGAATAACAGAACCAGGATCTGAATCCAGGCAGTTTGATTCCAGAGTTTGTGTTCTTAACCAGGATGCAATGTGACCTCCTTCACAATATTGTAGCACTTATAGTACTGGTTAAATCCTATCCTAGGTACTCTAGAAAAATTAAGGAAAATGCAAAGTTCCTGCTCTCAAGGAATATCCAATCTAATTGCAAAGACCTCTAACTCATATACGAAAGTTAAATAACAATATATGGTATAAAATGTGATATATGTTGCAACTCTACCACTAACTTGTCTTGTAACCTTAAGCAAGCAGTTTTTCCTCTCTGAGCCTCACTTGTGTAATGGGATAGGGGTAGGAGGAGGGGAAGGAGAGCCTAGGAAGAACCTAGATCTCTGAAGTCCCTTCCGCTCTGGCAGCCTAGGTTTCTCTAATGGTTTCCTCTGCAAAACACAAAAGGCCGAAAGATAGTAATATGACAACTAGTGGGGGAAACGTCTAAATAAGAAAATGAGGGGCTATCTATTCTTGAAGAAAGTTACCTGTGACAACAGCAGAGTGGCCCCCTCCTCCTGTGATTCTCCTGACACGCCCAGGTTTACAGAAGTCACTCAGCTGCTGAGGCAAAAGCACATCTTCCTTATGGCCAAGGCCAAGTTGCCCATAGCTATTTGCACCCTAGGGTTAAAATAAGCCAAGGATGAAAAAGTAGGACAATCACAACAGTCAATGTTTATTTATCTGTCTCTGTCTTTCTCACCCTGACATCTCAGAGCCTATAACAGATGAGATTTCATGGGCTCATTCTTAAGAAGTTGTTACATGCAACTCACACTTGGACAGTGGTCCCATCCATAAAACACCACAGTTCTCATGTGAGAGGAGGCCTTAGCATCCACAGCTTATCCCATGCCACTCTTTACCTTTCCCTTCCAATGCCCCAGCCCCCATATGTTGCTTTTTGGGGACAGCATGGGAGTTCCTCCTGATGAAAGCTAATTACCTGGGGTGGCTAAGAAAAGAAATAATGAGGGGAAATGGGAACAAAGTGGGTAGGAAATACCCTGGGACTAGTTCTTGTCCCTTCTCCTCACACCTTCACTGGAAAAACTGGCAATGACTTTCTGTAATCAAAGTTAAAGATTTTGTACCCTCAAGCAAGGCATATCATTGTTATTTCATCTGTAAGTGAAAGAGGTTGGCAATGATCTCTAAGGGCTTTTCCAAGTACTATATTTGTGACTCTTAAGATTCACATGGCGAGATCTCCGTAAGGGAAGAGATTTCCCCTTCATGGGCAATATGTCTATCACATGTCTATATGATTTTATACAATAAAATTGCCATATCCCTAATCTGAAACACTTGCAGCCAGATACAAATTTTTATAGACGTTTCAAAAAGTAATATGGTATATAAATCATACAGACCGCTGCAAGTTCTGGGAGCATACCCCATAAGCAACGCAGTGTGATTTCTGCACTAAACGGTACACATACTCACAGTAAGTGAGCAAAGACTATAAACAGCCTTATGTCAGGTCAGTTTGGGGTGTTCAGAGCTTTTTGTATTCAAAATTGAAGATAAGGCACCATGAGCCTGCAAGGAAAATCTTATTAAGATTTCAGAAATCCTCATAATTTTTCTAACTACCTACTCCTGGCTGGTTCTTCGTAGACATGAGTAATAAAACCTTTAAAATGTGTTTGTTTTTGAAGACACGAGGAAAAGTGATTTAAAATAACTACAAAAAAATACATACAAACCCTCACCCTTTGTGGTCTAGTCTACAGCCGTCCTGGGCTGCAAGGACTCCAAGCTGGAAGTACAAGCCGTGGCAGGGACACAGGTTCTAGAGGTCCTCAGGGACAATAATAGCTACCAATTACTGAGTGCTTCTCTGTGTCCTGGGCATTCGCCTTTAATTCTCACAACAACAGAGAAGATAGGCTTGTCGCTCTCGTTGTACAAATGAAGAAACTAAGCATCAGGAAGGTTAAGTAATTTTCCATAGTCACATAACTGGGTAGGCAATAAGTCGATGCCTGCTCCTTTCATTATACCATACTGTGACGCTAAGAATAAAGAAAAAAAAGGACATTTGCTAACCCAGCCCTGGCAGGCAGCTAACTGTATGACCATATCTTAAATAGCACCCCATCACTTTACCTCCTTTTTGTTTTTGCTTTATGTTTCTTCATAGCACTCCCTGTCATTGCATCACTTCTGTTTACTTGTTTACTATCTATCTCCTAAAAAGTAAATTCCACAAGTGCAGGTACTTTGTTTTGCTCACTGGTATTTCCCCTGCATCTGAAACTGTGCTGGTCGGAAGAAGTGTGCATGTATTTTACAGTGAATGAATGTAAGACCCCATGCGTCCCCACCAAAGAAAGAACAAATGAAAAGCTTGCATGGTGTGAAGTGAGGGCAATGCACAGGATTTCTCCATCAGCCCTGAGATCTCAGTGGCTGCTCCATTACCAAGGCTACATGCTGTTGAACAGAAAGTCAAACACTGGCATTATGGATTCAAGCTATGATATCAAATTTTTGTAATGCAGCAAGAGGCCCTAAATTCCCGTCAAAGCAAAACAAAACAAAATTTTAATATAATCTATTACAGCTGTATCTGCCTCCCTTCCTTATGAACACTCCTGACACCACACACACACAACTCCAAAATATGCAAATTCCCCTTTTTACAGTCTTGTGTTCCCCTAAAATTCATTCGTTGAAGCCCTAATCTCCAGTACCTCAGAATATAACTGTATTTGGAGATAGAGCCTTAAAAAGGTAATTAAGATTAAATGAGGTCATAAAGACGTGGCCCTAATCCAATGTGACTGGTGTCCTTATAAGAAGAAACACAGGGATGCTGTTGCACAGAGAAAAAGCCACATGAGGACACAGCAAGATGATGGCCATCTACAAACCAAAGAAAGAGGTCTAAAGAGGTCTAAGAAGAAACTAAAGCTGCTGACACATTGATCTTGGACTTCTGACCTCCAGAACTGTGAGAAAGTGAATTTCCTTGTTTAAGCCCCTAAGTCTGTAGTATTTTGTTATGGCAGCTCTAGCTAACTAATATACCCCTCCACACAGATATAGCAGCAAGAAGAAAACACTATCAGGCCTCCAAGCACAGCAGTGGGGTTAGGTTCAACAATCTTTTTGTTTCAGTACAAACAAGGCCATATCTGAAAGGCTTTTTCTGTCAGATATATTCTCTGTCCACAGAGACACCAGTCTCTAGCCTGGGAAAAGCTAGAGACAACACACAGCCCAGGCACACATTCGACCCCCAGCACCACCCCCACTTCAAAGACATTCAGCCAGCCTACCTCAGGCCACACCACAGTGCTCTCTTCTGCCAGTCTGCAGCCTTACATTCAACAAATGCTCCCTACCGATAACTACCGTTTTTTAATTAGTCAATACATACTGGTTTTGACTGCAATATAGGCATTATTTCTCTCCCTCTCCCCCAGCCCAATACGACAGCTAGAAGTTTCACTCTTGTGTTTTTCCCAAAAGACCAGCGAGCACATAGCTCATACACAACAGGTACTCATTCATTCATCAACAAATATTTGCTGAGCACCTTACAATGTGCCAGGCACAAACCAGGCACGGTGAACAAGACAGGCACAGTACCCACCCTTATAACGCTTACATTCTAGCCAAGGAGACTGCTATTAACAAATTATACATTTCATTACAATTGGGATACGTGCTGTAAAGAACTACAATTGGGAAACGCGCTGTAAAGAACTACAAGATACCATGTCTGCTTGTCCCCGTGCATCTCTCCCAGCCACGACACAAAAAGATGACTGTCTCAGTGCTTCTGTCAAAGCAACACCAGCGCAGATGCCCACGCTCCCATACAGGCAAGACCCGGTCACAACAGAATATCAGTAACTATGCAGGGTCTCCGCCTGGTGCACCGCCAAACACCGCAGGCCTCAAATCAAAGGCTGCTCCCGCCGGAGAGGTAGGGCTGGAGAAAGGCCTCCATCCTCCGGGCAGCGGGCGGGTGGGGAGCACAGGTGGCACCACAGGACTGTGACACCCAGCGATCCCGTCCTGTCAGAGCCCTCCACGCTGTCTTTCTCGAAGCTCTCGCGGAACCTGACGCTCTGCCCTGGAGGCAGGCTCTTCTCACCGCGCCGCAGCCCCTCGGGTCCGGACCCCAACAGCCAGCAGGACCCCTAAGTCACGCCGTGAAGACTCTTCCCTCCCCTCCCTCTCATCATCCGAATCCGGCCAGGATCCTCCAACCCAGAGCTAGAGCTGGGCTCGGACCCGGCCGCGCAGCCCAGGATCGCCCACGCCGAGGCCCAGAGCTCCCAGCGGCAGAGCCCCCAGTCCCAGCGGCCCGGGCCCGGGCCCGGGGGGCGGAGTCACGTACCCAGGCGAAGAGCGCGGCCGCAGCTCCGGCAGCCTCGGCGGCGCTCGCCTCGCGCTCCATGCGGGGACGCTCTGCGAGCGCTTCCGGAAGGGGCGGGGGAGGGGCCCTCCTGGTGACGATTGAAGAGGAGGGGGCGTGGGGCCAGCGAGGGGCGGGGTCTGTGGTTGGGAGGGACCGGCGCGGGGGCGGGGCCGGCAGGCTGCGCGCCGGTGCCTCCTCCCGAGCCACCTCCCAGCGGCCCCGCCCCGGCGCGCTCTGAGCGTCTCTGCCCACGGCTCCCTGCCTGCCTTGCAGAGTGGCTCACTCTTTATTTTTAGTAATAGTTCTAGACGAATGCACCACGCCCCTTCACGTTTTTGTCTCCTTGGAGCCCCACGACAGCCCAGTGGGGCTGACAGGGCAGGGACTGCGTCACCATTGGATGGGGAAGAAATGGAGCCTGGGAAGGGGAGGAAAGGGTTCTGCCCCAGGGTCTTAGGCCAGACTGTCATTGGGCCTATTTTGGTGTGTATTTGCAAAACCTGAGGGAACGCCTTCGTAGGCGAGTGTGGTGTCTTACATCGTTGGTGTCGCCCTCAGTGCCTGGCACAGAGCGGGAACTTACACCTCGGGACACTGAACTGAGGAGGCTAGTTCTTGTAGATTCCTGCGGGGCCGCGTTCTGACCTTCAGTATTCCGAGCATAGCCCTGGCCTGATTCTGATCATTAATAACAATTTTCACCCAACAAAGATTTTCACATAAAATGACTTTTAGCATACACTTTTGGTGGGAGCTAAATAAATACAATTTTCCGGGAGGAAAATGTGGCAATGCATATTAGGAATATGAAAATAGGTAAATGGATATTTATCCTATAATTCCACTTCTGTTAATTTATCACAAAATAATCAGAGCTGTGCACAAAAACTCAAACTGCAAGTTATTCATTATGGGGTTACATGTAATAGGAAAGAACTTACTACCTGAAAGTCCAAATATAAATTGATTAAATTATGGCATAGCCATGCAATGGAATAGTAGGTTACCATTTAAAAATATAGAAGATATTAAGGGAAATAGTCATGACATGTCATTAAAGTAAGTATTATACCAGCTTTCCATTCACACACGTGTGCGCGCACACACTCTCGAAGTGGTGGATTACAGGTGATTTTTATTTTCTTTTTTGTACTTTTTGTACATAATCCACATATTCCTAGCCACACATTATGTTATTGGTATATATGGGTTCACATTAAAGATGATAATTCATATTCACTAGTTCTCGACCACCCTGCTGACACGAGACTCCAGTACTCAACATCCTTTATGCCTGGGAGCCCTGGAAAAGTGTCTGGGGTGAGCTCTTAATACAGCCCTTTCCTGTTTCACTCTACGCACTCCTCGTTGTTTCCTACTGTGCGACCACTTGAGGGCAGCACCTCACTTTTACCTCTCCGGTCTGTGGCATCTCTAGAATATCCATGACCATGCCAAGAAAAATACAAACTCAGGAGCCCTCCATGTGCGAAAACTATACCATGTTTGCTGATTTTTTTTTTTTTAAGAGTGGACTTTTTTGTCTGACCATTCCTTTCCAGCATGTGTAAAAGGATGTAAAAATGGGACCCTACCAGTCTCAGTTTGGGCCAAGACCCCCCAAGGCATTAAGTGCCATCATTAAGTGCCAATACTTTCACATTATAAAGTGAAGTACAAGACCACCAAACATAACTTGTGAAGGTGTCTCGACTGTATGACTTCCAGTCTATGAAAGAGGTTGGAGAGGCTGAGAGAGAATTCTGAGAGCATATGTGACAATAGTTGTCCATGTGCTATGAGTCCCACCCATCTCATCTCTAAGCTTCAGCTAGGCTACTTAGAGAGCTTGGTATGTATCCCTCCAGACTGGGGCCTGGCAGGCTGCTGTCCAATTTGTGCTGAGAAGTCCAATGTTTTTTAGTGAGATAACTGCTCTGATAGTTGAGCAAGAGAGATTGATGCTTTGGAGAGGTTTTTCATGCCCAGTGTCTTTCATGACAAAGAATGTCTGAGTATCTTCCATGTAAGTGTTTCCCATACACAAGCAATTTGGCCAGGGGACGGTCTTGGACCCTGTCCAAGGGAATTCTGGAGGGGTGAAGTAACACCCCAAGAGAGTTGACCACTAGAGGCCGAGGGAAATGAATTCACTGGCCCTGTCAGAGAGGTACATTTACCCATACCAAGAGATCTCGAGAAATGAGAAGGTGGAAAGGTGTTCCAAAACACCCACAGAGAATGAGTCAGCACTAAATACTTGCCAAGTACAAAAAACACTGATGCCAACTCACAACAGTATCAGATTTAAAAGAACTTTTTACTCTTACCTCTCTTTTCCATTACCATTCCCAAACCCTGGAGGAGCCAGAGGCAACCTAGTGAGTGGGCAAGGGGGAGCAAGAAAATAAAGAAGCTAAGCACACCCCTTCCTTTCTTGGTTTTGAGAAAAAGAAAAATGTTAAATTTAGATAAAGTTTAATGTTTTGAACTTTTACATAAGAC
>NW_011889115.1:107766-110682 GCF_000151845.1 Pteropus vampyrus | reverse complement strand
AGACAGACTTTACCAAGAATTCCACAAAGTAGTTACTAGATTCCAGGTGTACTTAGCTTCCCTTACCTCACATATTCATAGGCTTTTAAAGAACTGTAAGGATGTGATAGATTCCTTAAACTAATACGATTGCTAATAGATATATATATATCAATTTTTAACATGTTTGACCAAAAATAAGTACTTGTTGAGACCATGAATTTTGTATCCATTTTATTATCCAGTTGAATAACAAACTAGCAAATCATAAATTACATAGTACAACAAAGACTAGACTGAAATAGACTAAAGCATCTTTATACGTCTCCTAGAAATTAGTATATAAACTCTATCATATGTCCTTTAAAGAATTCCAGGATTTTTTTTCTTTTTTTAATTTGGAAGCCAACTTAAAAATTAACTCTAATTCTATACATTATGGTGGGCCATTACTACTGTATAACTCCAAATGACAAACTAGATTAAGGAGTATAGACATTCCGATGAAGAGCTTTTGGAGCTTTATTAAAAAGTCAGGAAAATATCATCTAAGTCTGTGAGTAATGACTCACTGATTAAGAGTTATGATCTAAACTTTAGGTTCAATCCTGTTCTCATATTTGAGTAACTATTAACATATTCGTAGATGTTTTAAAGATATATATTTAAAATGCATGAAAATACTAAGACACTCAGGACTCCAAATTTACCACATATCACAAATCCAGAGGTTAGATATAACTGAAATCGATCATTAAACATTTTCATCATTCTTAAGTTGTGAATTATAATGGTTATGCCTTCAAACATTTATTTTAGCATGCTTTAGTTATAAAGTGATTTTAATACCATCATTTTAAATTCAATAACTATGATTTTTCACCATAATCAAAGTTGTATAAAAATAACCAGATTAATTATGCATAATTTGCTGTTATCTGCCATCTATCATGGTTTGCTTACAATAGATTTCCTTGTAACAAAGTACACTAACTGAAGTACCTAATAAATATTTCACATGATTTTAGATTAACTGACTTAGATCTATTTACTGTCAAATGTATATTCAACAGTTAATCAGCTATTAAAATTTATAAGTAACATAAAATACAAAATAGCATGAATTATCTTTTCTAATTCTATTTCCTAGTATGACACAAAATGAAAGAAAATTTTTTAAAGATTTTTATAATTACTTTCAAGGTCTAAAAAGGATTAAAAGATCTAGTGGTCTGTTAAAATAAAACATTAAGTGATATACAATTTGACTATTAATGTGAAAAAAATAAGGACACAGTGTCTTAAGAATGGAAAATTGTCAGAAAAGATGACCCTTAATATAGCATTAATAGAAATGAGATCACTGGGAGCGGAAGCTGAGGGGATGTGATATCCAGGTGATTCTGAGTTTCTTTTTGATCCTGTTGAGTTTGATATACTTGGCAGGTCTGCCATATTACACAACTCCATTTCATTCTATGCGAATGGTGCCACAAAAAGTTGTACATTGGCCTAACTTACAGAACATCTAGTTGTAAATATCCAGCTGAAATTAAGAGGCAAAAATTCAAGAAAGATATGAGGGTTAGAATTGCTAATATGAGTCATACAAAATAAGAATTGAAGTGATGGATGTGGATGATATATCCCACGAAGAAATAGCAGAGAGAGAAGACAGTCAAAGACAGACACTTGAGGAAAGTCTTCCTTTAGTGTGTACGGGGAGAGAAAGGAGCAAATTAAAGAGATCAGCATATATTTAGGAGTCCAGCTTCATCCATTTATATGAGGCCTAGTCCCTGTACTACACAGCTGACACCACATGAAAACCAGTCCTTGCAGCCTTTGCATTATTACAGTGTCAGTCCTAACATGGTCTTCCTTTCTTACATTCCAATTCCTTCCTATTTCCCCCAGTCTACCCTCACAACTTGCCTTCCTATTTATGGTCTCACCATATACCTTGGAAACAAAGTGCTCAGCACTGCTTTTCCAACTTTAACTTTGTGCTTTTCTCATTGGTCTCAGTTTGAACTCTCCGTTTGACAACACTGTCTCCTGCTAACCTGCGGGCAATCACATCACCACACCTGGGGCTGCCTGTCTGAGTACAGGGCCTTGCAAGTGGTACACCCACCAAGTTCCCCTGGCACCATGAATAGGACAGAAAATATAAAACAAAACTAGCATCATGTAATGCCAATGAAAGGAAAGTTTGAAGGAGGATGGTCGCTTGGTAAGTAGCCCCCTGGTGCCTATAAAATAAAGTCCCAAATTCTTAGAATTATATCCCAATCAACCTTTCCAGACTTAGCTACTCCTATTTCTCCTAGAAGATACTACACTTGAAACTAAACTGCCTGTTCTTTACTAGGTATGCTTCATGTGTAAAGGCCTTTATACTTTTTCTCATGCTAGCAGCTGGTCTCCTATTAAATTTAGAGGTGTGACTGTGATTGAGCTTGGTGTAAATTAAGTGATAAGATACTTCAGAAATAAGAGGATCTTAGGTAACCGTATAGACCAGCTCCATAATACCTATCAGGATATTTTAAGAGATCATAAAGGTCATTTTACTCAAGAAGAATTGGGGAAAATAGAATCGGGCTGGGACTAGATGTATCTATTAGGTCAAAATGGTGGTCAGTGAATTGTATAGTATGTGAATCATATTTTACTAAAGCTATTACCAAAAAAATAATAATAGCAGGTGGTGGCTAGAATATCCAGGTATAAATTTTCAAAGACTAATGATCCATTAAGAAATAAGAGTAGAAAATATTATTTGGTTGCCATCTTTCCATGACCAAATCTTCAAGAAAAGCAAGAGCTGGCCCACAGGCCTCTGAATTGATACTCAGATGCCCTCAGGATTAGGACCTTGTCAGATGCTCAGCTGCCTGCCAACCTTCGCAAGGGCGTCACTGACAACATCGA
>NW_011889115.1:72784-107716 GCF_000151845.1 Pteropus vampyrus | reverse complement strand
CTTGGTGTAAATTAAGTGATAAGATACTTCAGAAATAAGAGGATCTTAGGTAACCGTATAGACCAGCTCCATAATACCTATCAGGATATTTTAAGTGATCATAAAGGTCATTTTACTCAAGAAGAATTGGGGAAAATAGAATCAGACTGGGACTAGATGTATCTATTAGGTCAAAATGGTGGTCAGTGAATTGTATGGTATGTGAATCATATTTTACTAAAGCTGTTACCAAAAAAATAATAATAATAGGTGGTGGCTAGAATATCCAGGTATAAATTTTCAAAGACTAATGATCCATTAAGAAATAAGAGTAGAAAATATTATTTGGTTGCCATCTTTCCGTGACCAAATCTTCAAGAAAAGCAAGGGCTGGCCCACAGACCTCTGAATTGATACTCAGATGCCCTCAGGATTAGGACCTTGTCAGATGCTCAGCTGCCTGCCAACCTTCGCAAGGGCGTCACTGACAACATCGAGATCATGCCGCAGCTCGTTCATGGCTCTGGTTATGCTCTTGGTGTCTTTCAAGATCTGAATACTACGTGTGTATGGATTATACTTCACTCCAAATGGGCGCTTAATTGTTTTGGTAAATTCTCTATTAAAAAAAGAAAACAAATAAAAGGCAATCAATTTCCGGAGCGAGGGGGAATGATGAAAACTAAATAAACAACAGCAAACCTATTTCACACACTAGGCAAAAGATAAATTTCTACTAGATGTTCATGCAACCAATCTGACTTACCTCTCTACACTACATGTGCAGAGGTCCCCTGGAATCCTACACAGGTAGAAAACCTAAAGTAGTCATGGATATATCTATCCCTGCATTACTAGGGAAGGATCCTGTGGAGGGCTTTATTAACAATTTCTTACTTTATACACCTCTTAACTGCAGTAGGGAGACCAACCACAATAGTTTTATTGACCACATAGTAATAGACCCCCTCGATTGTGACTTCCATAACTACACCTACACACACACACAGGCCAAGAACAGTCCTGCCTCCTGCACATGTACATTCTTTCTGCTTAGAATGTTTCCTCTAGACTTCTCTCGAATGACCTAAATTCTATCCTTTCTTCAAGCACGGACGTTCTGCTTTTTTTAGCAATCCAAAATTTGAACCTCTCATTCGGTACCATCAAGAACAATCATGTTCAGGACACCTAGGGATGATTGTGCAGCTGAGGACAATTATACATGAGCAGGGACTGAAATCCAGCTTGCAATCTGCCTGGTCTACCCAGAGGGGCCCCCTCTTCTAGAGGAAGCCCTTTAGTATTGTTATTTGATTCTGTTCACAGCTTAGCTCCCCAACTAATGGAAAATCCCTAGAAGACAAGGAGCATGTCTTCAGCCCCTATCTATCTTCATTGCTCAAGGTGACCTCATGACCCCTTCCACCAAATGTTGTTTTGTTGATCCTGCTTCTATCTTTTCCTTTCCTACGACCTCTATCTTAGTTCCAGCTTGTATTTTTACTCGAAGCACTATAAGAATCTAAATCGTTTCTCTGCCTCCAATATCTTTCTTTCTTAATAACACACTTAGCTGATTAATAGTTACAGCATAGCTTTGATTGTATCACACATCTCACATATTTTTTCACCTCCTTACCTTTTTTATGCTGCCCCTTAGCTTAAAACTTAACATGCCTAAATCCTACCTATCTTTCAAGTCCTTTCTAAAATGCCATTTAGCTTTCCCTGTTCTCCCAGCTGAAATGAATTGCTCCTAAATAAAATGCAGAACCATATTTCATACATATCTCCTCTAAGGCTTTCTGAATTGTTATATAGTGATTTGAGTATAGTCTTCCCCCCCCCCCATTAGATTATAAACTCTCTGACTGGAAAAATGGAAAGAAACAAATTTCTCAGTGTATCTGACTCATTATTTCAACTACTGAATATCATTATACCCAACATACTCTAAATATTTGTTGAGAAAGGGAGATTTGTTACAGGCAGAAGGCGCCTGGTGGGCTTCTATTTATCCAGATGCTCACTTCTGTGATTTCTTACCATTATTGGACCTCTGTCTTGCAGAGAAAAATTAAGGCATGAGGAAAATATACTTTACCTCATCTTCTCTTTTGCATCTTCAAAGCTTTCAGACACAAAGTAGACATCCTGAAAAGTTGTGATGAGACACTCCTGTTTGCAGGTAATCTTGGGGTCAAAGGGCTTTACTTTGGCATGTCCAGAAAGTGCATGCTAGAGGACAAAGAGTCAATGAATCAAAGAATACTCTCTATTTTCATAGATCACATTCTACGCACAACTGCCAGAATCGGCACACCTCTGAATGTATTACTAACACAATGGCTCCAACCTACAATTCTAAATTTATTTCCTACGGTTCTATATAACCCATAAAATTCTCTAGCTAAACAAATGGCTTGCTGTTCTCCATAATTGCCCCAAGAGCATCTCGATTGTTCTAACACTCTTCTCCATGTAGGAGGCACCCAAGGATCTTTATTTATTTATTCCTGCATTATGGCACCTACTCTCTGCACTAGTTATTCTTATGCATGACTTGTACCCACCACCAGGTGGTAGGCTCCTTGAGAGCAAGAGAGTGCCTTAGACAGTGTTTCACACACACATTCATCACTCAACTAACCTGTTTATTTCTTTATTGGCCAAATAATAAATCTCAAAAAGTTTCCTAGAAGTTATTGCTAGCACACCAAAAATGATGAAGAAACAGCAAGAATTTGCAAGCAAAAGCTTTAAAATACTTTTTTTATTTAAAAGAGATAGATAGATGATAGAGATAAATGTCCAAAAACTTGGGAAATCAAGAAAAGTGTCCTTTAAGTAATATTTACTGCTACCCTAAGTATTTTCCATAGTAAGCTCTTGTTCAAATTCAAAAACTATTTCCGGTTGTATCAATTATATTAAGTGAATCTGAGATGCGCAAAGATTTACAACTCTTACCTTGAGTTCACTGATAGAAGAAAGTAAGCCAGCACCAAAGACTCTTAGCTGCCCATCTTGTTTACACAGACCAAACTCCACAGTGAAAAAGTAGCACTGCAAAAGGATATCAATATTACTTTCACATTCTGAATGACTCAAAATAAAACAAATCACAACTCTTTATCACTGACCCAAAGTACCCTGGAATAAAGTCCAAGACCCCCAGACAAGCTCACAGTATCTCTACAATTTGGCCTCATTCTAAACAAGCACTTCTCAAACTTTTGTTCCCAGTACCCTTATACATTCTTAACAATTACTGAAAATCCCAAAGACCTTTTGTTTATGTGGGTTACAGCTAGCAGTAGCTACTATATTAAAAATTAAAACAGAAAAAATTTAAATGTTTACTAAATAATTTTAAAATGGAATAAACTCTTTTTATGTTATGTAAGTAACATTTTAATAAAAAGTAACTATATTGTATAAAACAAAAAAGGTTAAAAAAAGGTAGCATTGTTTTACATTGTTGGAAATCTTTTTAATGTCTGGTTAGATATTATTTACTGTCCAGCTAAAGAAAAAGATGAATTCTCATATCTGCTTCTATATTTAACCCGTTGCAATATGTGGCAATAAATTTGCTTATTATCTACACCCCCTCCCCATTGGAATATAAGCTCTATGAAGACAGGAATAGCACCTGTCACCTAGCAGGTTACTATTAGTAATAATAATGGCTAACATATATGATTAAAGTATACGAAGAATATTGAGCCTCACACAGATAAGTAGTTGTAAGAGGACTGAATATTGAAATAGCCTTTTCAGATAATTGTGGATATTCTTCTTTGACACTGCAAACTCAGTAGTGATTGTTTCTTAAAGTTCTACTGCGATGTGGCATCTGAAACCACATCAGTGAACTCTGTTACATTAAAATCCACTTCTCACTTTAAATGGATCTTTTACTTACGTATGATTTTGACCCCGTGAAAGGATCCCAAGTACCCCTGTAGCTCCAAAACCACAATTAGAGAAACACTGTTCTAACCATAGAGCCTATTTCATACCGCCTTGCCCACCCTCACACACTCTGCTCCAGCTTCCTGTTCTTTCCCCAAAGTACTTCCTTGTCTTTCCTTGTATGCCCTCATCCCAAGACGCTCTTCTTTCCCTTGTTGACACAGGAAAACACTACTCATCTTTCCTGGGCTAGTCCAGGTGTTCCTCCTCCATGAAACCTACCCTGGGCAGCTCTCTTCACGCCCAGAGCACTTGGCCTCAACTTCTCTATCACCTTCATCTCACGTTTCTAACATAACTTTCTCCCCAAGTAGTGAATAAGTTCACTGAAGGCAGGGATCATGCCTTCCGCATCTTTGTATTTCCAGAGTGGTGTCTTGTATATACTGCTTAAAAATATTTTTAGCATCATTTTAGGGAACCTATCATTTTTATTGAAAAAAGAAGATATACGAACCATTAACATTATTGTACTCTAGTTTTTCTCTGCCTTTTCTTAAGCTGATGTCTCCCTTTGATAAACCTTACATTTCTATATCCTTCTTTAATGTTACTTAAATTATTTAAATTAAATTGAATTAAATTAAATATGAGAAAAGAAACATTTTCTAATGGCCATCTTGAATATGTACTTTTAAACTATGTAAATACTCATATCCCACCCATTAAGAATTACTACTCTGTACAGCTACGTCCAGATTGATACCGTTGCCAGTTTTTGAACAGCCTCCTCTGAAGCTCCAAGGGACGCCAGGCCAATCTCTTGAGAGAACTGTGCAAAACTAGGTTCAGCCAAAAGGGGAACATGACCCAAGAGTTCATGGCAGGTATCTCTAGAAAAGAGGTATAAGTCTGTCACAGATGTGATGCTTAACATAAATGCATTAATCAACCATTCAGTCAAATTAAAATCAGATCTTACTTTTATTCAAATTGATCAGGTGGTATTACATTGGAAATAAATCTCAAAGGACACTAATGAAATAAAGAAACAATTTTGATTCGATACCTTGGGCACTCACAAACACACACACACACACACACACACACACACACACACACAAGTGTATACAGATACCCATAGACATCTACATGCCCCCCGATCCTACCAAAGATCAGGTCTCTGCTCAGATATCACCTTTCCTACCAGGCCTTCCCTGACCACCCTTTTCAAAATAGCAACCCTCCATCCACCCATACATATACACCCCTCCATCTTCTTTCTTTACTTTATTTTTCTCCGTGTCACTCATCATCAACACCAAACAGGCTGTTTGTTATCTGTATCTCCCACTGGAAAATAAGCTTTATGAAGCAGGAATTTTTGTCTAATTTTTTTCAGTGTTACATCTTCTATGCTTAGAACAACACCTGCCATCTAACAGGTTGTCAAGTAATAATAGTAATAATAATGGCTAACATATATAGAGCATAGAGCATGTATTATGTTCTAAATGCTTTAAATGTGCTTATTCATGTAACCTTCACCCAAAAATCATGAGGTAAGTATCATTATTACAGACAGCTATTTGATGAATGAATACTGATGTAGAAGTACTTACGGCTCTGGGGTATAGAGGGGATCTGAACTGTGTCTCACATACTGTGTGCAGTGAAAAACTCGAAAGGCTAAACCTGATAAGAAATCCCTTGGTGATAAGTAACCAGCCACAGGACGGATGGAAAAACCTGTGCGTTCTGAAAAGCAAAGAAGAAAACACAGAGACGTCTTCACCAGAACAGATCACTTACTGCACCATTTTAACTCTGCCAGTGGCATCAAGTAACACTTTGAGAGAGAACATAAAAACGAAAATGTATCCTATGTATACTATAGGGAAGTAATAATTAAGTACTTACCATTGCCAGGCAATATCACACCTTTTACATATCACATCTCCTTTCATGTTCACTGTATGAGTTAAAGTTTATTGTCCTCATTGTGACAGCTATAAAACTGATGCTCACAGACTCAACAATATGCCCAAGAGCACGTTGTAGATGATAAAGGTAGGAAGAGGACCCAGGTCTCTTAAATTACATCTTGCTGTCTTCATAAAGGATTTAGAACATCCCCTTGACAATCTTAACTTAAAAAAAAAAAAAAACCCCTAACAAGATCTATTAATTTAGATTAGAACTATTTTTGAATCTATGGCATTTTTAGCCAGAACTATCTCTTCTAAAGTAGTTTGTTTATTTTACCTAAACTAGATGGTGCTTTTCTATCCCCCAACAGACAAGACTGCATGCCCACTGTGAAAGGGGCCTGCCACTAGGCTGCATGGCTCAAGGGAGCTCTATAAGTTCCAATTCTGCCCTTCGTTTCAAACCCTCACACTCTGGTATTCCACCTACTTGCTTTGTACCTAAATTCTCCCATTCCAATGGGAAGATTTCACAGTCCAATAGAACTTTCCACATGACAGAAATGTTCTATATGTAGGCTACCCACTAGGGTAACCACTAGCCATATGTAGCTATTGAATACTTGAAATGTAGCTAGTATGGCTGGAGAGCTAACATTTTTATTTACATTAATTTTCATTATTTAAACAACACCATGTGTCTAGTGACCATCGTATTTGACAGTGCAGGTAGCCCCTTCAAACTGATGTTATGTTTGAACTGTCTTCTAATTTTGGTTTCTCTCTTTGAAACTTTCCCTTGAAACACCTTTAGCAACATGTTTTGTAGCCAGCTCAAGCTCCAGACCCCAAGCGAACAGCTTTCATTTTTGTATCCGAATCAAAATATTTGTAAATCTCATACAACTTCTATAGCCTGTGCTTGTCTATCCCGTGTCCCATGAGATCATGTGCATTGTTGGTTCTGTCATCCATAATCGCTACTTTTTTAAATCTAGTTTTTGTAGGAACAATTTACATGAGCTTTTCCATTGTAAAAACAATATTGCCCTTTTCTGTTTAGTTCTTTGTTTTGTGTACAGTGATTGAAGAATGAGAATTATGGAGTTGAATAGAAATACAGATTTTTATAACAGTCTATGTAAGAAACTCAAAGATAGTAAGTTCAGACCATGATGGAAATAAACTAAACTCCCTTGGAGTCAAAAACATAATTTATCTTTTTTCTCTAAGTTTCTAATCTACTAAGATCAAAGGGGAAATGTCTTTTCTTACATATTGGAGACCCTGGAGATCACTGATCACTTTATTCCCTATACTAGCTAGAAAAAAATAAGGAGGTCTAGACCAAACAAGTATGAAGAACTGAAAGGAACAAACTGTCTTTACCCTTTATTTCTGCTCTACTAGCATATCTTTTCCCATTGGAAAATGATACACTCTTAATGTGGAAAGGGGCTTCAGATCATCTCCTCCAACCTTCCTTCCCCAAGGTGCCTGAATCTCCTCTACCACATCCCTGATAAGAGGGAGTGAAGGTTTTGCATGACCACCTCCATGGATGGGGAACTAACCGCCTCATAAGACTCTTCTATTTTCAAAGGGCTCTTTCAGCAAGGTCTTCCTCATTTTGAGTCAAAAGCTTGCAGTTTCTATCCAATAGTCTTTTACTTTAGGGCCATATAGTAATCCCTCTATTATATAAGATTATTTTCAAATATTTAAATACAAAACTATAATATCTCCTAAATCTCTAGGTCAAATACCCTAAGAATCCTTCAGATTTTATTGATATGATACATTTTCCAATCCCCTTATAATTCTGCTCATTTTTTCTACATCTGTTCATGGTTATGATTGCCCCTCTTCATATGTGATGCCTAATATAGGATCTAATACTCCAGGACAGAGTACAGGAAAATTCTGACCTCTCATGTAACTGCATTTTATTCCTCTATTAAAAATTCTGTCATGATCAAAACAGAATTCAACATTCCCCTTACAAAAAATTAATTAGCTTATTACCTTTTAAAAAGTTTGAAACATCTTCCAACTGTGGGATATTATCTTCCCGATATCCACAATATTTAGAAAGCAAAGGTAAGTTTTTGAGATACTCTCTGCAGGCATGGGTTGGGTAAAGTTTGTTCAGCTCTCGGAACACTGCTCCCCAGGTCTTAATTTCCTCTTCAGTGAATTCAACCTTTGGAATGGGGTCTCCACTAATGAGATAAAGGGAAGAAGTTATTTTGAATTAGCATTCAATAAGTAATAGCACTTATCTTATTCTCTACTTACTAAATAAGTATTATATATTTATTGATTGATTGATTTTATTATTTTAAAGTTGGTTAAGTTATTTTTATAAAACACTTACTGTTTATAGTTCATAGCCAAGTCTGCAAAATACTTCCGTCTTTTACGGTAGACATTGTCTTTGAAGCCCTGATAATTAAAGAAAAGTTGTTAAATATTCATACAAAAATATATTTGACAAATGATATTTAGGAAACATTTTTATTATTGCATTAAATGGATAGATTGGCTGGGGGCTGTCTAACGCAGTATAAGGTCACATTCACAGAGCTACAAAGTGGTAGGAGCTAGATTAAAGTCCTGGTTTATGCGACTTCATGACTGCACTCTCTTCTCTCCTTCCCTCCCAGGATCCTAAAGCTCTATAAGCAATCCTAATGCTCTGGATTTACTAATTCCCCCTCTCATGTCCGTACAGCATCCCACATAATTTTCCAAGGAAACGACTTCCTAGTTCATCAACTGCCTAATAAACCAATTATGCTAGGCAACATGAGTGATAAGACTTTCTCCATTCTCTCTCTACACCCCTTTCAAATAACCCATGCCAATTTAATAAAAACTGACTGCAGACACTGTCTTTATTGTAGTATAACTCTCAGAATAGCTCTTAATAATAGGAATGCCAGGCATGTGACAGATGCTTTGGAGCCAATGAAGTTAGATGCTCTTCAGGCAGTTAGTCACAATTCCACCAGCATGGAGGTCTACTAAACTTCCTGAAATGCAAATTAAAACAAGATCTTACTTAGTCTAGAATAAGCACTTTTTCCAAAAATTGCCCTTAATTTTTAGCTTGCTTTAAATTATTTTCATGAAAATATTTAGTAAAAATATTTACAGGATGGTCTGCATCCAGCTCAGATCCGTACATCAGAACTCTGTTGGCACAATGGTCCAGATCAGAAACCTTCTTTGGAAACCAAGGAACAGTTTCCATATCTGCAGAATACAAAAACCACTAACAGATGAAGAGACAATCTTAAATAAGACAATAAGGAAGAAGAAATTAAGAAAGTCATAAATGCATTTAGATGAGTGTTTTAATTTTAGCTTGTACACTGAGGCAAAATTTATAACAAGCAAATTGCTCTATTTCTAATAAGTACATTTTATTCAGAATTTTCGAGCTTAAAATTTTTATGAGCCTTGATTTCTTAAGTGTTAGAAAAAGCTGTACTTTGGTAATAGACCAAAAGTTCAAAAAAAAATTTTTTTTAACTACATATTTAACTATCCTAAAAAAGCAGAAAAAAGGATAAACAACTTCGCAGACCAAGGTGAAAGTTTAAATAAGAACTTTGAATGTTTATTTTTGTTGATGGAAAGGATCCTAGAGATCATTTACGTCTTTACCACTCTGATCTTCTCACCATCACCTAGTCATACAATTCCTCATAAGACACTGGGTTTTTGCATATGCTGTTCTTCTGCCTGAAATAACTATCCCACTTCCTGCTCCGCCCGCTTCCTCTATTTTCCCAAGAATACCCTTCTCCTTCAAGGCCCAAATCAAACAAGCCTTCCCTGATCCTGTGGGTAGAACTAATTCTGTGTCTTCAGGGTTCCTGTGACACTATGTTTCTCATTTTCTAAAAGTTTTTACTGTGTTTCATTATAATGTATCTGTATATGTCTGTCTTATAGGAAAGAAAGGAAATGACTCTAGGGTAGAGACTATATATTCTTAAATCTTCATTTCTTAGAAATATCCAACACAAGTTGTGTTCCTTGAATATCAACTGAACCCTTTAGCCTCTATAAAACTCTCCATTTTATAGATGAGGTAACCAAAGTCCAGAAAGGTAAAGTAATTTACCCAAGGTAACTCATCCCTCCATAATGGAAGCTAGAGGACTAGAACTCAATCCTTTTTGTTCCAATCTAATATACCCAGAAGTGATATTCAAGAGATTCAAACAACGAATACAAAAGGGGCAGCAATCATATCACTCAAAATAGACACAAACAAAGTCCTAGGCTCCTGTTCTGCCAGCTGTTACCCCTGCAGCTGTTTGTGGCGGGCCTGAAACTCCTAGGGGAAGATCTGGAGCACACAGGCTTCAGGCATGGTTGGGAGTACTCAAACGACTCAGGGAAGTAGCTACCCGCTAGCCAGAAAGGAAAGTATATTAATATTTCAATAACTTATACAGCTGTACAAATACATAGCAGATGAATATCAGTTCTGATTACACACCAAATATTGTCACATAATCTAAAGGGATTATTTTAAATTTAGTACCATGTATAAAACATGGCCGATTTTGCCCCAAGTGAACCACAGGATTTTTCCACAGTAGAAGATCTTTGCTATCTGAATATCTGAAACATTAGAAGGCTTTACTGCTTTTTCATCTGCTTTTGGTGGAAGTGGAGACAGGGAAGAATGTTGTACACTGTGTATTTCATATCATAGTTGTCAGCAACTGCCAACATTCTCAACAAATTCAAATATTCACTGAATATCTGCTAGATTCTAAGCCCTGTAAGAGTTACTAGGTGCTCAAGAATTGTGAATTGAAGGTTTGTAAAATCAAGAAATGCTTGACGATTTGGAAATTGAGATAACTTAATTGGTTTCTAACTATTGCGAATTCTTTCGGACATTCAGGGTTTCCTTTTTGCTTGTCTCACACTGGATAAAATGTCACCTTATAATTTTTCTTTAGAATTTTGAACAATTATATTTTGTGTTCCCTTCACTACCAGACTGTAAGCAATTTTAAGAGAGAGAGTTTTATTTTTACTTTTATCCTTCAAAATAAATATAAGATTGGACACACATTATGTACCTAATTTCCTGAGTAGTATTTTCGCTTTTCAAACTTACCATCTTCTTTCATGGTAAAATTATCAGGTGGATTCACAGAGAGAACGTTAGTATGAGACTTCAACAAATGAAAAATATCATTCAGTTGTTCTCTGTTGATATCACAGTCAACAAAAATCTCAAATTCTGAGTTTCTTCTCTTTGATTTTCGGGACTCAATATGTAACAGGTTCACATGCTTCTCCTGTGTAAAGATTACAACATGACTGCTTCAAATAGTTGTCGTCTCTGAGCAGATAACTTTCACTACCACTAAAAATCAATTTCACACTTGTCATAATAGCCAAAAGGTGAAAAGGCTGTTTTCAGTGCTGCCAACAGCAAAGCAATTCCTCTAAATAGTAGGTGCTATTCAAAATAGTTTGAAAAATTTATCACGCCCTCCAGAAACTAATAACACTCACTAGAAGCCATTCAGTTTGCCAGAAGAGATTGATCTTCAAATCAATATACCAAGTCTCCTAGATAAAAAGAGCCTTTTGAAAATTCTCACCAATAAAAGCTAGTTTTTAAAAAGTAATAATGGTAGTCCTTTAGAAAGAAAAGTTTCCTTTGCAAAAATGCATTTAATAAAATTAGATGAACAGCTTGAACACAGAGTATTTAATACCTTAAATCTCTCGAGCTACAGACTTAGTAACCAGCTGAACCAGATTGCTTCTGGTCTTTTCATGCCAGTCTGAGCTGTGGGCACCACTTGTGTAAACCTGTGAGAGGGGGGTATCTTCTCTTACCAATCCGGGTAGCTGAGGAAAAGCACTGGCACAATAATGAAACATAAGAACCAGTCACACAACAGTTTTTTCACCTAAAAAATGAGGTTAGTGTCGATGATCTCCAATACTAACCAGTTCAATCGAATTAACTTAGCGAACACCTATGTAGCCAGGTTAGAGCTGTGAAGCATACAAAGAAGGGTAAGACATACAACGAGTGTATAACCTAGTTGTCTAACACACAAAAGACTATGACAAAATACAAGTAGGGGATGTTCACGAGCAAAAGATGGTCAGTGAAGGGAAAAAGCATCATGAGTTAGAGAAAGTAGAAGGCTCCATAGAGCAGATGGAAACTGAAATGAGTCTTAAAGTATAGATAGAATACAAAGACAGAAAGCAGAAGGAAGGATTCTAAACAGGAGGACTATACAAGCAAAGGTAGGAAAGAGGTGAGAATTATCAGAGAACATGTACCAAAAAGAAAGGAGAGTGAATGTCAGGGATGTTGGGAAACTGGAATAGGTGGGGTTTATCCTGGAACATAGACTTTATCATGGAATCAATAGAATAAAGCCAGTTACAAAATATACTGGAATTGATCAAGAGTAAAGGAGAATTTTATTGAATCTATCTCTTATGAATATTTACAATAAGAATGCATTTATAAATATTTTCTGAATGATAACTTGAATGAATATAAAGTTAAATTGTGTTTTTGGAGAGAAAGATGCAAAATGTCAATTTTTCCAAAATTATTCTATTGATTGCTATCAAATTGCTATTGAATGCCATCAAAATGGAAATCTCGATGGAATTTGGTAAGGAAATTTAACTAAATAATTTTAAAAGTCCATTTGGAAGAAAGATATAGTCAATAAAATTCAGGAAAATTCAGATAAAGTAGGAGTGATAAGTGAAACATTTCCTATCAGGAATTTCAGTTACAGAAACGGAAGCACGGAGAGTTTAAGCAATTTTCCCAAAAAGCTATAATTCAGACTCAGGTTGTTCAGCTTCACAGTCCATGTTCTTAAACACTATGTTGCAATCGTGTTTTACAAGAAAGGAAGAGTCAGAATAATGGATAATATGAATCTTCTTTGAATAAGATTTTTTGAATCTTAATAATGAAAACACTAAAGACTGACATAGTCCAAAACTGGGACATGACTACCTTAGAAAGACGGAAGGAAGAGAAATTAAGGGGGCCACTGGAAAGGGGGCTGTGTCAAGAAAGCTAAATCTTTATTTCTGCTGTAGGAAATAAATAGTAATATCTACGATTGAAAAAAACCAGAAATAGCAGATTATTTATAAATATGGACGTAAATGCTAGAAAATATAGTTGAAAGAGTTGGAACTGGTTACCTCCTGTAGACTGAGGGTAAGTAAAATGGATGGGTTCACAGCTGGGACACTATGCAGCCGTTAAAAGAATGAATGAGATGGACACACAGCAGCACGGGTGGGTCTTAGAAACACAGTGCTGAGTGAAAGAAAAAGTGCACTATACAATAACATTTATATAAATTACTAATTATAAGCATCCGCAAAGACTCTGCATATTCTTAAGTACACATTAAAATAATTCAATGTACATATCAAACAGAGCAGCTGTTTATCAGAAGAAAGAGATGAAGAGCGAAAGGAACAATGACATAAAACAGGAGGCTGTATAAATCAATGATGATAGTGTACCTGTGACTTAACAAGTATGATTAACTCAACCCTCTGCACCTAAGGTTAACAAAAAAAATTTAATGGAGCTGAGGAATGAAGTGAGATGAAGCAGAAAGACCACTGTTTTCTTGGCAAGCTTTATAGTGTGAGTTGACTTTTTGAACCATGCACAAGTATTCTTTGATTAACAATAAATTTTTGTTTAAAGTTGATGAAAGAAGCAATATAGGTATATTATTTAAAAATCCAAGGTAATCAATAGAATAGCTAAAAATAATCATTTAATTATCCGACTTTCGGAGGAGTTAAGAGGGAGCAGAGATGGAGGAGGTATTAGTATCATTCAAAGTAGAAAGTATTGTGTAAATTTGATAACTCAAAGAGAGATGTAAGAGTACTATTTACATTTAAAGAACAGAAATAGTTACACAAGGTTGCTTCTGGGGAGTGGGACTGAGGATATGATGTGTTGAGTAAGAAAACGGATGCCTTTCAAACTCTTCTAGACAATTTGTCTATATTTAAAATTTTTAATTCTTTGAAATATTATTTTCAAATGACTATACAATAGAATATCATATGGATATAAATTTGATTTTTAAAATAGCTAACATAAGGTACTCTGAACTATCCTAAGCATTTTACTCATTAACTCTATTAATTCTCACAATGACCTTATAAAGTAGGTTCTCATTTTATAGATGTAAAGACTGAAATGCAGAGAGACTAATCAATTTGCCCATGATTACTCAGCTAATAAAATAAATGACAGAGTAAAAATCTGAACTCAGTGGTCTGCTTCCAGAACCTACAAGCTTAACCCCAATGACATTCTAGCATAATTTAACCTGTCCCCTACCATACGACAAGTAGTTTATTAATAATTTTTATATTACTATAAATAAATCTTTGTGTCCCTAAGCCCTTAAAGTAGGTTAGGTCCCCCAGTTGAATACTATCATAGTACCTGGTACGTCTCTTTCAGGTCATTTTACACACATGTAATTATTTACTTACTATAATAATTTGTTTAGTTCTGTGCTCCCCCCTAGATTATACATACTGCAAGGGTATACACTGTGTCTCTGTTCTGGTCCACATCCTTAGTATCTAGCAGGGCACCTGGCACATTGTAAGTACTCAATAGATATTCGTGTTCTGCATCGCTGATCTCTATTTCCTTTAGATAGATTTATGAAAATGGACTAAAACATGAACATTTTAAGGCTCATAATACATATTACCAGATTGTTTCCCCACCCATTACACCAATTTACCCTCACACCAAATGTGTATTTAAGTGCCAAGTGCATTGAAGCTGTGGCAGTAGGGTAAAGTATAATTGTAAAATCTTTGCTATTTTACTATATAAAAATATAATAAACTATATTATTAATGTCATTAAACGTCATTAAAATTTAAATATTTTATTTAATTAAAATAAAATTAAAATTTGCTTCTCTGAAATCTATGCAGTGAATCTCTCTCTTCCTCCATTTCTTTTTTTTTTTTTAAGGCAAGACAATCCCTGGTTGACCTCACAGATTGCAAGGACCTTGTCAGTTTACAATCCTTTTTTTTTTTTTTTTTTACCCACAGCACCTGGTCTTCCTAGGTGGTCTCCCATCGAAGTACTAACCAGGCCCAACCCTGCTTAGCTTTCAAGATCAGACAGGATCAGGCACGTTCAGGGTAGCATGGCCGTAGATAGCCTCATTTCTTTATTTGCTAGTTATAGTTTCTCTTCTGAAAAATTTCTGTATCTCTTATCCATTTATTAGAATTGGGCAATATTTTAGAAATTTAAGGGCTTAAGAAATGTCTGTAGTCCACCTTTGAAGAATTTACAATAATCTATATTTTAAACATACCTTAGAGAGTCATTTTAGTAGAGTTTATGCAGAAATATGAAGTGCTTACCTGGAAGATTTTCAGTGCTTTTATAAGTCCTCCAACTTCATTCTTTAAGGAAAAAATGAGAGTTGCTCTTCCTCTTTCTAAGGAATGCTCTTTGTTTTCCTTGTTGTCTTCAATCATGATGAATCTGGTGTATTTCTCTAAAACCAAAGTATAAAAATATAGGGAAAGGTCTAAAAAGAAGTTGTGCAATGTAGACAATCTTTGATAGTATTTGAATCTGAGACAATATTTTATAACATTAACCAAGCTTTAGTTTCCTCACCTCTAAAATAGGAATATGCAGATATGCTTTGCAAGACTGAAATGAGACCAAAATAAAACAAAACATTGCCTAGCATAGCGCCTAGAATGTAACAGGCATACTACACCTGTTAGTTTCTTTTTTTTTCCTAATCCAATCCTTCTTTGGAGGCACAACTCAAGCCATTGGCTTCCAGCAGTCTTCGTGACTGTTGTGGCCCAAATTGGGTCTTCTTCCTCTATGAAAGCCTACCTCCTCCTCACCAAGAATTTTAGCTCTTTATTATACTGGATCTTGAATGGCTTCCCTGAATATTTTATTCATACATGTCTGTCTTCTAACAAGGCAGCAAGCTCCTTCAGAACAGGGACAAGGCTTTTCACTTATTTTGTAAATTCACAAGCCTGGGCAGCTCTGGACACATGTGGATTCGAAGGATAACTGCCAGGTGAGAGAATTCTGGTTCCACATAAGTATCTCCTTTCCTCTCTGCCTATGAAATCCCCTCGGCCATGGGCTCTGAAACCTTTTCAGTATTGGCCTACAAGTGCTATATGATTATAAATACAACTCTGTGTGTGTGTGTGTGTGTGTGTGTGTGTGTGTTGGCAGAGGTGAGGCTATTGTGAAAGATAGACGTAGGGCACAATAACCTTGTATTGGTGAATTTTCAATTGAGAAATACACACCTGAGAAATAAAATTAGGATTAATAAATGGAAAAAGCATATTGAGGATTTATTCTTATTTGCTTTTTTTTTTTTGGTTATTAATTCTTCCTAATTGCCCAGTTTCATATTGTAGTTTTAGTGGAATTAATCTTTAGCAACTTAAATTGATATAACTAATTCCACTGTCCTTCAGCTGCTCTCACTCATTGATCTAAGCCTGTGGCACAACCACTCAGAGCAGGTATAGTGATGATAGTGTGGACTTGAAGCCAGATGCACTGTGTTCCAATCCCCCAGCTCAAACTTCACTTACTCATGAAAGCCTTCCCTGACCTCCCCAAGTCAACACACTTTAGCATTGGTTATCATTGCACCGTATGCCTCCCATTCATAACAACAGTCACAGGTGCACTTGTAGCTCTGTTTCAGTGAGTATTTGGTTATGTGTATCTCTCCAACTAGACTGTGAGCTCCTAGGGGACAGAGCTCTCATGTGCTTTGATTCACCATTGTATTTGCAGCACCTAGCATAGTCCCTGCACATAATAGGCAATGGATATATGTCATTAAATGAATAAAAGAATGAAAGGTTGGTGAAAGACATGGTCCCTACCCTCAGGGGACTAAAAGTCTGGTAGAGAAAGGATGACAATGCAGGACATGCATTGTAACAGAGAACACAAATGGCATAGTGATGGCAGTGACTAGATTATTCTGGTACATGTTCAGAGATGTTTCATTGAAGATGTGTTCAAATTGGAACTTAAAGAAAAAGGGGCGAAGAAGTAGAGGAAGAGGTGAAAGACAAAAGATGAGGAGATGACAAACCTAATACAGAGTAGTGAGAAATGATGTACGCAAGGTAAATGGGGCTAGATCCTTCAGAAGGTTTCAGGCAGGTAGTGCAGAGGAGTTTGATCTTCTATGCCCATCCAAATACCCATGTAAGGACCATGGCCCATCTGATTGAAGCCTAAATGAGAAAAGTAAGGATGAGGTAGTTTTCCATTAAGCTAAAGTCCTGGCTTTGAAATGCTTTTCTATAGGATGATGCAAAATAAGGGGCTTCATGCATTTCTATCTGTCTGACCAGAGAGCTCTTGAGTTTTCTTTCCTCCATAAAGCCTTTTTCTTAACCCATACTGCGTAACATTTTGGGTCCCCTTATAAGAGACAGCCCCAATAGACCCATCTGGCTTGATAGAGGGTAAAAAACACCATATATGGCTCAGAAATTTCCAACTTTATGGTCATAAACAAAAATCTGCTACTAAATTTGCCAATGAATACCATTTGCTGTTTCAAAATTCAGTCTTTATGATACCTTTGGAATTAAATGTAACAAATATTTATCAGGCATGTACTAAGTTGAAGTCCCTTCTACATATAAGTTCAGAAAGTATGGAGAGAAGAAAGAAATTCCTCACTCTATGAGGGTAAGATTCTATCATTCTTAGCAACCTAAGAGGTGGGTAAAGGAACTGACATTATAGAAATATATATAAATATCATATACTAATATTATCCCATCTAATTCTCAGAAAATCTTAGTGGGAGAGGACAGAAATTATATCTTTTTTATAAATGAGAAGTTGAAGCTTAGAGAAATTAACCTGTCCATGGTCACACAGCTAGAGAATGCAAGAACATATATTTAACACTGTGTCCTAAACATCTGAATGTTAACATATGGATCTGATTTCACCGGGATTACCCTAAATATATTCAGAAACACAGAAGGTAGAACAAAATTCATGGCATCTAGTTGAAAGCTGTCTTCTTGGAAGATGAACTAGAGATCTAATTTGACATCATCTCAACCACCTATTTACCCTACAAAACAGTGTAAAGAAATATCTGGAATGTGAAGTCATTCATATCTAATCACTGACCTGATATTTATCAGTATGATCTTGGGCATGCTACTTTACCTGCCTAATATAGCAAAGTTAATTGTTTTCTACAACTAAATTTATTTTCTACTACTAAAACAATCTCTATGTCAGTGCTTTAAAATCAAGTAACCAGTTAAACTTAATAATTATGTGATTCAAGTTATCATCAATGGTAAAATAAATGAAATTTCAACTCAAGCACATTCACGTGTATAAAGTACCATAGTCAGTGTTAGGGCAGTAAAGGTTAAAAGCAAAGAGAACAATTTGCCTCCAAAGAATTCATAAACTTATGTATGAGAGAGGGGGAAGAGGGACAGACTTTCCAACAAGTACGAATAATAAAAATAGAATGGGACCCTGAGATCCCTGAAGAGTACACCCAAATCTCCAATTTCCCCACCCCATGACTAAAATCTCTTGAGATTCTAAAGATAATTGGAAATCACTTCTGGCCCATCTATCAGTCTCTAATCAGAAAGGATTTATGGATGAGAAGCAAGAGATCCAAAAAAAAAATATATATATATTTTCAGCTTCAACAGAATTGACCATTTCTTAATGTAAACATAGGAAATTAATACATAGGAAATTCTGAATTGGTGCTCTGGGGCTAAAAATTCAGGGATTGTCTTAGATATGCATTCTCAAAATGCTTTTAGAGATGTGAAAACCTTGGAAAACATTTCGTATCTGTCTAACTATCAGTCAAAGACCATGGACATTTTTTTCACACAGAGTATGGGTGACTCTGTCCTATGAAGATGCAAATAATAAGAAGAGATGTAAAATAATATAGCAAATTGCCAGTAATTAATCTATCTACAAATCCATTTAGGAAAGCTGTAACTTCTATGTGCATCAACTTCCTTATCTGCAAATTTGAAGGAAGGGTCATTAGCACCAATCTCATTGTTATAAAAAATATTAAATATATAAAAATATATAAAACCCTTAGAACAGTTGCTGACCTACACTGAGTACTCAATTAATATTAGCTCTAATATTGGGAAATATAAATCTCAAATTTCCCAGTCTTCAAAAAAATTGAACATGTTAAATGTAACGACACTGACATTTAAACTCCTCTGGCTAAGAATTTTTTTTGCCCTGGAAATTAAGCATTTTATAAGATAGTTATAAACCTATTTTTTATAGTAGCAAGCACACAGAAAGGATGTTTTATGACAAAAAAAAAGTAAGTATTCTTTTGTTTTAAGGTGATTTTCAGTTTCATTGGTTTATTTATTATGAAACTCCTAAAGTATATTGTTTCAAATCTCAAATGCAAAATTTAGCAATTCTTTTGCAAATAAACAGATGAAGTCCCCAAAGTACAATCACTGAGTTAGTCAATATTTACTGAGTCCCCATTTTCCATGATATTGTCACCATGGCATGCTGAAGGAAGAGGATTCTGCAAATTTAAGCTACTTTCTGGTCCACCACTGTTTTCATAATGTAAGCAAACTTTTACAACTAGGAGCAAGGATCAGAGAACAGTAAAGAAAAACAATTTTAGCCATATGGTGGTAACACTAACAGAGTTTCAGATCTCCTAACAGTTCATCCTTCAACAATCTCTCAGAGCTTACAATGCCACTCTTTGTGTAAAACTGTATAAAGATTTTCTTTCACATTTCAAAACTAGCCCTTAAGCTCATCTAGCACGAGCCATTGTAAGAAGATACTAATGCTCAAGTCTGGTCTAAATCCATCCCTTTGTGGTTTGTGATTCTCTCTTCTGTCCCTGGTTCTAGAATGTATTTAGTTTTGCCACCAACATCTCCCTAGTGGGTGGCAGCAGAGGAGGGTGAAAGATACAATAATGAAATATTTATGATATGCAAAGCATTCTATATTGAGATTTGAAAACATTACTATCTCTCTTGTTTAAGTCAATATAAAAATAAAGTTCTCAAGAGTAAATTTTGCTAAAAACCTAGAAGACAAGAATTCTCATCCCCTCCCCTACTCCCACCTCCAAAATAAGCTTATAGAACTTTGATCTTTACTAAAATTTTGCCATAACTTTACCTGGTTGACAGATCTTATGAGGCATCAATTCTTTTTTCCTCTATTTGACAACCCCCGAATCCCTTCGAGAACCTCAACTCTTTCCCTTGTCACTTTTTTTCCTTTCCCCCTTCAATCTACCTACTTCCTTCTACTCCTTCAGGGGCAAAACCTACAGTACTAGTCTAGTAAGATAAAAGACTATAAAATGTCCAATGGGTCACACACCTGTTTATAAATGTCTCACTAAGTAGTATACATTTTCTTTTTAAAGCAACACTCTCATTCACCAGTGCCAACTGGCATTTCTCTTTTTCTGTGAAAGGCAGGTACAGGCATGTTCTCCTACTGGATTTCCTGGCCTGAGAAAAGATGCCCTGGCAGCAGGATATGCCATTGGAAATAAGAAAGACATACTAAGAAGGAAGTCAAAAGATCAGCAGCCCCTTGGTAGAGTAGAGGTCAAGGTGTATACATTGACTAACTCCTTTCTCCCCTTAATTTAATCAGTACTAAGAGTAATTTAAATTTATGTGATCTAGGAAACACAAAGCGTTATCAAGTTGAAGTACTCTGAAGACATAACTGCTGTTTGAAGACAGAACTAAAAGCTGCGGGAGGACCGATGTGGAAGGAGAGAATTCTCCAGAGAATCTTGATTTTTTTTTCTAAATGGGGGAAGGAAATGAGGGTGAAAGTGAAGATAAACTACAAAAGAAAACACTGCTGTGAAAAACATTAATCCAGGAAATAAAGGCATTGGCAAAAAAAATGGAAATAGAAAACACATCCCTACTTGAAGATAATCTAATACAATAACACGTGTACAAATGAACCCCGGTGGTAAGATTCGTAAACCACAGATTATCGCATTACAGAAACATTTATAGTTACTTTAAGCTGTGCTCATATCTACTTTTAAACCGAACAAGTGAATTCTATCCTTCTTTGAGAATAAATTGACAGGCACAAACTTTCTTTGGTTTAGAAAATTCAACTCTAGTCTTTTTTTCCCCACTGTCGACTAGAGTGGAGCATCAATGGGAGTTAATTTTAAACCTCTGAAAACCAAGTGGTCAGAGGCAAGGTTAAGTTTACTGAGGTTATTAACTGGATCTGAACAGCTAGACCCTGTACCCCTTTGTCAGTTGTAACCTTCCACCCAAGTTCTTATTCCCATGTTGGGGTGGGTGAAGTAGGTAAGTGTGATGATGAGAGGCTTTGATCTGAGACTCCCTTTTGTTTGGGGGTGTCTAAGGGAGAGTTCCTTTAGAAGGAAAAAAGAGATGTGACCATTTGAGGGAGAGGAAGGTAGGGAATAAGAATGGTCTCCTTCTGCTAACATAGAGGAGTCACACAGACTTGGGTTTGACTCTGAACCTTAGTTTCCTCATCTGTAAAATGCAAGAGATATCTGTTTGACAGGGTATGTTACTGAGGTGAAGTCAGATGAGTGTAAAGAGTCCGTTTCTGGCACAAAAAAAAGAAAGGCTGTCAAAAATAGTGCCTTTTTCCCGGAAGGGATAGGAGGAAAGAAGAGTGAGTGGCCACAAGGGTACAACTCCAATTTCCCAGACCCAACCCCCCATGGGCATTCACCTCCTGGCGGGTAATCTTGCCTCCATCGTATGCCGGCCCAGAGCCCCCAAATCTGCGACGGTGGTCCCTGGTCCCGCGGGAAGGAGCCACCCTACTCACCTCTGGCACTGCTAACGGTGAACTGGGTCACCCCGCGGGCTGGCGCTGCTCGCTTTTTATAGAAGCGGGTGTCCGGACGGGCCAATGGGCACCCGAGGCAGCCGAGCAGTGGCCAATAAGAAGAGGGTTCGCCTGCCGGGCGGGGAATCCTGGACCAGGAGCTGATCTCCGCTGGGTGCTGACACTCCCCGCCAGCCTGCGCTGAGACTCGCATGCTTTTAGCCTTTAGGCGTTTCTGCCTGGTGTTTTAATTAAGCTATTAGTTGATCCTTAACTACAGAAGTTTAATACTATCAAGATGACATCTATTTTGTCAGCATAATGACCTCCTATAGGCTTCTGCTCCTCTTGGTTGGTGACTGAAGCAGGAATTCCCCCCTTCATCTCTGTGCTTCTAGGTTATTTGATAGTCTAGCCTTGCCTCGTCATTCTCTTGGTGCCTTCCCTTTTTCCTCGAGGCAGAGCATTCGTTGAACTTTAGAAGGGAAGTGCTCAGTACCCTTTCAATTAAAGAAATTTTAAAGATGAGCATGCTACATCAGCAGAAACCATGTTACATGCTGTATTAACAATATGGCCCAGAAGCCAAAAATGTGGACTAGGTTATCTATTGGGTACTTAGTCCATTAGGTCCTGTCCCAAAGGACTATATATGTAACACATTATATTGTAGAACATTTTTCTTCAGTTTTTTAAAAGTCGAGTTTGTTGATGTATAATTTACAGTAAGATTCACCCTTTTGAGATGTACAGTTCTGTGTTTTGACAAACATATAGAATTGTGTAACCACCAATCACAAGGCAGAACGTTTTCATCACTTCAGAAACATTCTCTTGCCTCAATCCTCTCCCCTCACACCAAGCCCCTGGCCACCACTGATGCTATATAATGTCCCTTTAGTCTTGCCTTTTCCAAAATGTCATATACATAGAATCATAAGGCTTATAGATTTTTGACTCCTGGCTTAACATAGGCTCATACATTATGCTGCCTGTATCAACAATTTGTTCCTTTATATTGCAGGGCATTTGCAGCTTTTGCATACATTTTCCTTTTATCTGCATAATAATTCTATGAGATAAACATTATCCTTATTTTACACTTAAGGAAACTCAGGCAGCAGAAGGTTCTTTCAGCACAGTCCAGTAAGTAGAATCAAGAGTCAAGCAAAAGCAAAAGCATTCTGACTTTAAACTTTGTGTTCTTGCAGAAATACCATGGAAAACTCTGGCCTGGTAGAGAACTTTTGGAACCAAACTGAGGTCAAAGATGGCTTCCCTAAAGTTGGGTCTGTGAGAGGGCTTGAACCACCTCTGCTAAAGAAGGGAGGTGGGGCAAGTCATTCAGTGAGCCCATCCCCAAGATCAGAATAGGCTGGGCGCTGGCCCTGCGGTGGAAAGGCCTGAGTAGCTGGTATCACTGAAGCCCGTCTGTCATCTTGAAGAACAGAACAAAGCAGGAACCCTCTCTGAGCCTCTCTGAACATGCATAGACACCACAACCCTGGGGACGCCAGGCATCTGGACTTTACCACTTCTCTGGCAGAATTCTCAGACCACCTTCCCAAAACACCTGCAGCATTGTGCCTGGAATTCAACCAGTTAAGAATTTTCACTGGGCTCAATTACAGAATTTAAAAATTCATATACCCAGAGAAGGTTCAGAGAAAGGACTATCAGTTGGAGAAAATACATATTTGTCTAATTTGTTTAATTGGCTTCCTATTGCTGCTGTAACTAATTGTCACAAACTCAGTGTTTTAAAACAATAGAAATTTATTATCATACAGTTCTGGAGGTCAGAAGTCTGAAATGGGTTTACTGGCCTAAAATCAAGGGGTCAGCAGGCTGTGTTTCTTTTTAAAACTCCAGCAGAGGATCTGTTCTCTTGTCTTTCCCAGCTTTTAGAGGCCACCTGCATGCTCATGACCCTTTTGTCCATCTTCAAAGTAAGCAGCATAGCATCTCTGAATCTGTCTGACTATCCTATTTCTTCTATCACATGTAAGGACCTTTGTGATTACTTTGTGCCTATCAGATAATCCAGATAATCTCCTCATCTCAAAATCCTTAATCACATTTGAAAAGTCCCTTTTGCTACATTAAGATAAAATATTCACAGGTTCTAGAGATTAGGGTATGGACTTCTTTGTACCAAAATTAGAAACCGTGGGTGGTATCCAGATGAAAAATGGCCTTTAAGTTTTGTATTTCCATCTTGATCTGTGGAATTTATGGCAAAGGAGCTTTCTGACACTGGAACGTGGCTTTTGAGATATTAAAAGTTCTGATGCCATGGATGGTAAAGGAGGACACCTCACTGCACCCCCCGGATTTTCAGCAGAACGTATTTGAGGGGACACATCCCAATCTCTCATTTTTCATTTGCTAAGGTGGCTTGATGGTACCTTTGGATTGGTCTTCCCTGATCTTCTTTGCCAGCTCCTCCTTCTCCATTCTCCAAATATTCAGGGTTACTCTGGGCGAAGCCCTAGGGCCCCCTTCTCTTCTCAGTCTATACTCTTTTCTTTGTCAATGCCCTCCCCTCTCGTGTCTTTAAATACCCTTAATATGCTAACAATCCAAAATGTATATTTCCAGCCCAAATCTCCCTTCCAAACTCCAAAACTTTATATCCAATAACAATTTATATCTCCACTTCCATGACACATTGGCATCTTAACATATTCAAAAATGAACTTGGGAAAATAGCAAGCATTGGTGAGGATGTGAAGAAATTTGAACTCTTGTACATTGCTGGTGGGAATGCAAAAGAGAAAAGTTTGGTGGTTCCTCAAAAAGTTTAACAGAGAATTAACATATGACCCAACAATTCCATTCCTAGTATATACCAAAAAGAACTAAAAGGAGGTACTCAAACCAATCCTTATATACCAATCCTTATATATAAATGGTCACAGCAGCAATAATCACAAGAGCTGAAAATCGAAAACATTCCAAATGGCCATCTATTGTATGTAAGGTGGCATTTACATACAAGAAATTACTATTCGGCCATAAAAAAATAATGAAGTACTTATGCAGGCGACAACTTGGATGAACTTGGAAAACGTTATGGTGCATGAAAGAAGCCAGACACAAAGGGCACATATTGTATTATTCAATTTATATGAAGTATCCAGAATAGGTAAATCCATAGGAATAGAATACAGTATGATGTTTGCCAACGGCAGGGTGGGGATGGGGGATGGAGAATGAAGAGTAACTGTTTAATGGGTATAGAGTTTTATTTTGGAATGATCAAAATATTTTGGAACTAGATAGAGGTAGCAGTTGTACAACATTGTGAATGTACTAAATGCCGCTGAATTGTTCACTTTAAAATGGTTAATTTTATGTTATGTGAATTTTACCTCAATAAAAAAGGAAGTTTTATCTCCCTGCCCTCTAAGTCTTCCTTCCTTCCTGCATATGCTTATCTCATCTCCTTCATCCCACAAATTAGCAAATTTAGTCTCTTCTACCTCCAACATATACTTGAATTCACTCACTCCTCCCCATCTCCTCTGCCATTATGCTAGTCCAATCCACCACCGTCTTGTCTCTGAAATATTGCAATTATCTCCTTCCTGGTTTCCCTTTTTCCACTTCAGCCCCTCCTCTTATCCATTCTCATTTTTAAAATATACCCAAAACTACTGTGTAGAGTCTACACAATAATTTTACCCACATTTTAAAAATGCAAACACGATCATGTCTCTACTCAGATTATAACCATAAAATCGCTTTCCATTATTCATAGGATGAAGTTTAAAATCCTGCCCATGATCCGTTACAGCCCCGTATCTGGCCACTACGCATCTCTCTGGCCTCTTACCCTGTTACTCTCCCCTTCTTCACTGCACTCTGCCCCTGCTGTGTCCTAGCCCTCTAATAGAATCTCCTCCCCACATGCTTAGACCTGAGGATCTCTCCACCACACCCTCCAATCCTGCCTCTTCACCTGATTGACTATTTCCATCGTTTAGATTTTCACTTAAAGGTCAATTCTTTCCCTGAAGTAAAACTATCCCCCAACCTAATTTAGGTGTCCCACTTGCCCTTTGACTTGTAACAACTGTTATTATACAGTTATTTGTGTGGCTATTTGTTTACTTATATCTCCCACAGGGAAAGAGGCCACCTGCATGCTCATGACCCCTTTGTCCATCTTCAAAGTAAGCAGCATAGCATCTCTGAATCTGACTCTCCTACTTCTTCTATCACATGTAAGAACCTTTGTGATTACTTTGTGCCTACCAGATAATCCAGATAATCTCATCTCAAAATCCTTAATCACATCTGCAAAGTCCCTTTTTGCTATGTTAAGATAAAATCTTAACTTTCTTTTTTTACTTTCTTTTCTGTTAAATTTCCATTAGCTATCCCAGTGCCAATGTAGTAGTTTCTCAATAAATGTTTGTTCCATTAATGACAATGGGATGATAGAACCTATGTTCTAATATGGATGTGTATATGCATTCAATCTAGCATGTCTTCAGAACTGATCCCCAGATATGGAATACTGCCAGATTGCCTTTCAATTAGATTATACCAATTTACATCCCTACTCTCAAGAATGTAAAACAAGTCTACATTTTTATAATCTGAATAGCAAAAATAAGTTATTTCTAATCGGCATTTTTCTAATTATTAGCAGAGCTGAGTATCTTTTCAGACATTTGTTCACATGTTTCTTAGGTTCACTATTCATTTTTCAATCAGGTTAGTTTTTCTTATTGACAAGTAGGAGCTCTCTAGATTATGGATATTAATTGTTATATGTATTGTTGTCATCTAAGCCTTTCATTTTAGTCATTTGAAATGTACTTTACAATTTTATTTCACAAAGTCAAACCAATCTTTCATGCTGAAGTTTAAAGGGGCTGCCAAATAACACTCTTCTCCCTCCTCCCAGTTTCAAGGCGGACAGGTGGAGATTAGTTGTGGTGGGGGGGGTGGGGTCAAGGAATAAAAGTGGAAGCAGGGAGATTGGCTGAAAGGCTTTTGAAGAAGTCCGGTTGAGATATGATGGTGGATATGGGTAACGTGGAGAAGAATGGAAGACCAACTCAGTATATGCTTCGGAGATGGAGTCAAGATCAGCTGATGGCAGGGCCAAGGGGTAAGGGAAATGGGGTTTCAAGGATGATTCCTAGGCTTTTTACTTGGCAATTGAGTAGATTATTGTTCCATTTACTAAGGCGCAGTTGAGGGAAGGAGAGCAGATTTGGCAAGGAGGAGAAAATTAAGTCTTGTTTTAGACTTGTTAGGTTTGACATGCCTTCTAGCTACCCAAATGAAGATGGCTTGTAGGCATTAAGAAATGGGAGCCCAGAATTCAGAAAGAGATCACAGGCAGAGAGAAATTTAGAAGTCACTGGTATAATGATCATATATAAAGACAGTATATAAAATCACAGGACTAGACGAAATTTCCAAGGGAGAAAAATGTATCAAGAGATAAGAAAGAGGTCCAGTACTGGGCTGCAGGTCATGCCAAGGTTCAGAGGTTACAAAGAGGAGAAAGAGGAGCCAGAAGCAGAGATTGAAGGAATGGACACCAAGGAGAGGAAAACTCAGTTTTCTGTGGTACCAAGTTCCCAAAAAGGAAAGAAAATCTCCAGTTGCCTTTACTACTACTCCAAAGTGGAGGACAGAAGTGTAACCACTGGATTCAGTAAGAAAAGTCACTGGCATCCTTAACAAGAGCAATGTCAGCGATGTGGTACAGACAGAATCCAGTTTACACAAGCAGAGCTGAGATTAGGCCACACAGGTGACATCAGCTCTTTCAGTTTTGAGAGGTACAGAAGTTTCAGAGGTACAGAAAAATGTGGTAGCAGCTGGAGGGGAATGCAGGGTAAAGGGAGGGTTTTTTTGTTTGCTTGTTTTGTTTTTTTTAAGAAAGGAGGTATTAGAGAAGGAATGATCCAACAGGGAAAAAATGGATGATTCAGGTAAGAGAGACTAAACATAGAAGCCAAGTCCATTCTACTGATTTCATTAGTTCTAATAGGTCAATCAGGTGACTCTCCTGACTTCCTAGGTACACAATCATATCTTCTGAAAAGGCACCTGAAAAAAAAATAACTTTAAGTGGTTGTCATAAAAATCAGGATAGTGGGGGAGTTACGATTGAGAGGGCACATAGAGGGGGGCATCTGGTTGACTGACAAAGATTTATTTCCTGAGCTGGGTGATAGATACAGGAGTATTTGCTTTTTCATAATTCAATAAGATGCACATTTGTTTCATGGAATTTTGTTTTATTTGACAAGAAAAATATTAATGAAAAACAACATACACTATGAAAAATAATAGCATTTTTGGTTCTTTTTAATATTTTAATATTTATACCTTACACCTATTTTTCATCCTATTGTAATAGGTAGGACTGCCAGAACAATGTTCAATAATAATATCCTGCTTTGTTCCAGACTTTAATGGGAATGTTTCTGATGTTTCAAATTAGAATCATATCTGCTATAGGTCTCATGTTAATAAAGTTTTCTTCTATTTTGCATTATAAAGGAGTTTTTCTTAAAAGATGTTAAATTTTATCAAAAGAATTGACATTTACTGAAATGATCACACAGCTCTTCTTCTTTTAAATCTATTAATGTAGTGAATTTAAAGATTCCCTAATGTTAAATCATTTTGCATTCATAAGATAAATTCACATTGGTCATAATGGGTTTTCTAAATGAATATTTTTACATATCTTTAATATGGTGCTAAATTTTACTTGCAGGTATTTTGTCTAGTTTTTACATCCACGTTAATAGATAAGATTGGCCTATAGTTTTCTTTTTGTGTCTGCTCTTATCCAGTTTTAACAGGGTTATCTCTATAGAATTCAGAAATTTCCCATGATTCTCTGTTGCCTTGAGGTGAGTTGGGGTTAGTTCTTTTATTACCTTTTCAATATGAATATTAGCCTTTCAAAGTTTTCTGCATCTTCCTGGGTTAATTTTAGTATTGAATATTCTACTAGAAGATTATCCATTATTTAAAGATTTCCATGTGGTTATAGTCTTTTAGCTTTCTTATCCATCTATCGCTTTATTGCAATGGAATCAGAGAATGTGCCTGTATGATTTCCAGTTAGGGTAATTCATTAGGCTGTTCATTGTGGCTTATCACATTATCTAATGTTATGGATATTAAATTTGAGAAGACTGCAAATTCTTTTGGGAGTAATAATTAGGATAGAGTAAGCAATCCTGTAGTAATAAACTATTCCTTTATTAAATACAGTAAAGGTTTATTTCTCTCACTCTAAGTCCACACATGTTGGGTGACTCTCCAGGGCAGCTCCTCCCCATATGGTTCTCTGTCTAGTTACTTAGAAGTTCAGGCAACTTTCATCCTGTGGCTCTGCCACCTCAATCTACGGCTGTCACCAAAAGAGAAAAGCTCGTATATGCTTTGGCCCAGAAATTACACTTTTCATTTCTGTGCTACTTTCTTTGGCTATAACTAATCATACTGCCCTTTCTTACTGCAAGGGAGAGGCCAAGTCTAGTCTTCCCACAGCCCAGGAAGAAGATAAGAACAAAATATGAAGAGCTCAGATATTCTTTACTGTAGGCTACAAAGTCCATATATGTGTGCATTGGGAGCATAGGAGTTAAGAGCATAGACTGTGGAGCCAAATGCAGTCCTACCATTTACTTAGTTGTGTGACCTCGGGCAAGTTACTTAATTCTTCCATGCCTCGATTTCCCTCTGTAAAATGAAGATAATAGCACACCTGCCTTAAAGAATTGTAATGAGCATTAAATGAGCAATTTGTAAAGTATTTAGAATAATGCCTGGCACATACTAAGTACTAGATTTGACAGAAAAATAAAATATATAAAATTAACGTATAAAATCAATTCTATCACCTTTCTCCTTAACAAGAAATTTAGACTGCTCTTGCTTTTCTTTTCCCCTGCCCACTCTATTCTAAACCTCCTATCATCTCATTCATTCATTCATTCAGCAAATCTTTATTGAACCTCAACTATGTGTTGAAATCATCTGGAATTTTATTTACAAATTGTTAGTACATTAACATTTAACAATTGCATCAAATGCCACATTAACATTACCAGTGATTATTTTATCTTACAAATTTTCCTAGTTTAATGGTTCACTGCTTGTAGAGGATATCACTGGTTCTGGTGTTCTGTGTCTCTTTTCTCTTCTTCTGATAACAGAACCCTGGTTTTTCTTCTCAGGACTCGATCCTGATTCCCAGTCTCAGTCCATTTGCTTTGGGTGGACTTGATTTTACCTACTCTCAACGCAGTTCTAAAGTAGTCACATGACTCTACACACATGTTCAGAGGACTACAAGCATTTAGCCATATTAAGTTGAATGATGGTCACTTAACCCAATTTAGGCCAATGAGAATAAGGCCCAAGACTTATTTACAATTTAGAAGAAGATTCTCTAAGTTTTAACCTTAGAGGATAAAAGCTTGCAGCTAATGGAAGTTGTTCAGTGGAGGAGACTGAGAGTGATGCCAACGTGGAGAAGAACACGATTGAAAGATAAAGAGAAACTAGGACCTAAGGACATTGTGTGAACATCTGAACCAGCCATACCTAAAGCTTAATCCTTTTTTTTATTAAACCAAAGGGTTCTGACCCATAAGTTACTGTTTCTTCTATCCCATGAATTCATTTTTTATTTTCTTTAAGTAAACCCTTGAATAACTTTTTTCAGAAAGACTGCATGGATATTATGCTTTCAAAATATTCATGACCAAAAATGTTCTAATTCCGAATTCTTGCTGTCTTTGTCATTTCATATGTCTCCCTGGGAAAATAACAAGTAAAACTAACACATCATTTCAAATGATGGCAGTTCAATGTTCATGTAATACAGATGAGACATTTTTAGATTAAAAAAATGGGCTTTGCAGTCAAATTTCGGTTCAAATTCTAACTTTTACTTATCTTTGTGATCGACAACAAATTTCTTAACTTCTCTAAACCTTTCTTCATCCAAAAAACTGAGATATTACCTCCCTTGTGAAACTGTGGTATTTATAAGATTATACACATTAATTCCCTAGATCAGGTCCTAGCATATAAGAATCACTCAGTAATTTTAAGTTTCCTTCCTTTTCTCTTTCCTTATGACTCTTCAATAAAGTAGACTACCGCCAGACAGGAATATTTATTTTGATATTTATATTTATTATTTTTTTAACCTCAAATCCTTATACAAATACCTCATCAAAGTTTGAAAGGTTAACACTAGCATTCATGATCTTCATAATTATTTTTAAAAAATTGTAGTCTCAAGATGTTCTACTTCTAATATAGCAAAAGATGTTAAATTTTTAGTGTTATTAATATATGAAATGTAGGTATATATTGTATTGGAAGCATGGAGAATTTTTTTTGTGGGGTAAAACTAAAGCACAAAAAACATAGCCTGGGAACACACTAGGCATGCCTAAAGGAAGAATCATCCTTTGCAAAGTTATTCTCTGCAAAGGCTCATCTATGGGGATTTTATTTATACCATATCTCACAAAAACTGAGTCTAAAATGCATACTTTCTAAATGTATTGTGACTGGAGGCTTAAGTAAAACGAATAATTTTTTAGATATCACATTGTGATTTATAAAGAAAAAAATTCTTTTGAGGTTGCGGGGGCAAGTCCTTTGAGGAAAATTAGTCCCAAAGTAAAAGTTGCACTTATCCTTCAGCAATGTGTTGTCTGTGTATACATGTGGCAAATTGGGTTATTTTGTCCTAGTAACAAACTCTTTATGTATTGTTTCACATTACAAAGTACTTTCATTTAAATTATTTACTTTGGTCCTTAAAGTAGCTGAGACTCAGGATGGTTTGGTGACTTGTCCAAAGCTTGTAAATGGCTTTAAAAAGAACCTGAAACCAGGTGTTCTCTCTCCCAGATCAGTGCTGTTTTACTCATCATGCTACCACTTCTAAGAGGAAACTTAGTTTGAACTCCAGTGAATGAATATGCATTTAGTTTTTATCATTTAATTGCAGGGACTCTCTGAAACAAGCTACAACCATCCTCCAGAAACCACAATTGCAGTGGGAATGCTCCCTGAGTTTACTTGTCTACAGCATACCAATTATTTGTTTCCTTGTTTCTCTTCTTTACCAAAACCCCCTTGAGGGCAGGAACTGTGCCTTTCATCTCTATAGCCCAGAATCCGGAACAGTGCCTGTTACAGAAAAGGTGCTCAATCATCATTCAGTACGTTTGTTGGGAAGGAATGAATACAAAAATAAGCCAGTCGATGTGAGAAATGAAAAATGTAATTAATGAAACAAACTGCTCTACATAATTCTTAATCAGAAAGATCAAAGTTCCATTTATGTATCTATTAAAAGAGGCTGTTTTTACAAGACCTCAGATATTAGAGGCCATATGGGATTCTATCCATGTTCAAATGGTAAGTAATTTGATGAGACAAAAGGATGAATGAGAGAGATTAAGTCCTCAAGACCTGAACTACTAAATTTCTTTCCAAAAAGCGCGGTAATCTTCACACCATAAGGCCTGCAGTGAGCACTTCTCTCTGACAACATGCCAGGGGCTCTCTGGGAAGAGCTGTGCACAAGTCTGTTCGCACACAGCTTTATGCAAGCTTCATTCCAAATCTACTCCAATTCTCAATTACACTTTTTAAAGTTACAACTGGAAACTCTGTTTATCATTTAAACATTTTTGCTTCAACACATTACTCCAAGAAATGTTGGCCTGTGGTTATTTCAAACACATTGAGCAAAACGGCCCAATCAGCATCAGTCATGACAAAGCCTTCTATTTGTTGTGCATTGTCTTGCCTAAAGTAACACAGTAAGTGGCAGAGGGGGACGAGAATCTAATGCCTCACTTATCCCAGGGAATTTTTCACCTCCATGTACTATAAATTTTCAAAAAATGGGCCAAGGAACCTAAAGGATTTCTTTTTCTTTTTTTTTTTTTTGGTTTTTTTTTTCTTCAGGTTTTTAAACTTCTTTGACTTTGGGTTCTAAGTCATATGGAAACCTCCTAGTCCATTATTAAGAGATAATTATAAAAGAAACCAATACCATCTGGAAGAGCCAACATATTTTAATTCCAGGGAACATGAATTACATAAAAGACAATGCAAATGCCACTCCCAAGAGTTGTTCACTATAGCATTCCTGCTCAAATTAATAAAGCACACAGTATGAGAAAATGCCTCTTAACTGTGGAAATAGAGTTCCGAATCACTAGGAAGTGCTGGCTATTCAGGTTTCGAGGAAGAGGGAAGACTACCTTACAGCATGAGAAATAACTGTGCTGGGGGAAATAGGCCCTGTTGCTTGGGCACACTTGGTTTTCCCCAGCGTCTGCTGTCTTAGTGTTTGTTCTGCACTGTTTAAAGAGACGCTACCACCCCTCTCATTCACTGCAACCAGTCATTTGTTCCAAGCCAAACAGCATTTGTTGAAACTGCAAAAAGCAAAGCCAGTACTATTTGTCTAATTTATGATCTCTGAAACTTTTATGAAAGGGTATTACTGAGTCTACATCAGAGAAAATGAGCAAACTTAATGATTATCCTCCCTTCTCCTTTGTATCTCCAACTGAACTCAAGGTAGTGTGACCAAGCTTTCACAGTAATGAGGAAAATTCTCAAAGAATCTAAATGTGACCATCTGAAAGAGTCACGAGAAGAAAATACACCATGCAGAGAAACAACAAATGTCATTCCTGGAGTTCTGAATGGACAGAAAAGAGATCATCTTTTCACCTTTGAGAAAAACCCTATCTACATGACATTAACAACCAGAACCCCACCCTAGAAGAGGTTGGTTGGGGGCATCTCTTCTTAGGTGCCAGATATTAGATTTTACAGGTTCCACTATGGCAGAAATTAATCAAAAAAGCCCATCTTTTCCTATAGAAAGCTGCAGCCATGCCCTCACTGGGGCTCTGGTTTACTATTATGGAACTTCTTCCTCAAGGGCAACAAAGCCACTGATAATCAGATGTGTAAACAGCTTGGATGTGATCTGCTAAGTGGATGTCTGATACATGAAAAGGGTTAAGAGGACTCACTACAAAGCATGGCCAGGAAAAGGAAACCTCAGAGAAGCCAGGAACAGCCTTTGTACCCTGTAGATGACATGGGTAAATACAGTTCACATGACCACTTAGCAAGTTCAAGGCCACTTCAACACCACTGAGAGCCTCCCAACAGCTCTTGCACAGTGAGCTGCTCTTTCCTCTTCAGGCTGTGTTCATGCTCACTCCATTGAAAGTCATGCAGACACTCTCCCAGTCGAGCACCTGGCCAAAGGTAAAGAGGAGGAAGTTCCATACGTGGCCACCCATGGCCATCCTGTCCACTGGCCACATGTGCAGCAGAAATGGTTATTGTTTGCCTCTGTAATAAAACCACTGAATAAATTTTGTAGAGCTTTAAATCAGCCTCAAAAGTGTCACGAAGCAACTCTTCCAGGAAAGGTAGGGGGGATGGTGAGGTACAGAACTCCAAGGACACTCAAGAGAGCCAGCATGTCTCTTAGAAAGGCCTTGCACAAGAAATGCTATGAAGTCATAAACTTAGTGCTGACCATGAAATCCAGTCATATAATGCAAACCTAACAAAACTGCAGTGCTCTGCCACTTGTAGCAACAAATTCTACTACTCCAAAGCAGAGTTCCTTCTGAAACATTGCAAAAATCACTGTTAAGGTCATCGGACAAAAAAAAAAAAAAAAGCATCTGTTGCTTGTAATGGTTTAGCTTTCATATGGTTTAGCTTTCCATTAGAGGACTGTTAATCTGCATCTTTTAGCCTAATTATACTTCTGAAAACCTCATGCTGGCTATGGATCCTACTGATTAGACTAAGACTACCTCAAGGATAGAGAAGATCAAATTCAGGTTTTGTGGTACCAGAAGCTTACTCAAGTTTGAGGCCCTGTTCAAGAAAATTACAAAATTTCAAATTCAAAAGTACTAGGTACCTCTAAGTGTCTTGGAAGGGGCCCAAGCAAATGAGAGCCCCTCAAACCAGTGGTTCCCAAATTTTATTGTACATTAGAATAGGGGTCCCCAATATCTCCCTCCTTGCCTTCTCCCTGCCCTCCCC
>NW_011889115.1:70630-72734 GCF_000151845.1 Pteropus vampyrus | reverse complement strand
AAAAAGCATCTGTTGCTTGTAATGGTTTAGCTTTCATATGGTTTAGCTTTCCATTAGAGGACTGTTAATCTGCATCTTTTAGCCTAATTATACTTCTGAAAACCTCATGCTGGCTATGGATCCTACTGATTAGACTAAGACTACCTCAAGGATAGAGAAGATCAAATTCAGGTTTTGTGGTACCAGAAGCTTACTCAAGTTTGAGGCCCTGTTCAAGAAAATTACAAAATTTCAAATTCAAAAGTACTAGGTACCTCTAAGTGTCTTGGAAGGGGCCCAAGCAAATGAGAGCCCCTCAAACCAGTGGTTCCCAAATTTTATTGTACATTAGAATAGGGGTCCCCAATATCTCCCTCCTTGCCTTCTCCCTGCCCTCCCCAGGGCCACACAGCAGGAGGTGAGCAGGGGACGAGTGAAGCTTCATCTGTATTTACAGCTGCTCCCCAGTACCTCAGCTCCATCTCAGATCAGGCATTAAATTCTCTTAGGAATACCGGTCCCTGGTGCCAAAAAGGTTGGGAACTGCTACATTAGAACCACTTGGGGAGCTTTAAAAATCCTGATGCCCAGTTAGCACCCCACACCAATTAAACCAGCATGTCTGAGGGTGTGAGCCAGGCATTAGTATTTTTTAAAGGTTCCTAGGTGATTCCTATGACCCCAAACATGAGTTTGGGAACTGCAGCTTTAAGCTTTACTAGCTTCACATTAGTCTGTTTCTAGATAGGGAGCATAGTTTTCATTCATTTAACTAACATTTGTGGAACTGCCATATTCCAAGCACTGTATCCCCAGCACTTAGCACTGTGTCGACATGTAGCTGGCAATCAGTAAATGCTTGTTGAATATATAAATGAACACTAGTTTGGCAGTCTCTCCTGTTTCACATTGGTGACTGGTTGTAAACTAAATCTGGAATTTTCCTTCAGATGTATTGGCTTTTACAGGAACACTCTTGAGCTCACCTCAAGATAAAGATGCTTCATGGCTCTTTACAGTCCATACACATTAGGTAGTCAGTGTGGATTCTGGATGCAAATGAAGCCAGTCGGCAAGCCTCCTGACATGCAAAGAAATATCTTTTTTATCTATTTGTTCTCCTCTTTGTTTTCTGGGAAATGAATCTATGTGGAGTAATAATGAGTATACCCGACTACAGAAAGTCCTAAAGAAGTCTGTAAGGATTCTAACTTATCTGCCAAAACTTTGGCAACTCCATCTCCTTTCTTTCCCCATGTTACAGGGTCTCAAAATTCAACTCACACTGTTACTCAGATGTGGAGAGAAAAGGTAACTAACAGCTTCATGTTGCTGCCATAATAAATCTGGTATTCTCTGGAGTCCTCACCTGTTAGTAGGACAATTAATAAACCAAAGACTCAATTCAGTGTAAATTTACTCTGGTCCAATAATTTAAATAGACCCTTTGAGAATGGCCCAGTCTAATTTTAAAAAATAAAGAAGGTCCGGTGCCTTAAATAGCTTCCTCTGAGGATGATATACAGAGGAAGGGAATAGCTATGAGACTTCATGGAGGATGTGAACAGGATTATGTTCTTTCCAATTCTGACCTCTTAGCTTCCAGAGTGTGAGTTGCTTCACTGTCACTTGAGGCTGTGTCCTACAGCTAACACACACTCTGGATTTAGTCTCTTTTGGCTTAGGTCAGGCTTCACAGTGGTCCCTGAGTGATTAGGTCTCATCTCAGCTCCCACTGGCAACAAACCCTTGACTTTGTTATGTAAGCATTGTTCCTCCAGTCTCCCGCACCAGGGACTCGCCTCCCGGCTTGCCTCTGTGTAGCATCACCATGCCCTGCTATGGCAGGCCTGTTTGCATGTCCACTAGCTCTCAATTCAGCACTGATATTGCATGGGAAATTCAGACCGCTTGGGAAAGCTAAACCTAAGAACCTCCCTTTGCAGGTGAGAAATGGCCAAGCCCTAGGATGGAATGGGAGCAGCCTGAGGTAATTTGCTTGTGCAGTCCCACAAGCAAAGTGGGGGCAAGCATTCATCTTCTGTCCTTAACTGTCATGGAGGGCTGGCAATAATGGAAGAGTGCCTAATGTTGCATCTGCATATAAACTGCAGGGAGATATCCA
>NW_011889115.1:66927-69265 GCF_000151845.1 Pteropus vampyrus | reverse complement strand
AGTCAACCCACATTAAAACATGTCCAAATAAAAGAAAAATCTACATTTTCAGATCACTCAAAGCACATCTGAAAATGTAAAATTTGGACCTTTCAAGACCATTTCGATATCACCTGATATGGACAGCAAGCAAAGGGTGCAATTTAGAGCAATAAGTCTCCAAATTGCATAAATGCTAAATACTATAGTCATAAAAATTGAAATAACTTCTAAAATTATTCAGGACAAACAGAAAAGTTGCCTGGTTTGTCTAAAACTAAAACAAAAATAAGAAGAAACTAGAGAATTCAACTTAGAGACTTCGTTCCGGGGTCCACATCGGCAGACTCTTTTTTTCTATCAATGGTGACACAGTACAGAATTCTCTGTAATGGGGAAGTTAAAGGACTTAAGTTGCCTCCAGAAGTGCCTGCTGACTAGTCAAGTGACTGCTTGTTCCTGGGTACAGGTAGGAAAAGTCCAACACTAGTTGCATTTTTAAGAAAGCATACTCATGGATTTACAAACGCCACCAGCCTCCCCAAATAGAGTATCAAAGAATAAATTTCAGAGATGCCAAATTCCTCAAATGGTGTGGGGTCAAGAGGGACCATTCAAAACAAAACTACATATTCCTATGTTGACTGAGTGACTTATAATAAAGACACATATATGCATTCTCTTGAAGTGTGGACTTAGATAAATATAAAATACCCACCCAGTATGCTTTCAAGATACACTCCTTCCTGTAAGCAAGCCCGTAATTCAGGAAGTCAAACTCCTCCAGAATATAGAAAGCCTCATCATTCTTTCTTTCCCACAATCCCATTGTTGAAGTCTGCATGCACAGAGGGACTAAACAGGGAAGCATCAGTTCTGTGAAGGGACTGTTCCTCAAAACGTTTCGATTTCTAATGTAATCATATAAACTCTGAATGAATAGTAAGGGGGAAAACCCATAAAAGTCATTTATAAACAGATCCCATATCAAAGGAAAAACAGCTGGAGAAAGATTTTAATAAGCAGCGTTCTTTTATTACAACAGAGTTGACGTCATTATTTATTATTTCCAACACTAAAACACAAAGCCATGTGCTACACTGGGGACCAGGATGAAAAGGATTATGTGGACTTTGCTGAGGATTTTAATATCCTCTTATTGACAATAGATAGAAGATCTGAATCAGGTCTGGAAACAGGAAATGATTTTAGTGATTTCATTACCGTAATAGAGAAAAGCATTTCCAATGACAGGGATTGACAGATGGTCTGGTAAGCCTTCACTTCTAAAGAGCCTACAGGTCAACAAGCCCAATATTGATACAAGCTCAGCTCAGCATGTAATTAACAAGGTGTCCTAGTGAGCAGAAAAGTTTTTGTAGCCTTAGCAGTGGAACAGGAAAGCTGGTGTTTAAAAGTTAATTTAAAACCATTTCACAAAGAATGATATTTAGGGGAAGCAAGAAGTAAACAGTTAAGACTATAGTTAAAGAGCTGTCATGTTCTAGTAAAAATCATATTTGCAACGAAGTAGTGAGTATGGTATAAATTCACTAAATTTATCTATAGGGAAAAAATAAACTAAATTAACTAAATAAGTGGTTGTAGAATTTTCAGTTTTTTGAGACTTTCCAGATCTCATTGAAATCAAGAAGTCTGATACCTCCAGCTTCGTTCTCTTTGCTCAAAATTGCTTTGGCTATTTGGAGTCTTTTAGGTTCCATATGAATTTCAGAATTTTTTTTTCTATTTCTGTAAAAACTGCCATTGGGATTTTGATAGGAATTGTATTGAATCTGTAGATCACTTTGGGTATTATGGACATTTTAATAATAATAATTCTTCCAATTCATGATCATGAGATGTCTTTCCATTTATTTGTGTCTGCCTTAATTTCTTCTGCCAGTGTTTTACAGTTTTTAGTATATAAACAAGTCTTTTACCTTCTTGGTTAAGATTATTCGTATTTTTTTTTTATGCTATTATAAATGGGATTGTTTTAAAACATACAGACAAACAGAACAGAGAGCCCAGAAATAAACCCATGCATAGTCAACTTATCTTCAACAAAGTTGCCAAGAATACACCACGGAGAAAGGATAGTCTCTTTAATAAATGGCATTGGGGAAGACTGGACCACCACAGGCAAAAGAATGAAATTGGATCCTTATCTTAAACTGTACATAAAAATTCAAAATGGATAAAAACATAAATATAAGACCTAAAACCATAAAATTCTGAAAACATAAGGGAAAAGTTTCTTGACACTGGTCTTGGCAATCACTTCTTGGATTAGACACCAAAAGTATAGGCAACAAAAGCAAATATAGACAATCAACAAAATAAAAAGACAATCTAT
>NW_011889115.1:63008-65932 GCF_000151845.1 Pteropus vampyrus | reverse complement strand
TGGTACACATGACTGGTATACATGACTGGCTGCCCCCAAACAGGGTCCTCAGTCTTGCAAGTTACATGATCTTTAGAGTCTAATGCTCCTGAATCAATGTTATTTCCTCAGTTTGGATTAGGAATCAATCCTTTGTTTACCCATACACTGTAAGCAGAGCAAGAATGTAGGTAGGTCAGGGACAATTCTCAGAGAAGGGGGCAAGGATAAGCAGATATCCAGATGTCTATTCCACATAATATATAAGACCCTTCAGGATCTGGTCCATGTCTACCCACAGGATGCAAATATAGTTATTAAAAGGTCATGCTTTAGGGTCAGGCAGGACAGGGTTCAAACCCCATGTCAGCTATTTACTGTCTACGTAACTTAGGCCACGCTACTTAATGGCTCTGAATCTTCATTTCCCATCTGTAAAATGGTAACAATTACCTTAAGACTATTGTAGAAGTAAATAAGATCTTCACAGAGTTCCTGGCACTCAGTAAACCTTCAATAAATGGTGGCCATTTCTACCAGGCATGTAAGTCTGGTGTCTACTACACCATTCTGTGTCCTTAGATAAACTATCTCACATTCATTTTAATTTCAACTTTAGTTGACTGTAAGAGGGGTGCATACTTAGCCCAAAGCAGGCAATGCACAGGCCAGTCAGTGACCCACAACAGCCTAATAAATAGATCCTCTCTCTTCCAGGTATGGTTTCTGTGGCATGGCCCTTTCCCAGAATTTCATTTCTTGCCAGGGCCCTGAGGCATGGAAAATTAAGACTAAAATGAGAATAACCTCCTTCATGATGCTGCTAAATTATGTAAGTCTTGCAGACATGGACTTCCAAGGAAAATACAGCTGTTAAAAAAGAACACTCACATGCACACAATAATCATAGTAGAAGGACTAGGCTAATATTCCAAACTCTCTGGATCTGAAAACTAACTAGAAACCATGGAGGCTCTTTAGCTTTTATACTACAGATGTTCCTTGGGTTGCACAAAATTGGGTTTAAGCAAATCTCATTTTATGCATATTAACCTAAGGTACATCATAGTATTTTAGCAATGCAGACTTCACATTCTATACAGAGACACAGCAGTCAGGCTGATGAACAAAAATTATGATGTGATAATGGAAGGCTGGAAGCATTCAACAAAAGACATCCTACTTCCAGTCTTAACTGGTTTCCTTTGGTTGTGCTTTAGGTCTGGCTTGGCCTTCAGTATCACATTGGGACAGGTTCTTGTAGGCTTTGTTAGCTGAATGAATAAGTACTAGACATTGGTGACCCCTAGTAATTTGTCCATCTCTAAAATTTTATGGTTCTGCTTCTTTCCCTTAGTCTCCTCTACCCATAAAATACACCATTAAAGATCACCAATAAGAACTTTTCTTATTAAAAGTATCCCACTATGGTGCCAAAACATGTATGACATCAGTTCCTATCTGCTTAGTACTCACTAACATTTCTCATGACAGTCTCCTTGTTGAGTGTCAGCTAAGACAGTGAAGTTAATATAACTTTTATATAACTAGTTTTATACTGATGGAAATGTTTTCTATCAAGTATTGGTATTGTTTTCAACTGTGTTAAATTCAATAGTATTTAATGCTAATACAATAGTTTGTGAGTTTTATTTAGACATAAAGGAATAAGCAACATTCATAATTAAATTCAGGCTTAAAATTGTATGATTTACTTGCTTTTGAAAAACATTAACAAGAAACCTCAAACATACATACAAAAATAGAGAGAATAGTATAAAGGATCCCCACATAATCATCATCCAGCTTCATCAATTCCAATTCAAGTACGATCTTGTTTGATCTACTCCCTTAACCCACTATTTTCCCCTCACCCCAGACTATTCTGAAGCAAATCCAAAACATCCTATCATTTCACTTATATACATGACTTTTGAGTAATCGTTCTTGGATTAGATCTCACACTTGCAATAAAAAGAAAAATACTGGTATGGTCTAATTCGAGAGAGGTATATACCTATTTTCTCTTTCTTAAAAGTTCTGCCAAGAGCAGAGAGGAGATGGAGTTGTAAAGTAGTAAAAGAGAACATATGTTTAAGTCGAACACAAAGTTCAGTTCTGAATAATAAAGGACCTATTTCTTATAAAAATAAACTAGTGGTGAGTTTTTTTTAAAAATACCAGTTAAAACAAGCAATTTCATCTATAACCCCAATATTCCTCTTCTTCAATTTACTCAAATTCATAGTTAACCCTCAGGCACGGCATTATTGTAGCCCAGTTCTACAGAATACAAATTGGTTCAACATTTTCATGCATTTAAGACTTTTTGAACCCTAAACAGAGGCTGTTTCTTAATGTCTATGGTTGGTTTCTACATGCGTGTCATCAAAAAAAGTACAAATGCTGAGAGGTGGCTTTTAAACTTTTTCCCACTTACATGCCGAAGTTATTCAGGGTAACTAACTAAAAAGCTAAGGCAATGGGAAATGTTAAAAATAGAGTGGAAAAAAGCCTTTGATTTAGAGAGTTGGATCAGCCAAGAAAACAATTTAGTTATAGCCCATTAACTGCAGGGGATATCTTTAAAAAGGGGGTGGGCAGAGGAAAACATGTCTTCTGTATTCTGTCTGAAGTGGTTTAGATACTTTAAAAATCAAATTCAAATTTAATCAGAAATAGCATAACACATTTAACAAATGCAAACTCAAGTTCCTCTTGTCATTTCTTCCCTCCTCTGCAAAAAAAGTATAGGGAAAAAAATGAGTTTCGATTTTATGTGTACAAAAAATTCTAAATTTATTTATGCTTGTGGAGAAAGCACCATTTAAAAATATCACCATAACTGATACAAGTACTACATATTTTCTGATGAATTATTCTGATCATGTAGCATTAAAAGTGTTTTAACATTGCTCGTGCTTTATAAAAATATTTTTAATATA
>NW_011889115.1:31626-61793 GCF_000151845.1 Pteropus vampyrus | reverse complement strand
GAGTTACTGACAATCTGTGGAGTCAACACAATTAACCGTCACAAAATGGCTAAGATATGTTTGCATTGTGGCAAACACTATGGATTGGCTGTCCAAAAGCCATTCACATCTCTCTTCTCTCGTTTTTATCTCCTATAAAGGCTAGAAAGAAAAAAGTATAGTACTCTATTTCAAATAACAGCCAGGGAGGGCTGTCCTTCCCAATAAAAAGGTAAAGACTTACTAGGAGAAAGCCCCTTTGCCTCTTTCTCCTTTTTCCTCCCTGAATGTGGATTAAAAGACCAGAGATATTACAGTTCCCTTAACCACAAGACAATAAACATAAACACAAAGGTCTACATGGTAGACCATGTGGAAGTGAAAGGAGCCAGGGTCCCTACGCCACCTTACCAGGTCTGGACCGCCTACCTCTGGGCTTTTTATTGCATAAGACACATAAAAGCTATCAAATTAAGCTATTATAGTAAGGTTTTCCATTAGTGCAGCTAGTATGCTTATAGTGGATACAAATATAAAATTCTCACGTAAAAATCAAATTAAGAGTTATGAAAAATATCCTCACCAACACTTGAAATATTTTAAAGAGAACCTTAATAATAAGCTTATATTTTTGTTTTCCTTACTTGAAGACAACAAATACCACAAAAACAATACAAAAAAAAGAAAAAGGACGGGTATGTGGTAGTGGTGAAACAACTGATTCCAAAGACAAACAAAAGTGAGATAAGGCTGGGGAGGTAGAAGGGCACAACTATATCACCGTACAAGTATGCTCTTATGTAGACTTTAACTAATATTTCTTATATGTCAACTGTAACTGTCAGTAAAAAAAAAAAAAGAAAAAAAAAGTTTATTTTTTCGGCAGAGGAAATTACAATTCACTTTTTAAGTCTGAACCTTTAAACTTGGGAAGCTTTCTTCCAGGTTACGAGCAAGGGTCTTATCAACTTCATGTAGGATTTTGAGAAAGTCTTCCACCTGTGAGTCAAACCAAATAACCAAATAAACATTAAGTAGAGAAAAAGGTAAAGTATTGATTGCTGACTATAAAAATGTTCTACCTGTAGTTTCTAAATAGTCCAACAGAAAAGAAATATTGACAGATCCCCATATGACTAATAACAGTACTTCCTGGACAGTCCTCTGAAACACCGAGGAAGTGACTAGCCCTTACCATTTTGTTTTACTCTTAAACTAGTATTTATCCTCCCACTGATTCCCCTTTAAGGTCCATTAATGAAATTTTATTACCATCTTCCTTGCTGACATGACCTTATTTTGAAACTGCTTTTAATGATAGCAAATATGATATAATATGAAGAACCATAAAAACCTACTGACTATACCTATGAAGAATCTTACTTTTGATTAATATATATGCTATATACTTCATAACAGAAAGGGATACTATAAATTCAGTGCTGGTTCCTTTCTCTTAAAATTTGAACTGTTCCTCAGGCTAGTCCCATGAATTATCCAGCAGTCATCTATCTGGCAAAGGCATTAAGTGTGTGAATTGTATGCACTATCTTTTTTGACAATGGCCTCAAAGATCAAGCACTTACTCTAATACATTTTATTTTGTAATCCTCTTAAAACTCAGCCATCTATACATTTACTCATACTCACCACAGGGCTATAGAAAGGAAGAAGATTATGAAATGCACAGCAACATTTCTGCTTGTTTAACTGGCCCTCCTTTAGTCCTTTAGCCACAATGTCCTAAAACAAAACAAAACAAAAAGATCTAACATTGAGAAAGGAAAAGTTTTAAAGCTATGTTTAGTGAATCGTTATATTTAGAATATAACAATTCCTTAGTGATCCTACAGGTATTTCTAACATCCCAACTGAACCCAGGATCATTCCTACTTGTATAACCCAAATATGTGCTCCACTGCAGTCCTTATTCTAGTGAAGGGGACCATCACCCACTCACCCTCCTGCACAAACCAAAAAATTGCCAAGACTATTCCTCCTCCTCAGCTGCTGTGACCAACCACCACCAACCACAAGTGTTTAATTCTACTCTTCTAATCTCATCCCACCCCTCCCCTTCGTTCACACGTCCACCGTTTAGGTTCTCACTATTTTTCAGATTATTCTTGAAGATTACCAGCCACAAAAGCCTGTTGATTAGTCAGTCCCCTGGCCTCCAGCCTCAGCTCTCTCTAACCTTCTCTCTCTTGCTTTTGGAGTAATCTTTCTAAACAGATCATGCCACTTGATACTTAAAAAAAAAATCTTTAGTAACTCCTCAGTTTCCTCAAGATTAAGTCCAAATTCCATTAAGTATGGTATATAAAAATTTTCACGTCACCACTCTGCTTTATTCTCAGCCTACCTTCCTCCTATATTCCTCTCACTTAACAGTCAAGAAAAATCTATGTCCCTCCCTCCAAAAAAACATAAGCAACAGCAAACAATGGGAAAAATACTTGTCATGAATATGCAAGATATACTATTACCCAAGGAGTTCCATTCAAATAATCAAAATGGATAAATTTATAAAGCAGGAAACACAAACAATATACAAATATATGGAAAGATGTTCAAACTAATAATAAAAATGTAAATCAAAATAAGGCACAAATTAATCACCTATGGAATTTTACTTGATATAAAATTATAATACCTAATAATAAGGATCAAGTAAAATCAACATTTTCACATGTCAAAAGCACTTTGGCAATATGTAGCCATTATGCCACAGTCATCTTCACGTTTACAATGTCTAAGCTAGTAATCTAACTTCCAAAAGCCTACACAAAGGTACTAATCCCAAACTGGAAAAGGAAAGTGGGACAATTCACCAAAAAAACAAACCACGAGAGTAACAGAAATTTGTTTTAAGGAATATTCTTTTTGGAAAACAGTCAATGAATATGAATATATTCTTCATAGTTATAGTCATATACATTTTTTTCTAAAATATATGAATAGAAAGGTTATACTCAAAAGAAAAATATACTAACAATCCCAAACATATTCAGGGTGAATATTTCTAAAAATAAGTTTACAATAAATTTTAAAAACTGAATTTTTGGCAAATTGGGTATTAAAGTGGCTCCCAATGAAGTCTTTCAGTGAAATTATCTAAAGTAAGGAGAAGTGCTTATAATATGTTAAAAGAAACGCAGTCTATAAAAATTTTATCTACTGCATTATGTGAAAAACATATATGTAAATATACCAAACCACATCAGTTGTTGATTTAAGACTATAACCTTAGAGTGATAAGTTTTTTCTTTCTCTATTTTCCCAATTTTAATATAGTTATACTACTTTTATACGCACAAAATAACAACAGTAATAATAAAGTTGGGAACATCAAACAATTTACGTTTTCTGTAGCTGAAACACTATTAATACTTCTTTCTTACCTTTGTTAATACTTGAAAAATATTAGAAAGAAATTCACACGAAATATCCTTTAAGATTTTTAAGTGGAAATCATCTTGGGTTAAATCAGACTTTTTAGTTTCTTCTGCATTCGACTCTGCTGAGTTCTCTGGTTTCTTCTGACATTGTTCCACATTTTGTAAGACACGAATCAGGCTATCAATTAGAGGAAGATCTACTGTACAATCAAGAGGTATGGAATTAGCCAGTTAAATTTCGTTATTCATTCATGATTCATTCATTCATACTGAACGCCTACTAGAGGTAAGCATGATATTTTAGGTACTAATAGTGAACAAAATCATTAAGGCTTCAACTTTCGAGAGACATTTTTATACTCTCAAACAAGCAAATGAATAAAATAGATCATTTCAGATTTTGATATGTTCTGTGAAGAAAATTAAAGGGGAATATAATAAAGTAGCTGGCAGAGGAGGCTCTCTGAAGAGGTGACACTGAGTTGAGGATTAAAGAATAAAAAGAATCAATGTAAAGAATCCAGGAAAACATTTCAGGCAGAGGAAACAAGTGCAAAAGCCCCAAACAAAAAATGTCCTCGGAGGTCTGAAAAACAAAAAGGCGGCTAGTGAACAAGGAAGGTACAAGATGAGTTTGGAAAGTTGGACAAGAACTCTATCAAGTAGGGCCTTGGAGGCCACAGAAAAGGATTTGAATTTTAAACTTTGACTTTCATAAAACTCTTAACCAAAACTTTTAAGTTTTGTTTTACTAAGTTTAAAAAACGTATGATTTCTTAAAAGACAGAACAATCATTTTAATTAGCCTATAATAAAAACTGTACATAAAACCAATGCTCAGACGCAAAATGTATTTTATCGCATGAACATGCCAAAATGTATTTCACTCTAAATTAACCAGTGATTTTAACTCTACGATTTCTGCTTAATAATTGCAAATCCAGGGAAAAAGTTAGCTATCGCACAGAATCAAGTATAATGGCTTCAAAAAAAAATCTACCATTTCCAAACATGTCATTTCTAATACATGGTAATGGCATTTTAAAAAAATTAGCAACCAGGAAAATCTTATCCTTTATTTCTTCACTCAATGTCACCTATTAAGAGCACCTCCCTTACCGGGCTGCTTTATTATATTCCCCTTTGATTTACTCCCACTTTCTTACTTGTGTTATCACCAACTCTTGACTCTTTAACACCCAAATCTTTACATCCATGACTTCCCTGTAGGTCACTGCAATCTATATACTATACCAGCCTCTCCTATCTCTTTCTCAGTCATAACTTTGCAAAGCCCCTATTCAAGGCTTAGGGCAGGATGAGGGGGTGGGTGCTAATCAGTGGCTTAAAGGAGCATCTTTATACTTTCTCATCCAATCATAAAAATCATACATAAAAGTTTGGGGGAGGACGTGAGAAAAGGAAAAGAACACCTAGTCCCATAACATCAATTTATAATGAATTTCTATATATCAAATAACATGACATCAACACTCATTAAGCAAACTACAAATGATAAAAAGAAAAAAGACAAACATGTTAGTAAGAGACATTACTTTTCCTCTCACTCCATATCAAATCAAGTCAAAAAAAATAACCAAGGTTACAGAAGACCTCAGCTCTAGACTCATAAAGTGCCTGCTCAACACCTCCGTTTGGATATCTAGAAGACATCTCAAATTCAATGTGTATCTCAGGAAATGCAACTCTTTTGGACAAAAATGCCAGACTTCTTTCCTGACCCTCCCATCCTGTCAGCAAATCCTGTTGACACTACCTAAAAATGATCAGAATCTATTTTTTCCCACCACCTCCAGTCACCGCCTTCATCCAAGTTATATTATCTCTTGCCTCAAGTTCACAACAGCCCCCTAACTAGTCTCCCTTTTGAACACTTGCTCTGCTACATTTCTTACAAACATGGCTGCCAGAGGAAGCCTGTTAAAGTCAGCTCATGTCTATCCATCCTCTGCTTATAACTCTCCACAACTCCCTCTCTCATTCAGAATAAAAGGCAAAATCGGTCCCTCCACACTCTAGTCCATTACCTCTTTTGGCCCCCTATACTATTTCTCTCTCCTGTGCTAACTGCACCCCAGCCATACGAGGTCTCACTGATCTTTCTTAAATATACGAGGTATACTTCTAGTTCAAGGTTTTTATACTTGCTGTTCCCTCTGTCTAGAATGCTTTTCTCCCCAAGTATTCACATGACTCACTCCATTATTTCCTTCAGGTCTGTACTCGATGTCAACTTCTCAAATGAGGTAACTTATCCATAAATGCAAAAAGATTCTTAAAACATTCAACATTTATTTTTCATTAAAAGTTCTTAATAGGAATAGATGAATATCTCCTAAAGTGGTAAAACATAAATTGCTTGAAATCCATCATCCACTGTGCCCCAAAGAGAATTTCTAGAAACAGTCCCAAGAAAGTCAGGAAGAAGGTAAGTTTTTCCATCACCATCATTATTTAACACTAGAGGTACAAGGCAACCCATTAGATAAGAAATCAGGTAGAAAAGTAATAAAACATACCTAACTTAAAGCCTAAGATTCCCACTCAACAACTATTAAATACAGTAAGAGAATTCAGAAAGGTTATTGGTTGTAAAATTAAATACACAGAAATCAATAGCCTTCATATATTAAAACAACAATAATTAAGCACTACGGGTACTGATACATGACGAGAACAATGGAACTGAATGAAATGTACAGAGATATTTAAAACATAGTTATCACGAAATTTCAAATCAATGTAGGTTAAACTGGTTTATCTATTAACCGATGTTGAGACAACTGGGTACCATCTGGAAAAAAGCTGAAACCATACCTCACTTGTAACATCCGAATAAATTCTAGATGGATCATGGATTTAATTGTAATCATAAAAAATCATTCTGTGAAAGCATACTTATTAACATAGAAAAATATTCATTTTATATTTCTAAATGAAAAAAAAGGATTTAAAACTATGTATGTTGAGTATCTAACAATTATCTCTAGACAGTAAGAATACAAGCACTATGTTTCCTTTTATAAATTTTACACATATTTTTGTGTTGAGAAAATGACTTTTTTTTATAATCAGGAGAATAAAAGCACTAAAATAAAAAATGGAAGAAACCAAATGAACAATCAACAAAAACCTGGGCTTTAAAATCTGATAGACTAGAATTTAATTCTGTGAACTAAAATGATACTTGCCATTTTCTATCTTTAGATACTCCTGTTCTGATTGTGAAGCATAGATGGCAGACAACACTGAGAAAATGGAGGCTAGCACTGTTTTCTGTTCTTGAAGTATAATGGGTGGATCATCAGGCTGGCAGAATTCATGGCAGACCAAGTCAAAAAGTAAATTCCAAGTGTCTTTTCCAGTATCAGAACACTGTACTTAATAAAGATGATAAAGAAAGTAGTAATTTAAAAAGAGCAAACAATTAAATGAATAACTTTAGTCCTTTCTCATATAACATCTTACCAATAGCTTGAATTCCATCATCCACTGTGGTAAGCAGCTGTAAGATATGCATGTAAGCATCAAGCCCTTCCAGATTTTCAGAACTAAATACAAAAAGCAAAAGCACTGAATTAACAACTTTACTCTCTATGGGATTACAATCATTTATTCATTCAACAAATATTCATCATTCTATTCTAGCCACTGCCCTAAACGTTGAGAATAAAACGGGGAACAGGACAAAGTCTCTGTGCTCATCAGTGTTTACATTAAATAGGAAAATCAGTCAAAAAACAAATATTCTGTAATATAATCAATACACAAGACAAAAAGTAAAAATTCTTTTTCACCTTGTCCCACAAAACCAATAATGTAGAACCCTGCTAGGTGATACTTCTTCATTTCGGTTTATTCTAATAATCAGGATAAAAATTGGCTGAGACTTTTATAGAATGAATGTAAGGTCCACTGCACCAAGCACCGACAACAATAAAGTTCTTAAAACTTCACAGGATCATCCCAGCTTCCTAGATAATACTAAAACTATGTAAGAATAATTTTTGTAATCAACAGTTTGGATTCCTAGAGACTCACAATCTTAGTTCTTCAAACAATTAAGTGAAGACAGTGAACAATTAAAAGACTGTTCAGCAAATATTTATTTAGTACCTACTGTTTTCAGGCACTATGTTAGGGGCTGAGAAACAGAGGTATAAAACATTGTCTCTACCTTCATGAAGTTTATAGTATGAAAGGAAAGCAGATAATTAAAGTGGTAATAACAAAGTGATGTGAATGTAAGCCAGAGGAAGTCCAAGGTGCTAGAAAACCACACAGCAAGCATACTTAATTTAGTTTAGAGTGTCAGGAAAGGTATCTCAAGAGAAATGATGTTTACACAGAAACTTGAAGGGGCAAAGAAATGTTTGACATAGACAAGACAGTGTGAGCAAAGGCTGAAATTAACAGCTTGACTCAGCTGAAGAAATGAAAGAAATTTCATGTGGCTGAAATTTCATGTAGGGCCTTATAAGCCATGTTTTTAAAAATCTGAACCTCATCCTAAGGAAAGCAAGTGAAGAGCTTGAAGCATGAAAACTGGATTATTAGTGTGTGCTTTGGAAAGACCACTCTACAATCTTGGCTTGGAAGGAGCAAGCCTTGAGGCAGGGAACTTAGGTAAAAGAACGTTACAATTGTCCAGGTAAGAGATAGTGGCCTGGTGATGGCCTGGAAGGGATCCCAGAAAGTCAGGAACAAGGCTTGGAGGCTGACTGGCCATGGGAAAAGAGTGGAATGGAGAAGAGTCAGTAATGGCTTCCACGTTTCTTCCCTATTACCCAAATGGAATAATGTTTACTGACATTGGGAATACCGAAGCAGGTTTAGGGAGATGATGATGAGTTTAATTCTCATTTGGATAAAGGACATAAAATTAATAGGCTTTAATCTGGGTTATTAAGCAGATCAATTAATTTTCTAATAACTAGCAGTAAACAGCTTCGGCAACCTACAAGACTTAGTAATCAACCTTGAGAAGACATCTGAGTCCAAAAGTCAGTCATTTATCCAAGACTGGCATATACTCACAAGAAGCAAAAAAACAAATGATGTCTGACATTAACTGAAGAAGTTGCTAAATGTCCAATGGAAAAGAAAGCATAAGAAAACCTTTCTACTTAATTTATATTACACATAATTGCACAAGAGTTTAAGACAGTAGCCACAATTAATGCTGAACCAAAGCCTATTGCTAAGTAATATTAGGGAAGGTACTTTGTAACCATTATGATTTTTGCACAAATGAGATATATTATCACCACAAATAGTAGTAGTGAATAAAACCTAACAAAGATGGGCTGTGTGCTATTCGTCCTGCCCAAAGGAAACTAAGATGACTTACATCGAAGGATACTTCTAGCAACTGGACATTTTGAGCAAAAGAGCTCACCTACCGTACTTGTTTGGCAGCTTCAAGTACACAGGGCACAATTCTAAACACTTGCTGCTCTTCGGACTCTTCCTGGGGTTGGTCCAAAGGCTGAACAGCTCCATTTCCAATCCACTCCAACATTAGCTTCTCATCCAAATCAAAGAGCTTGTCCACAACCTCCCCCACCTTCACCAGCAAGTCAACTGCAGAGAATAAAACATATTGAAATGAGAAACAAAATTTTAAAAGCAATAATGTTAATTAAAATTCCTAAATCTATTCCAAGAAAACCAGGTCTTGCCAAAGCATTACTTATTCCACAAGTAATATGTTTACTTCCTTTGTTTAACTTTGCTTGTCTCCCTTCATTTTTAAATGAGGGATTTATCAGTATCCTAGGAGTTTAAGAAGAAATTTTATATCTTAAATTGAAATACTCTCTCACCTTATACTTAGCCTTTAAGTGACCTCCAGAAATACTTATCTTGTTTCCTAACAATTAAACATAATCAATTTTTTTTCCTACAATACATGGTGACTTACCATTTGTTGAACTTGACATGATGAAGCAAATGCTATCGTAAATAGCTGGGTGTTCCCGGATTCTTTCCACCCAGACATTGGCCACTTCTGTCTGGGAAATGCAAGTAAGCAACAACCTACATGATAAATGTGAGCTTAATATCTATCTTTCAAAAACAGTAAAGGAAATTCAGGAATGAAGAATTAACTATTTTCCTAGACTCCCTTATGGGTGAGTATATAGAATCCATAAAAAGAGCAAAGCATACCTGCTTGTTTCCAGCAGAGTTGGAGGGTCTGAATCATACAAACAGTGCAATAATACCTGGCTGCAAAAATAAAATAGTTAAACCAATATACCTCACTTCTCTCATTTTAAATATCAAAAGTTTTTATTTTTAAAAATATTTTAATTGTGAAATATAGCATACATAAACATAAAAGCCGATAAGATCCAAATCTATACTTAATAACTATAAAGCAAACACATTTTAAAGAAACACCAACAGTGCTGTCTCTCTATAGGCCCTGAGTGTCCCTTCCAAATTACAATTCTTTCCCACCTAGAAATGACTACTACCTTGACTTTTCTAGAAATCATTTCTTAGCTTTACTCTATAGTTTATTTAATATATATTTCGTTTTGAACTCTATACGAGAGAAACTGTATTGTATGTATTCCTTTGAACTTTAGTTCTTTTGCTCACTACCATGTCTTTAAGATCTACCCATATTGTTCTCATAGCTGTTGTTCTTTGATTCACTGCTGCAGAACATTCCATTGTATGAATATGAGATAATCTATTTTCCAGCCTACTATTGACAGACACTTGGGTTGATTCCAATTTTGAGCTATTTCAAGCAATGCTCTGTTCCTGTAATACTTTTTGTATGAGTATCCTGACATACGTGTACACAGTTTCTCTAATCATACATCTATGAGTGGCATCACTGGGTCACAGCAAATGCATACCTTCCAACCTGACTACACAATGCCCAACTGTTCCAAAGTGGTTGAACAAATTTATATACCATCAGCAATGTAAATTCTTCCATTATAACTTTAAGATAAGCATTTAACTTATAAAACTTGTTACATTATTCAGTCTCAGCTTTTTGACAGAGACCACTAGAGTCACTTACTCCATGAATGAGTCACTTACTCCATGAATGATTAGAAATCCTGAGTCACTTACTCCATGAATGATTAGAAATGATTGAGAATACCTTTAACTAGGATTTTAAAGTCTCTCCACATCTAGAAGAGCCAATCACCTCTATTTTAACAACCCACGCACTTGAATCCTGTGATTAAACCCTACAGCCCTAGCCGACAATAACCACCCAGAACAGTTTTCCTAAATTATTGTAGGCACAAATTTCTTTGAGATTCTGATTAACAGCCAGGAACTGACTGTCATATGAATAAACATTCATGTAAAAAGTCAGTTATATGACTATGATATTAATAAAATCACAAAATTTAGCATTTAATTCCAGGGTGTTCTCAAACTTCTTAAAGTAACCATCAACGTTTCCACCATTAAAAAACCTTCCACCCAAAACTTTCTTGCACAGAGAAGAGAACTAGCCTCCAAGAAAAGTATGAAAGTCTTTGAATCGCAGAGGCAATCTTGTATCTTCCAGTCTGTTGGCAAGTCCCTGATCTAAGTCAGAGTTCTCAGGGTGACACTGGTCGACAAGTCTAATTTTTCTAGACTGAGCCCTCAGATTCCCTAAGCCTAAACTGTTAGACTCTGGGTAGGTGCACTATCTTTGCTCCACTGGTTCTTATCCTATCTGGCTTCCCATCTGCTGACAATTTAGGTTCCTCTGCTACAGATAAAGAAAACAGGCTTAAATCCTGAATCACGTCCATAAATAGTGTGGAAGCCCTTAGCTACCATCAATATACAATAAAGTTCTTGGAGAGTGCTCAACAGGAGAAAGAAAGTGCTACATTTCATAATATTTTCCTATCTCTACTATGTATTAGGATTTCCTTAGGAATATAAAACATAAATCTTTCTTTTAAAGACATTATTATATAGTAAAACTTACCCAAGATTTTTATCACTGCTGATGGACACACATATCTCCTGGAAACAGGCCATATTACCTAAAATTCCCACACAAATTTCCTGCCAAATCAAATTTCACAGGTCACAATGGCTCCAAGATAAAAGACATATAAGAATAAACACTTGAATTTTCTCTGAGCCTTAGAACAGGAAACAGCATAGAGAAGTATACTGCCTGCACCCTAATTATTTGGTAAGTTCACAGTATTTGGGAAGGGATGAAAGACACGAGAAAAAGAAAGATCAAAGGCAGGCAGGGGTTATAGAAGAAACATCTTATGGAATGGATGAACTGAGCCTTAAATGATAGTTAGGATTTAGATATGCAAATAAGAAAGACATTCAAACAAGGGGGAAAGTATCAGGAATGACAAAAAGGAAATAATGTACATGGTTAATTCAGTGAACAATAAAGAAAGTAGCCTGGCTGTTGCACAAAGTCAGAGACTACCATGAGATAAATGCAGCAGGTAAAAAGGATCAGGATTAAGGGCCCTCGAGGCCATGTTGAAGAGTTTAGATTTAATTTAGGAGGATATATGGAGCAATGAAGGTCCTCAAGGAAGGGAATAACATGCTGCAATGATATTTTAGGAAGATTATTCTGGCAGCAAAATGCATATTGCATGATAGTGAAAAAACTTTAAAAAAAGTAAATAACCTCAATAAAAACAGCTAAAGTTTATTTAGCACTCTCTATGCCCAGGCACTACTCTAAGCACTTTCCATGTATCGTTTCATATAATTTATGAGGTAGATATCATTATTATCTCCATTTTTTAGATGAGGCAACTGAAGCACAGAGAAGTTAAGCAACTTGCCCAAGATCTCCAACTAGGCAACAGCGGAGCTCCAGAGCATGAGCATTTAACTACTGTACCATACCACATCTCCGCAATCAGATGCAAAAAGATGAGGGTGGTGCTGACAGGCATGGAAAGGGATGGAGTGAGTTAAGAGTCAAGGTGAAAGCAAAATAATCTGATGCAGGGCAAAGGGAGAAAGGAGTGGAACATGACTCCTAGGTTTCAAGTTGCTGCATTTCTCCAGTCGGAGACACTGGTCCCACTGACAGGAAAATTGGGAAAGAAAGTGGAAGAAAGACTATAATGAGTTCAGTTAGGGTGGTGTTTCCAAACTTGCTGGAATATAAGAATTATTCGTGGAGCATATTAAAAATACAGATTTGCAAGGCCCATCTCAGAACTACTTAATCAGAATCTCCAGGGCAGAGCCTGAGAAGCTGCTGATTACTAAGCACACCATATGATTTTTGACCAGATAAGTATGATAATCACTGAGTTAGGATATATGGAATTTTGGACTGGAAAATGCAGCATGCAAGTAGAAAATGCCTAAAAAAAGTTGGAGATGTGACACCAGAAATCATAAGGAAGGTCAAAGTTTTGATCCCACAGGTACAGATTTACAACTTAAGGGTTTAAAGAGAGGATGAGCTCACTAAGGAAATGAATATAAAGAGGACAGGGATTTGGGAGTCCTTAAAAGGAGTCCACACTCAACATGCAGGAAGAAAGAAAAAAGCCAACAAAAGTGACAGAGATGTGAATGAAGCGGTCAGAGACCAGGAGAGGAAGGTGGCACCAAAGCTATGGTAGTGTTGTTTCAATAAAAAGTGGGTCATCAAATGCTGGAAAGATTAAAAGAGAGTAGGGGCAAGAAGGAAACATACATATTTCCCTTACAAAGTAAAGAGGAAATAGCCGAATGTCCAATCGAAGACCAAGTTTCTCAGTCTTGGCTGCTCATTGGAATGAGGGGAACTTTAAAGTTCCAAGCGAAACTTTAAAGTTCCAAGGGAAACTTTAAAAGCTGTTTGGGGCCTCATACTTGCAGATTCTGTTTTAACTGGGTATGCCCTGACCCAGGAGTTTTAAAAGTTCCCTATAGCAAATCTTCCCAAAATGTGGGCCCTGGTCCAGAGCACTAGTATCACCTGGGAACCTTTTCGAAACCTCGATCCTACACCAAACCTACTGGACCAGAATCTTTGGTTGTGCCCCATAATCAGAGATTCTGGGACATGCTGAAGTTGGAGTCCATGTCCTAGGTGATTCTAAGTGTGGCCAAGGTTGAGTGAGAATCACTGCTATAGACAGGCTGTAGCTCGCAGACATATGATATGACTAATTCTTGAAAGGTGTCATTGAGATAAGCTTATTTTCTTTAAGTACTAATCATAAATCAATGTACTTAAGTTAGAAAAATCCCAGAGAAAATAATATAACTGTAAAATCTTTATATTAATATAATGACCTAAAGAAAAAGTGGTTCATCAGTTCATCGAACTCCAATTCAGGTGGAGCACTGTACTAATAAAATTGTAATTCAACATTCAATTTGTAAAAATATCATATAGAATTCTCCACTTCATAATTTCAAAGAGAGACAATATATAGTACAGCAGTTATAGTAAAAGACAGGTTAGGCTCAAATCCCAGCTTCATTCTTTCCTAGTTTTATGACCCTGGACAAATCTCTTAACCTGAGACTTACTCTTTTATTTGTAAAGTGGAGATAAATGCCTACCTCATAGAATAGTAAAAACAAACACTCAGTTAATAGCAATAATTATACTAATCACCTATGACATGCATAGCGCACAGCAACCTAAACAACACCAAAGCACATTACATTGCAAACAACATAGATAAAGACAAATGAGATGTACAGATAACTGTCTGGGGAGTTTACCATCAGCAATGGCCACTGAGAGTTTACTCATTTGGGAAGACTTAGAAGAAAAGCACCACCTTAGACAATAGATGTGAATACTGAGAGGAGATGGAAAGCATAGAAAGGGCAGCATGGAGATGGTGATCATCACAGGACACTCCTGAGACGTTAAGCAGACAAACCTTGCTAAATTAGGACTATCTGGAGGGTAGATTTTGTGCTGGAAAAATGAATTAGATTCAGATTATAGAAAGTCTTGAGCAACAGGCTGAGTTTAGAATGAGGGTTTTTAAGCAATGGAATTTTAGAATAAAAAGATGCAATAAAAGGAAATGGGGGGGTCTGAGCACTGTCCCTTTTCTGCCACGTATCAGTAGCATAATTCAGTTATGTTTATCTGTTTCCACAGCTGTTAAATAAAAGTATTGATCTCCCTACAGCCCAAATCTAAAATTCTAAGACTCTAATAATTTTAAATACCACACTACCTAGGTACCTGGTAATGTTCGATAAATATTTGCAGACTGATTTGTTGCCAGTAAGAAAATTAAAGTGAGAAAAGTGAAAGACTCTTCAGCATTATCTATTGTTATTGCTCGAAAGAGGAAGTTATAAAAATGTAAATACTTACTCTTAATCGAGGACACTTGGATTTGGCCAGCACTCCCAGAAATATGTCAGGAGCATTAAATTCTTGGAGAAATAAAGCCACATCCTGAAAATAAAAATGATTATTGACTTGAATGTTGACTATACCTCTTTAAACCCCACAGCATAGGTAACCATAAAAAATTAATTCCATATATAACTCCTTTCAGGCACAAGGGAAAAAAGTTAGGAATTGAGTCAGTAGACAAAAGTAATGTTAGAAAATCCTTATGGTATCTGGTCCCAAAGTAATGGAACAAATTCATAAACAAAGTTAAACTAATTGATATTCCAGAGTGTTGTCCTCTTTTTTCTGCCCTTAATGTATTTATATTAATGATCTTTCTACCCACCAGGAATTCTCACTGATTCGTTCAAACACACCTGCTGATTGCCAGAAGCTGGGGACAGGGAAAAAGTGAAACTCAGAATTCCGGTCTTCTAAGACCTTAAAACACAATAGGAGAAACAGGTGAAAACTCCTATTGGATCATGTCCCAAATCAAAACCTGTGCTTTCAAAATCCTCAATAGAAAAAAGTCTGATCTCAATGTAACTGCAACATCTTCATACCTCCTTCCTAAAGAATTTGCCCAGTCCACAGCTCCTAAAGGGACACACCAACACAGGTGAAGGAACCAAAGTGAACATGTGACCCAATCTTGTTAGAAATGTGGGCCCCAAAACTAAATCAGTTAACCGTGGAGATCTGTGTTGTAAAATATTTAAAAGCTAAGTTTCTGGCTGTCTATTGCCTTGGATTTTTACCAAACATGAGTTGTTTATTTGAAATAGCTTAACTTAAAACACAGGCTACATGACTTAGGTAAAAATGCACTTCGAAGGGCCCTAGAGGCACCTCAAAGCAGCTGAAACCTAGATAATCTGCATGACTGCTAACTGGGAGAGACATCTTATACTTATGAGACCATGATCAGAGAAAATAGTATTTTCAAAGATACACACAAACTGAAAGTCGCAGCAGTAGATGCTCTCAACTCTAGGTAATCAAACTATTTGTCATGTTAGCAACTCTTGGTAGCATGCTGTGATAAACTTATTCAATGACAGTTAATAATTCCTGGAGTAGCACAGGGTGGCCTAACAATATCAACACCAACAATAATGATGGCAATTAACAGTTATTGAACAAGCATTAAATGCCAGGCACAGTGAAGCAGTTTGCACATTACCTCATTTAATTCTCAAAACAACCCTATGAAGTAGTCATTATTATCAGTCCCATTATACTAATAAACTGAGGTTTCAAAAAGTTAAGCAACCTGCGCAAGATTACATAAGCAATCGGAGAACAGAGCCAGGATTTGAACTCAGATGAGTATGACTTAAGGTCATGCTCTTAAGAGGCACATCGGGTATTCCTTCTTCACCAAATATTTACTGAAAAACCCAAGTAATAGGCACTGTTTTAGGCTCACAATAGAGAACAAGGTAAGTAAAATCTCAGTCCTACAGAGTTTTCATTCTAGAAGAATGAACAATGAACACATAAACAATGAAACTACATAATTTCTAGGTGCCACAAAGAAGATAAACAAGATAGTGTGTGCTAGAAGCTAAGAAATGGGGACGGAGGTTACTTTAGATATATCAGAGAAAGTATCTCTGAAGACATGACATTACGCTCTTAAGAGAAGGAACTTAAATCTGTGAGAAGACACAGGCTCAAACCAATTACTGAATAACAAGTGTTAAGCAATAAGGTGAACAGATTCTGCCTACAGTATCTGGGGAGGCATCAGAGAGGAGATGACATTTAAGCTGGACCATAAAAGATGAGAAAGATTTTGCCTACTAGAGGCCATTCCAGGCAGCAAGGGGCATGAACAGAGCACGAATATGTGAAAATATATAGGAAGTACCTGGAAGTCTCTGCTCAAACACTGAGTGGTAGGGAATAAGGCTGAGATGTAGTTTCATTGGAGAAACTTTATGCCAATGATCAGTGGACAGCTTGGTTCTCTAGACGTGCTTCAAGAGCTGCCATTAAGAGGACGAAGAGGAGGCCAAGAACCTGACTCTCCCCTCTACCAACAATCTCATTCAACCAGAAGCTCTGTTTTACCTATTTTATATTTGAGGATTTGACATATAGGTTTCATTTGAAAAATGGGTTCTATTTCCTTTAAAAAAAATTTTTTTAACCATAACTTCAAATAATTGTAGGATAAGCAGAGAAGAGACTTGAACAATACTCTCAACTCGATCTAATTAACATCTATTCGACACTCCACCAAGAAGCTGCAAAATACACATTCTTTTTAAGTGAACATGGAACCTTTACCAAGACAGACCAAATTCTGGGCCGTAAAACAAGTCCCAATACATTTAAAAGGCTTCAGAGTGTTCACTGACTGCAGTAACTGAAAGATACCTGAAAAATTCCCAAATATTTAAAAAATAAATAATGTACTGTTAAATTACTCATTAACCATAAGGAAAATTAGAAAATATTCTGAACTAAACCAAAATGAAACAATATATCAGAAATTGTGGGGTGCCGCTAAAGCAATATTTAGAGGAAAAATTATAGTGTAAGATGCTATATTAAAAAAGAAAAATGGTTTCAAAGCAACGAACTCAGCTTCCATCCTAAGAAATCAGAAAAAGAGCAAATTAAACCAGAGTAAGCAGAAAAAAGAAAACAATAAAGATCAAAATGAAAATCAATGAAACAAAACACAGTAAGGCAACAGAGAAAAATCAATAAAACCAAAGGCTGATTCTTTGTGAAGATCAATAAAATTGTTAAACTTCTAGCCAACCTGATCGGGGAAAAATACAGAAGACACAAATTATCAGGAATAAGAGAGGTACCATCAATACAGAGTGTAATACTATGAACAACTTTATTCCAATAAATTTGACAACTTACATGAAATGGATAAATTCCCTGAAGAACACACACTACCAAAGTAATCTGAATAGCCCTATATCTACTAAAGGAACTGAATTTATAGCCTAAAATTTATACACCAAAAACCACTAAATGGTGAATTTTATGATAGTGAGATCTATCTCAATAAAACTTATTTTTTAAAAAAGTAATACACAAAACTAAACACAAACAAAAAAATCTTCCCGCAACATAAATTCCAAGCTCAGATGACTTCCCTGGTGAATTCCATCAAATATTTAAGGAACAAATAATATCAGTTCTATACAAACTCTTCCTGAAAACTGAAGAGGAAAACTTCCCAATCTGTGAGGATATAATTACCTTGGTACCAACGCCAGACAACAAGAAAATGAATACCTTTCATAGAAAGAAAGAAAATTTCTAAATAAAATTTTAGCAACTTGAAAATCAGTCAACTTAGTTCACCATATTAACAAACTAGAAAGAAAACCACATGATCATTTCGACGTACTCAGCAAAAGCATGGCAAAATCCCAAATCCATTCCTGATAAAAACCAGGAACAGAGGGGAACATTCTCAGTCTGCAGCTGCATCATACTTAATGAAGGAAGACTGAATGCTCTCTGCCCCTACAATCGAAAACAAGATGAGGACATCCCCTCTCATCGCTTCTAGTCAACATCATACTACAAGTTCTGGTGGGAGCAAATGTACAAAAAAAACCAAATAACAGAAATTCAGATTGGAAAAAAGTAAACTTTTTACTTCATAAATAAGAATCATTTATGTAGAAAATCTAATGGCATCTACAAAAAAGGTATTAGAACTTAAGTAAATTTAGCACAGCTGCAGAATATGATATACAAAATCAACTACATTTCTACATACTAGAAATGATCATCATATATTAATTTTTTTTTTAACTTACAATTTACCATCTACAACAGCATTTAAAAATATGGAACACTCAGAAATAAATCTGACAAAAGATGTGAAAGACCTATTCACTAAAACCCATAAATGGAAAGATATAACTTGTTCATGGGTCAAAAGACTCATTATTGTTAACTTATCAATTCTTTCCCAAATGATCTATGAATTCAACTCAATCTCAGTCAAAATCCTAGCACGATCTTCGTAGAAATCGACATGTTGATTCTAAGATTAATATGGAAATACAAAGGACCAACGACAACCAAAACTATGAGAAAGAACAAATTTGGAGGAGTATCTCTACCTGATTTCAAGACTTATTATAAAGCTACAGTCATCAAAACAGTGTGGTACTGGTGTAAAAATAGACAAATAGATCAATGGAACAGAATAAGAGTCCAAAAATAGACTCACGTGTACATGCACAGACACTAACTTTTGACAAAAACTCAAAAGGCAATTCAGTGGAGATAGTCTTTTTCAACAAATAAGTTATAACTGGATATCCACATGCAAAAAAAGTAACTTCAATCCATACCTTGCATCATACTCAAAAATTAACTCAAAATGGATCACAGACCTATAAGTGAAACCTGAAATTACAAAACCTTTAAGGGAAAAAAAATAAAACACGATTTAAAAAATGGGCAAAAGCTTCAAACTGGCATTGTACCAAAAAAATAATAGATTTCAAATAAGCACATGAAAATATGCTTGACATTATTAATAATCAGGGAAATCCAAATGACAATCATAATGTGAATCACCACAAACTTATAGAAATGGCTGAAAAGAAGACTGACCATACCAAGTGCGAGGATAATGAGGATGAGGAGACACTGAAACTGTATCTCATATGCTACTTGTGGTAATGTAAAATGTAAAAATCACTTTGGAAAACAATTTAACTATTTCTTACGAAGTTAAACATATACCTACCATATGATCCAGCCATACTATTCTAGGTATCTACCTAAGAGAAAGGAAAACATATGTCCATACATACTTATACATAAAAGTTCACAGCAGCTTTATCTGTAATAGACTAGAAACAACTCAATTTACACCAACAGGTACATAGATGAATAAATCATGTTATACAAATATAATGGAACACCACTCGGCAATAAAAAATAAACTACTAATATACACAACGACATGGATGAATCTTAAAATAATGTTGCTGAGTAAAAGAGCCAGACCCCTCCATAAAAGAATATGGTCTAATTTCTATAAAACTCTCGAAAAATACAAACTACTCTGAAGTGACTGAAAACTAATCAATGGTTGCCTGGACAGGATTGAGGAAGGGAGGGGCATGAAGAAACTTTTTAGTGTGATAATGTTCACTATCTTCATTGCGATGGTTCCATGTGCATATACTACATTGAATTTTTTCAAATCGTACCTTTGAACATATGCAGTTTTTGTACATCAATCGTGCCTCAGTACATTTGGAGTATATTTTGTGCCAATTATACCTCAATAAAGCTTTCAAAAAAGACAATGAATAGCCATTAAAAAATTTTAAGACAGAAAAATACAATTTAATCTGTGTTTTAGGAAAAAGATAACTTGGGTGGCAATGTGTAAGGCAGAAAAGAAGTGAAAGAGATTAAAACACGGATTTTAATCAGTTATCTATTTCAAAAGTCCAAGTAATAAAGTGAGAGTCTACGTAAATCAATCTCTTCAGCCAATTTTCTTAACTGTAAAATAAGGGTACTACTTATATTAATTATAAGGTTATTGTAAAGAACAAATGGAATATGAAAATGCTTTCGAGCTATAGAGTACAATATAAATGTTATATTATTATTATTATTATTATTATTATTACATACATGTAATTCTTTCTTGTCCCCTTCTAACTTAATTATGGTACATCCATGGTCTCCTAACTCTTATCCCACTCTCAAATACAACACCAACATTCTCTTTGGGTAAATACGTATCCTGGGCTACAAACAATCTAGCATTCATGAGAACTATATATGTAACCCAAATCCTACCACAGCTCAGATTATCTACCCTCAAAAACAGAAGTGTAGCATTTATAGCTCCTGCCACCTCAGTCTCTGTACCATATATAGGAGTGATTACAGACACTAAAGTCTTTCCTCAGAGATTTAAGGACCGAACCTTAAAAAACAAAATCTATTTACCACCTCCTTATCCAACAATCTTTTCAGTTTCATTTGCAACCCCATACCTCATCCATTGACATATCCCATACTCTGCAAATTTCATTCTCCATTTCTTCATCAAGCTCCATCTGCTGCTCCTCATCATCTGAGCTGGATTTGGTGTTTTCAGGGCTAACAATCTTCAGAAACACAAAGGAAGAAAAGAGATGAATAAAAGCTGTTCACAGTACTCCTCGAGAAATACTACCCCACAATCATTTAGAAGTCACAAAACTACTACCCTCGAAGTGTGTTCTCTTGCAAAAAACTTTAAAAAATTTAGTATCTTGGGTAAATCTATTCATTCGACATTCACAGAGTAAATACTGTTGCTAAGCACTGGGGTAGAAATACAAAAATGAGTAAGATTTAATCCCTCGCTTTCAAGCAGTTTAGTATCGAGTAGGGGGAAAGACATGTAAACTGTAATCACAACGGAAAATGCTAAGTGATTCAAGTGAATTGTGGACAGTTGTGAGAGCAAAAATGATGGACCAATGACCCTGGAGAAGACGGAGAAAACTTCTTAGGTGATATGTAAGCTAAATCTCTAAGAAAGAGTTTGTCAAGAAGGGTAGAATTGCGTAGAGAAAAGTACTGGAGTTTGGGGAATGGAGATCAGTTTAGCGTCATGGGCAGACGAGGCTGGAAAGACAGCAAAGAGCCTTCGATTCCGGGCTAAGAAATATGCATATGGAAATTATAAGAAGTTCCCATAGCTTGCTTGCTTGGCTTGTTTGTTGATCGATTGAAGATTTTTTTTGTAGAAGATGGACTGTAGAGAACTGGAAGTAGTAAATTAGTTAGGGAAACGTGGAAACAAGAAAAGTTCACATTTATTGAGGGCCTCCTTTAAGCCAAACACTGGTAAGCTCTCTATGACCATTATCTTATTTAACCTACACAATAACCGTATATAGAATAATATAGGTATTACCATCCCACTGTACAGAAATTGAGAGAGAAATTGAGGTTCTGAGAGATTAAGAGACTTGCCTAAAGTCACGCGGCTCGTCTACTACAACAAAAGTCCGCGATATACATCAAGTAGGACTTAGGTGTCAGGAACGGGGTCATATACTTTTGGAAATTTTTCAAAAGTAAAATATTGTAATCGCAAGCACTTCAGCACCCCTGCCATTATACGTGCTGAGGGGCACCAGGAGCGACTCCCGCAGTTCTGGGGTCCGCAGAGGCGGCCAAGACGCAAGGCAAGAGGCCCAGCCGCCCGCGCCTGCAGAGGGGTTGTCGTGGAGATGGCGGCTCCCGGGCAGGAGGGGCTGCCAGAGGCGGGGCCGGGGGTCGAGGGAAAGGGAGTCGGGACTCAGGCGAAGTGCGACTTTCCATACCTGAATAAGCCCGCTGAGGACGCCAAAGAGCCAGTGCTTGCTGTAGACCGTGCTCCCTATGCAGTCTCCGCCGGCCACCACCTCTTCGTCCTGGTCCCGACTTGGCGGCGGAGGCGAAGGATTGCGGTCCATGATGTGCGACCACCAGCAGGATACAGCAGCGCCGGAAGCCGCCCAAGGAGGCGAGAGACCAGAGTGCCCGGCGCGCCCGCTGTGGCTCCCGCCACAGCGCCCCCTGCTGTCCTGAGCCCTGCCGGCCTGAGCGCCGGCCGAATAAACCTCAGGCTTGGGAGCCCAGATGACTTGATCACCCCGACGGCACTCTACCCGGAATCCAAGCGCGATCATATTTATAACTGTTATTTGTCACCCTCAGTGGACTGGGTATTCCATCTACCCACATACTCTGTGCTGGGCTGTACAGGACACGTTTATTTTGCCATATGACCTCGGCTTCTGCATCTGGGAGTAACCACAGTAGGCAGTAAGAACATACCCAGAGGCCATTTCTACTCCAGGATGGCGATCGATAATTTAATTATACTAGGAAGTGACTGCAAACTGCATAAATATGTCCCAACGAATAAAAACCAACTGTATTCCTAACTCAACTTCTCCTCCGTCAAATCCCTGAAATGCCAGTGCCACTCAACATGAGGAAATGTGATGGCACGATGTTGGAGTGAACAGTGTCAGAGACGTTAACTTCCTGAAGTTAAAATATTTTATTTTTGTAAATTTTACAAAGACATTTGACCATGTGAACACATTTTTAGAGTTACTCCTAGGCCTTGGAACGGCCCCATGTAAGTGGGGAGCCCTTGAAGCTTAAGCTTCGTCAGCTTCACAGTAAATCTGACTCTGCCTACATGCGTGCCTGATAAGACATTACAAAAGTCATGCAGGAGGAAGTGAGAGAGGAAATGAGGCATCTGAAAAATGCAAAGAAAACAGCTTGCAGAAATGACCAACTCAGCCAGTTAAAGCCCATTCCCGACTGCCCTCTCTCCCTCCTTCCAGGACTCTCCAGCTAACATGTTTTCCCATAGCTCCCCCTGCACACCTCCAGGACTCTCCAGCACACATCTGTTGATTCGTAGCTTGCTATCCAACTAATGTTCTTCCTCATCTCTGTAGCTGTGTCGGAATAACAAGACTGTATAAAATCGTTTGCTATGTTACAGTTGGGGCTCAGCCTTTGGATAGGAATCCACTGAGCAGATGCTGGCATTAATAAGTGTTGCTTCCTACTTATAGCCTCAATGTCCCGTCTCTCTGTTCAAGAATCCTATAAGAGTGCTGATAACGCCAAGGTTGCAGGACAAACAAACTATAAGACCAGTGGTCTGAAATTCCTCCCCCTTTGCAGTCCCTAACCCGAAGCTCCCCTTCCCATCCTGAGTCACAAGGCACATGTGAAACCTCAAATGAGGAATCACACACCCCTTACATTAACACCGCAAAGGTATATAAACTGTAATAAATCTAATCAAAGCAAACTCGTGATTTGGGTCTGTTGAATGCCCCCACGCTTTTCACTGGCAATAAATTCTCCTTCTTCTAACAAAGTTGTCTGAGCATCCAAATTCCTCCATCGGGTGTCGCTTCCTGCAACTGCAGGATGATTCTTTGTTTGCAGCACAGTCCCGTAAATTGTAAGATGCATGTATCTCTGGCCCGACCACTAAATGCTTCCATCATTGTGCCAACCAAAAATATCCCCAGAGGTATCCAAAAGCTGGGGTGGGGGTGGGGCTGGGTGCAATGTTGTCCTCGTTGAGAACTAGGATCTAGATCTCTCTCTGTCCCTGGTACTAACAAGCTTCAGGAAGAACTGTGCTCACTCCATTCTCTAAGGAGATGGCTACTTGCCTCCTATTACACAATAATGTCATCTCCTCCAAAGTGCTGTTTGCTTTTCCTGAATGCTTTATTACCTCTGCCCCATCTAGATTTATGCCCATAGACTTGCTGTGAGGATCAACTGGGGTGATAGATGGAATACATTCGCTGAAGGAATGAATAACTGAAATAACACATGCAAAAGTGATTTATAAGCTCTAAACGTCAATATACATGCAAGTTATAGCAAATAGTTAAGATTGGTGGTTCTAGCATCAATGTGACTCGAACATATATTTTAACTGTTTGTGCCTCAAGTTTCCTCAGCTATAAAATAAGGAAAATCAAAGTGCGAGGATCCCATGGGCTACAGAAGAACACTTAGAGCAATATCTGGCCCATAGTTAACTCGCTGAATATTAACTGGCATTATGATAATCATCCTACTATTAACTAGCGTTAGAAGAGCTTAAAAATCAACCAGCAGGAGGACTGGCATATAAACCACTCTGACAAGGATGGATACAGATTTTCAAGAAGGCATGAACAAAGTGCTATGGAGGCATTCACGGTTGAAGTTAAGGGTTTAGGGGCTGATAGATATGGGGCATTGAGGCCTGGATGCAGAAAGGCCTGGTAATGGCAGCAGTGTAACCAAAGGGGCCTGGAGAGGAGCAGATCTGACTGGGGGAAGCGCTGGTGCAGGCTATCTGTATGACATTGAGATTGTCTCCCCTACTACACCCAAACACACAAGCACAGGCTCAGCCTTCACACGCTGTCCATCCATCACCCCTTGGTACCAAATGGACAGTCCTTATACCAAAGAATAACACACGATTTTTAACATTCCATCGCTTAAGCATTTATTAGACAGCTATTATATGTCCTCTATCAGCATCTGGGGATATACAACTCAATGATTCTGGGCTCGCAGCCCCATCTCCTGAGAGCAGAGTGAGGAGGAAGCTCAGTACTTTTTGGGCAGGCCAGCAGGTCTGAAATGATTGGGGTCTTTGCCACTCCGGCCCCATCTGTTGGCAGCCTGGTCAGCTCTTGAGTCCGCTGCTCCGTGACCAGTGATTCTCTGAATACCCTCTCTGGCATCACTGAAATGGAGGAGGGCAGGTAGGAGATGGACTAGGGCTGATGAGCAACAACACCACTCTCCCATCTCTCACCTTTCTAAGGGATTAATGACTCTGAGAGGAGCCAGGAGGGAGGCACTAAAACCCTGACCCTGCATGGGCACAGCTCACTTAGCCCGGGGTGACCCTCTCACTCTGGGAGAACAGCATTCATAGGGGAAGGCGGAAATCATCCATACCACCAGCTTCTCTCTGGCTCTCAAACCCCACACTGGGCACAGAGGGGCAGGGTGCTCAGGAGGAGGGGGTACCACAATCTCTATAGGAAATTTCAGTCCAAGGCAGCCCAGCTCTGCTCCCTCATCCCTGCATCCCCAGGACCGGTGGTTACCTGATCACTTTGGCAGCCCAGGCGCCCCCAGGTCCCCTTCGTGCAGCGTCATAATTCCCCCGGGCGTGGAAGTATTTGTCTGCACCCTTGTAATTGGCTTCTCTCATGTCAGAGTAGGCTCTCCACATGTCTTTAGCCCCTGGAAGGGAGGGAATATGTGAGATGAAAGTAATGACATGCTGGCAAAATAGAGAAATAGAAAAGGTACCTCCTACTGATTCCAAGATTTCAGTCATCAAAAGCCCTTGGAGATTATATGGTCATGAAATAAATATTTCTTTACTTTTCACTTCCTTAAGTTAATGTTATAAAAATCACACTTTATGAAAATGTTATTCTGTTTGATTCCATTCTAAGTTCTGTTGCTGCTTTGTTTTTGGCTGTACTGCAGAGGTGGGGTGGTGTCTAAGGGGTGTTTGGTTGTACAATGAACCTCCATCTGGAAAGATGCAGGAAACCCCAGACTGTGGCAGGAGAACAAAGCCGATTCTGAGTGAGGCATAGGCGCGTGGGGCTCCCGCCTCGTCAATGGGAGACATTCATCCCTGTGGGCAAAGGAAGGACAGCTTGTCCTGACTACGTCTGAATGTCTGGGCCCATTTGGCACCTGGGCAGCTGTCAGAGTTCACTCAGCAGGTGACAAAGGTGAGTTTCCTAAGAGAGCTTTAAAGAAACAGGTAATAGGTGCAGAACAAGGGCAACCGACCCACCAGCTCTAAAGTTCAGCGTCCTCCCAATAAAATGGAAGAGTGGTTCTCTACGTTTAATGTGCACAAAAATCAATGGGGTGTTTGATAAAGCCTAGATTTTAGGCTCAGCCCCATAAATTGTGATTCAGTGCACTGCATTTCACAAAGCACTCCAGACCTCTGATGATTCTCACATCAGTGGTCTTAGAACAACCCTTTGAAAAACATTGATCTAGGAGATGAAAAATATTTCTTAGCTGGGGCTATGAGAATTAAGATAGGATTAACAGGAAACTCTTAAAACAATTACTCAGAGACTGTCACAGAAAAAAATGCAAAATAATTCTGTGAAATAAATATTTGCCACTTTACTATGGCTAGTGAGGCACGTACCTCTTGCTAGAGGTCCAGCCCAGGTCCAGCCCAATCAGAACCATCATCAGATAATTCATTGTGCCTTTTATTGTAGAGAGAGCTCTCTATAGAGTTGCCTTTCAAAGGCACCACATCCCCACTATTAGCCATTTGCTCAGATAAAGAACTGAATATGTGTTCACATATCCCTCACACTCCCATGTGCACTCTTGTCTGGGAGACGGTCTAGTACCATGATTAATAGCAAGGTCTGGGGAATCTCATAACCTGGATTAAGTCCTGCTCTGCTTGAGGACTATGTTAGGTACCTTGATCTCTTTGTGCCTCAGTTTCTCTATTAAGAGATGGTGGTATCTCTAGCACAGGACTAGAAGATTAAAACATAAAAATGAAAACATTTATTTGTACACGTAAAACACTTAGAACAGTGCCTAGCACATACTGAAGGCTCAGTTAATCTTGGTCGTAATTACTAAGTGGATGGGGAGTGTGAACACGCTTTACATGTTTGATGCATGGCTGAGATACAGAAATGAGCTGTCCCTGATTGTCAGTACAGGGCGGTAGAACAGGACTTGTATTTAGGGAACAGGCACCTCTGAACTCCAGATCTCTTCCTCACTCCTGCTGAAAGTTGGGGTCAAAGCCTCATGTGGCCGCGGGCCTGGAAATCCCCACGAAAGAGTACAAAGCTGTCCAGAAAAGCCTGGGGAAGACCTACCACGAAAACAGTATTCTCTTTCGACCGACTTTGACCTTTCCCTCTGAGAATGTGGCCTCTGCTCAGGTGAAACCTGGGTGCAGCCTGATGCGGCCTCCCCACCACCGTCCTTTGGCCATTACCTTGAACAGCTTCCCCGGGGAATGTTCTCCAGTTTTGGCTGCTGACGCCCAGGATCAGGAAGCAGAAAATGATGATCGTGGAAAGCTTCATCCTGCCACAGAGAGTCAAACAGACACATGCAAGGGTGACACAGTTTTCTCACTCTCTCTCCCTCTCTCTCTCTATTTCTCTCATAATGTCGATCCATTCTTGCATTCCAAAAATAAATCTCACTCAATTTTGTACATCTGTATCAATATCAATATCTATATCTAGCTATCCATCTGTATAGATAGATAGATAGATAGATAGATAGATAGATAGATTGTAGTTCAGAAAATCTAGTTCTACATTTTCATTTGTCTCATTAAAATCCTAGCAATTTCCTGTATGAGAGAATACAATGGGCTTTTGCATAAACCACTTTCCATTTCAATTATCCCCTATCAGCCCTGAATCCCAACTGCACAGGAATTGTCCAAAAGGCATTTGGGATTTTATGACCACTATACCTCTCTGTAACATGAGATGAGTTACACAAACCATAAATAATGTAGATGCCTGCTCTACCCATCACTACCTCACACAAAAGCAGCACAAGATAAAATCTCTACCCCACAAAGAATTCACATCTGATAAAGTCTGATTGTCAGAACAGTTGATTCAGGAAAGATACAGAGAGCTGGGATGTGGCACAGAATGCTGGTGGGGAAAGAGAATCTCTGAGGAAGAAAGCTGTTAAAAAGTTCTAGCACCTCACCTGGGCTGTTTGCTCCGGCTGAGTCTCCTGGTGAAGCTGAGCTGCGTGTGCTGCCTGCCTGGGAGATGAGCCTGGCGCTATATATACCGACGCTTTCCTAGTGGGAGGAATGGGAAGAGAAGTTTGAAGCAAAACACTGAGATGTGGGGAATTCCCCTTGGTCGCAACACAGCTTCTACAACATGATGTTTGTTTTTCATGCACACTTAATTTTCTCCTATTGTGCAACCTGGCAGCTTTCAGGGATGTAGCAATTTAGGATTTTCTGTCTGTTTTCAGTCTCATTCCTAGAAGGGAAAGTTTTTTTCTCCCTACCAAGTAAAATACTGACATTTGTTGTGAAAGATAATCAATTTTTTTTTAAAGCTGTGATTGAAGAACGTGAGAATACAGGGCAAATGGAACAGCAGAATGGGGTCCATTGCAAAGCACAGCTTAGGAGGAAGCTGGGACTCCCAAGGTGTAGTAGAAGCAAAGAAAAACAAACAACCCAGTAAAGTAAAACTTCTAGCAACCACCTAGCATGGACTCAGCACTGGGAAAGGGAGTCCTCCAGACTCAAAAGTATTCATGATCGGTTGCTGTTAAATGTATAATGGCCGGTTATATTTGGAGGATACTGTAAACCAGGAGTGTTGAACCGTAGTATAGAAATTTGCTGAAATGTCAAGCAGAAAAATCTTCAGGAAATAGCCCCTTGGCTGCTCAATTATCAGAACTGAATAATCAGAAAGGATGTAGAGAAAGCTGGGGTGTAGCATAAGAATACTGAGAGGGTGTGATGTTAGAGAACAGCTGTTTCAACCAGAAAAGCAGGACTGGGCTTTACTGTGTGACTTTATTAAGATTATCTTGGGAAGAAATTTCATGCAACTGCTTCCTTGAGATGGAGTCCATGGTCCACCCACCCACCCCATCTCTGCCCCATCAGCCATAAAGAAAATTTTAAAGTTCTTTGGATTTCTGTAGAGAAGAAAAGATGATGGGTATGCAATGTGGCAGAGATAATAGTGGATAGATCTGGACCTATACTAGCCTAGTTGGACCCTGACTAGAGCCAGAGGACAGCAGTAGGGCAGGTCAGACAGATCCAGCCCAAGAAGTATTCGGTCAGATTTGTGCGGAGTACTTGCTGGAAGAGGAGGGATGTGAACAGTACACTGGAGAGGCTAGAGAAGCATCTCCAAGACCGATGCAGGCAAATCTCAAGAGCTGAGATGTTGGAATATGGTAAATAAAAGCCAGGAAGGAGGTGCCTTGTGCTCAACCAGTAAACCAGAGAAGAATGAGGACAAAGTACTCTTTCCAACTTGTTACTAGAAGAATTATAAGTAGGACACTAGAAAGAGGAGTGGTGATCCGGGATGAAGCAAATCAGGCCAGGACCACGCTGGTGTTCGGGAATCATTGTGTTCGATCTGTGTCTGCCAAAATTAGGAGTGATGCCTCTTTCTGGGTCCGGGTCATCTTTCAAGTCATGTGGCACAATGAGATTAAAGTTTTAGTGAAGGTAACTGTCAAGGACTTCCCTGTGCCTTTGGTTCTTATCCAAAGCAATGCTGAGCAACACTCGGAGATTCCTCGTACAACTTCCATTCCTGGGAAAGACGGGATTCCCCGTGGTCCGCATAGTCCAGGTCCCTGAGCTTTCGGCTCACTCGGTCCTAGGAGTGGACATGGCAGAGGAAGGAGACAGTTGTCAACCCTGCGCAGACATTGGTCATGGGTGTGCTTGGGGACTGCTCCATAGAGAGGACATGCGACGTCCAGACTCGCTTTCTCCTACTTTCCTCAGGGCAGAAATCGTGGGCCAGTGACCACATTCTGTTATATCTACTGTACTCCCTCTCTGGACATTCAGTGCTGGAGATCCTCTCCCCACTTTCTCACGTCATCAAGTCATTCTCTTCTTTGGTAGAATCATCAGAGGGAAAATTAATGCAATTTCTAGACACCAGGAAGAACTAACTCCTCACAGCGACATTGACAAACATTGCAAGTTCACTTCCTTTGTCACTTAATGTATTCTGTCTTCTGGGAAGGGACACACAGTTTCTTGCATGTCCACGTTTAGAACAATAGACAATAGTGGCAGTCAGCTATTTTCACTTGTTTCTGCT
>NW_011889115.1:28683-30213 GCF_000151845.1 Pteropus vampyrus | reverse complement strand
GGTGTATTAGATGGGGGTCTCTTCTTGACACTTCTTTTTCCTCATAACTCATATTAATCATTCTAAGGTATGTTGATTTTACTGCCAAATATATATCTCATATATATCTACTTTCTTTTGCTCCACCACCGTCACTCAGGTCCTAGATACTTGCGTAGGCCTCTGAGACTGAAACTCACCTGATTAAGGAGATTAAGGGAAGAGGCTAAAGTAACATTTTTACACACAATCTTGAAGAGGAGACTTAGATGAATGTGACTACCCAAATCTGATGTGTACTCAGTTCTTTAAGAATATCATTGATACCGAATGCCTAATGGTCTCCGTCAGGCATTTTTGTTTTTATTTGTAATTGTAGTAAAAGACAGGTAAGATAAAATTTACTGTCTTCACCATTTTTAAGTGTTTGGTTCAGTAGTGTGCACCCAATTTCCAGAGTTTTATCCTCTTGCAAAAATGAAACTCTCTACTCATTAGTCAACGACTCCTCATTTTTCCCTTTACCCAGCCCTTGGCAAACCATTCTACTTTCTGTCTCGATGATTTGGACTTCTCTAAGTACCTCATATAAATGGAATCATACTGTATTTGTCTTTTTTGTGATTGGCTTATTTCTCTTGGCGTGATATCCTCAAGGTTTATCTACATTGTAGCATGTATCAGATTTCCTTCTTTTTAAAGGCTGAATAATATTCTATAGCATGTGTATACTACATTTTATTTATCCATTCATTGGTTGATGGACACTTAAGTTGTTTCTACCTCTTGGCTATTGTAAATAATGTTGCTATGAACATGGGTGTACAGATGTCTCTTTGAGATCCTGCTTTCAAAATTTTGGGTATAAAGCTAGGAGTAAAAAATTTTAAATCATATGGTAATTCTATTTTTAATTTTTTGAAGAACCATCACATTGTTTTCCATTTAGGCTACACCATGTTATATTCCCATCAACAGTGCTTAAGGGTTGCAGGCTATAACTCAGGAACAGCCAGATTAAAAATGCATAGTGCAAGGTATAGGGAAAAGACAAGAAGCTTTCCTGACCTCTCTGAGCTCTATTCTCACAACCTAAACCAGTTCACCATCCCCAAAGCTCTCCACACCCAATACTATGGGGCTTAACGAAGGCTTCATTACATAGGCATAATTGATTAAATCAGTGGCCATTGGTGATTGAACTTAATCTCTGCTCCTCACCACTCCTTGGAGGTCAGGAATAGCCTGAAATCACATGGTTGGCTCCACTGGCAACCAGCTGCCATCTGTGGGTGCATCCCAAAAGTCACCTCATTAACATAAGAAGACAACCTTTATCTCTCTCATCAGTTAGGAAATTCCAAGGGTTTTAACAGCTCTTTTCCAGAAACTATACCTGACCAAATGTATGTTTTAGCTCACACCTTCCCTCTAGCATCAGCTGGATTTGGGCTCCGTGGATTAAGTTGAACGTCTCTGTAATGACAGAGCCCACCCCCTCACTGTGGGTCAGCTTTTTCATTATACTGTGACTGTCCAAAAGAGGGCCCA
>NW_011889115.1:24972-28633 GCF_000151845.1 Pteropus vampyrus | reverse complement strand
ATCTCATGACCAAGAATGGTACCTGAGGCCTAAGTCCCAGACTCGGGGAGAGTAGAAAGAATGATGAGACTATAAAATGAAGAAAGTAATGGTATTGGCCTCATAGGGTTGTTGTCAGGATGAAATGACAACAGGACGAAATGTGAAAAGGGCTTGGATCGGTTCTGGGCACGTATAAGCACTTAACAAATTTTAGCTCTTCCAGCTTAACCAAGAAAATTCATAATAATTTATACTTTGCGGAAGACAGAAAGATTAATTAATATATTATTACCAAGTCAACACATTAACAAGTAAGGTTACCAATAAGAATTACACTTTTAAAAATCAAAGTCTCATTTTACAGAACATAGTAGCAATCTTTGAAGTCTGGGTGTCTTTCAAGCTTCCTTTGTTAGAAATAACTGCTCAAAGGTAATGTTTTTGACACAGAAAATCATCTGCATTTCTTGCAGCCACAAGAGAAGAGGAACCATTCTTGCCTACCGTTGGCTGGACTTCTCTGAGCAGCAGTCAGGCGTCCTGTGATTTTTTTAAATCTAAACCCTGGAATTTCACTAGATAGCGCTGAGAGAAAGAGAGGCAGGTTTCAGTTCTCAAAACTTACCACAAGAAAGAGAAAAGTCCAAAGGAGGATTATAAACAGAAGGAATACTGAGTATAGAATCTTTTGCGTCTAAATCCTGCATTTTGTTAAAGTTAATGAGATAGGATATTATTACAGCACAGTAATCTCTCTCTGCCCTTTTCTCCTAAGGTAATCCCCCAACCTAAACTTTGTGCTTATTATTCCCTTGCTCTAAAAAATGTTTTTATCACATGTGTGTATCCACAAATAAAATACTGTTTATATTTTCACATGTTTTTGCACTTTCTGTAAGCAGATTTACCTTGTATGGATTCATTGGTCACTTGCTTATTTTGATCAACGATTTGTTTTTAGATATAGGCACATCGATGTCTGCTATAGTTCTTCTTTCATTGTTAGAGCATAGTAGTATTCCGAAGCATGAGTTAGCACAATTTATTTCAGTATTTGGGTTACTTCTTTTTTACAAATAGTGCTGCTTTTTAATGATCTAGTATACATGCACTGGTGCAAGATTTTCTATGGGTACAGACCCAGGAGTGTACTTGAATATGACCGTGGTGAATTTGGTTGATAATGCCATTTTTCCAAAATGGTTATACTAATTTGGGTTCCCACAAGCAATGAATGAGTGACCCACTGCTTCATATTTTGAGGCATGTTCTAGACTTTTCAATTAAAAAAGTTAATAAACGTTTCAGCGATCGAGTGTATAATTCTAGCTAGCTGTCAAACTCGTGGAGTTTTTTCAATCTGTACTACTTTGTACATTATAAAATCTTAATAAGGAATGAACTGTAGGCAACTTTTCTATTTAATGAGTACCTACTGTGTTATACACTACTAGGTGCTTTTCCATATGCTGTTTAAATGAGATTACAAACCTATGGAATAGTTATTGTAATTTCTATTTTGCAGAAGTTATAATTGAAGCCCAGGCAAGGGACAATTAATTTCCCCAAAGTCATACAAGTAGTTAAAGCTAGAGCTGGTGTTCAGACCCAGGTATGACTATATCTAATGTTCTACACACTTTTTCAGCCCTGTTGGTGTGGGAAAGGGAGAGTTATAACAGAACAAAGAAGCCAGTTGACTGTCAAGGCTTAACTTCAGATGTCACAGCTCTAGTAATAATTACTCTGATCATCATTGTTTCAGAAATGAAACAAGAGGACCAGATGATTCTGTAGGAGCAGAACCAGAGGCATGCATACACTTCTGAATAATAACCAGAAGAGTTAAGTTATAAATGGTTTACGTTTTAAACTTACAACACGATGTTTATTATAGAAAAAATTAAAAATTCAGTAAGCATAAAGAAAATAAATATCACCCAAAATCTTTCCCGCCAAGATAAAATTACTTTAATATTTTGTTAATACAATAATAATAGCTATTTTTGCCCTCGGTGTATTAGATGGGGGTCTCTTCTTGACACTTCTTTTTCCTCATAACTCATATTAATCATTCTAAGGTATGTTGATTTTACTGCCAAATATATATCTCATATATATCTACTTTCTTTTGCTCCACCACCGTCACTCAGGTCCTAGATACTTGCGTAGGCCTCTGAGACTGAAACTCACCTGATTAAGGAGATTAAGGGAAGAGGCTAAAGTAACATTTTTACACACAATCTTGAAGAGGAGACTTAGATGAATGTGACTACCCAAATCTGATGTGTACTCAGTTCTTTAAGAATATCATTGATACCGAATGCCTAATGGTCTCCGTCAGGCATTTTTGTTTTTATTTGTAATTGTAGTAAAAGACAGGTAAGATAAAATTTACTGTCTTCACCATTTTTAAGTGTTTGGTTCAGTAGTGTGCACCCAATTTCCAGAGTTTTATCCTCTTGCAAAAATGAAACTCTCTACTCATTAGTCAACGACTCCTCATTTTCCCCTTTACCCAGCCCTTGGCAAACCATTCTACTTTCTGTCTCGATGATTTGGACTTCTCTAAGTACCTCATATAAATGGAATCATACTGTATTTGTCTTTTTTGTGATTGGCTTATTTCTCTTGGCGTGATATCCTCAAGGTTTATCTACATTGTAGCATGTATCAGATTTCCTTCTTTTTAAAGGCTGAATAATATTCTATAGCATGTGTATACTACATTTTATTTATCCATTCATTGGTTGATGGACACTTAAGTTGTTTCTACCTCTTGGCTATTGTAAATAATGTTGCTATGAACATGGGTGTACAGATGTCTCTTTGAGATCCTGCTTTCAAAATTTTGGGTATAAAGCTAGGAGTAAAAAATTTTAAATCATATGGTAATTCTATTTTTAATTTTTTGAAGAACCATCACATTGTTTTCCATTTAGGCTACACCATGTTATATTCCCATCAACAATGCTTAAGGGTTGCAGGCTATAACTCAGGAACAGCCAGATTAAAAATGCATAGTGCAAGGTATAGGGAAAAGAGAAGAAGCTTTCCTGACCTCTCTGAGCTCCATTCTCACAACCTAAACCAGTTCATCATCCCCAAAGCTCTCCAAATCCAATACTATGGGGCTTAACGAAGGCTTCATTACATAGGCATAATTGATTAAATCAGTGGCCATTGGTGATTGAACTTAATCTCTGCTCCTCACCACTCCTTGGAGGTCAGGAATAGCCTGAAAGATCGAATCCTTAAATCACATGGTTGGCTCCACTGGCAACCAGCTGCCATCTGTGGGTGCATCCCAAAAGTCACCTCATTAACATAAGAAGACAACCTTTATCTCTCTCACCAGTTAGGAAATTCCAAGGGTTTTAACAGCTCTTTGCCAGAAACTATACCTGACCAAATGTATGTTTTAGCTCACACCTTCCCTCTAGCATCAGCTGGATTTGGGCTCCGTGGATTAAGTTGAATGTGTCTGTTCTGAAAGAGCCCACCCCCTCACTGTGGGTCAGCTTTTTCATTATACTGTGACTGTCCAAAAGAGGGCCCAGAGAAGATCTCAGGAGGGGGAGACAGCCTGACCTAGCACAATTGTGCAACTATTTCCCGATAGATGTTTCTAGGGCATATTACAGCAATCCTCACTTACCAGAAGGGTACAGAGAAGAAT
>NW_011889115.1:23598-24922 GCF_000151845.1 Pteropus vampyrus | reverse complement strand
GCCTGACCTAGCACAATTGTGCAACTATTTCCCGATAGATGTTTCTAGGGCATATTACAGCAATCCTCACTTACCAGAAGGGTACAGAGAAGAATTCCTAGCATTAAATAAAAATATATCACATCATCTGAATTCAGTTCCCAAGGCAAACAAACCCCCTCTCCCCCACCCCCCCAAAAAAATCTTATTCAGTTAAACATTTAAATTGTAAGAGTTTCCTTGGATATTAGGCAGTGTTTTCAAATACAGCTTGTATCTCTGACTTGGCCAAAAATGCTGGACAGACTGTAATTCATGGTTGCTTCACTTACCTTTTCTTCCAGACTTGACTGCTGTTTAACAGGGCTACGGGATACCATGGTGGCTGCTGAGAGCTGGGGTTCTAAGGCACGCTGTTTGGTTTTACTTATTATTATTATTATTTTAACTTTTTAAAAATTAAGTTTATTAGGGTAACATTGGTTAATACAATTGTATAATTTTCAGGTGTACATCATGATTTGACATCTGTATATTCTACTGTATGTTTACCACCCAAAGTTTACTTTCCTTCAGTTACCATATATTTGATTCCCTTTACCCACTTCAGACTCCCCCTACTCCCCTATATTTGACCCCCTTTACCCCGTCTACCTCCCCGCTCCTCCCTCACCCGCTATGTTTGGTTTTAATATTTGCTCCTTTTCTAGATGAATTTGGGGAAGTTACTTTATTTCTCTAGGTTTCAGTTTTCTCATCTGTAAAATGGGCATAATTGCAGCATTCATCCAGGGTAGTTTGAGGATTAAATGAGATAATAAATGTGAAGCATACAGCTCGTGGAGTGAGGTTAGAGCTACCTAGTAGTGACAATTAAATGAGACTAAGCATAGAGCATATTGTCTGTGACATAGTAATACTTGTTAGCTGTTCTTTGAAAGGTTTAGAACGTCATTATTTGACTCAGTAGTGATCGGACCCATGTAAATTGGTTTACAAAATTCAGAGAAAGTGAGAAGACAAAAATCGAAGTTAATGACTTTCTTATTTGCATGAAATTTGTCATTGCCTTGGTCGAGGCTCAAAATCTTGAAGCCATCCATACCTCTTAATCGCAACCCTCACTGCTGTTAGAAAACCAGAGGCTCATGTCACAGACATTAAGCAAAACATCCTGCCACACCAAGCACCAACAGAGCTGCAGAGTGGTAGCAACAGTGACACGAATGCCTTAATTTTTGATTCTCTCTCTCAGTTAAGCTGAGAGTATGATCAAAAGGGGGGACTTGTTAAAGAGAGAACCACAGGTGCAAAATAGCATCACTCATGCTAAAAGCCCATGATA
>NW_011889115.1:23234-23548 GCF_000151845.1 Pteropus vampyrus | reverse complement strand
CTAAGTCCCAGACTCGGGGAGAGTAGAAAGAATGATGAGACTATAAAATGAAGAAAGTAATGGTATCGGCCTCGTAGGGTTGTTGTCAGGATGAAATGACAACAGGACGAAATGTGAAAAGGGCTTGGATCGGTTCTGGGCACATATAAGCACTGAACAAATTTTAGCTCTTCCAGCTTAACCAAGAAAATTCATAATAATTTATACTTTGCGGAAGACAGATTAATTAATATATTATTACCAAGTCAACACATTAACAAGTAAGGTTACCAATAAGAATTACACTTTTAAAAATCAAAGTCTCATTTTACAGA
>NW_011889115.1:19866-23184 GCF_000151845.1 Pteropus vampyrus | reverse complement strand
ACTTTTAAAAATCAAAGTCTCATTTTACAGAACATAGTAGCAATCTTTGAAGTCTGGGTGTCTTTCAAGCTTCCTTTGTTAGAAATAACTGCGCAATTGTGAGTTAGCACAATTTATTTCAGTATTTGGGTTATTTCTTTTTTACTAGTACAAATAGTGCTGCTTTTAATGATCTAGTATACATGCACTGGTGCAAGGTTTTCTATGGGTACAGACCCAGGAGTGTACTTGAATATGAATGTGGTGAATTTGGTTGATAATGCCATTTTTCCAAAATGGTTATACTAATTTGGGTTCCCACAAGCAATGAATGAGTGACCCACTGCTTCATATTTTGAGGCATGTTCTAGACTTTTCAATTAAAAAAGTTAATAAACGTTTCAGCGATCGAGTGTATAATTCTAGCTAGCTGTCAAACTCGTGGAGTTTTTTCAATCTGTACTACTTTGTGCATTATAAAATCTTAATAAGGAATGAACTGTAGGCAACTTTTCTATTTAATGAGTACCTACTGTGTTATACACTACTAGGTGCTTTTCCATATGCTGTTTAAATGAGATTACAAACCTATGGAATAGTTATTGTAATTTCTATTTTGCAGAAGTTATAATTGAAGCCCAGGCAAGGGACAATTAATTTCCCCAAAGTCATACAAGTAGTTAAAGCTAGAGCTGGTGTTCAGACCCAGGTATGACTATATCTAATGTTCTACACACTTTTTCAGCCCTGTTGGTGTGGGAAAGGGAGAGTTATAACAGAACAAAGAAGCCAGTTGACTGTCAAGGCTTAACTTCAGATGTCACAGCTCTAGTAATAATTACTCTGATCATCATTGTTTCAGAAATGAAACAAGAGGACCAGATGATTCTGTAGGAGCAGAACCATAGGCATGCATACACTTCTGAATAATAACCAGAAGAGTTAAGTTATAAATGGTTTACGTTTTAAACTTACAACACGATGTTTATTATAGAAAAAATTAAAAATTCAGTAAGCATAAAGAAAATAAATATCACCCAAAATCTTTCCCGCCAAGATAAAATTACTTTAATATTTTGTTAATACAATAATAATAGCTATTTTTGCCCTCGGTGTATTAGATGGGGGTCTCTTCTTGACACTTCTTTTTCCTCATAACTCATATTAATCATTCTAAGGTATGTTGATTTTACTGCCAAATATATATCTCATATATATCTACTTTCTTTTGCTCCACCACCGTCACTCAGGTCCTAGATACTTGCGTAGGCCTCTGAGACTGAAACTCACCTGATTAAGGAGATTAAGGGAAGAGGCTAAAGTAACATTTTTACACACAATCTTGAAGAGGAGACTTAGATGAATGTGACTACCCAAATCTGATGTGTACTCAGTTCTTTAAGAATATCATTGATACCGAATGCCTAATGGTCTCCGTCAGGCATTTTTGTTTTTATTTGTAATTGTAGTAAAAGACAGGTAAGATAAAATTTACTGTCTTCACCATTTTTAAGTGTTTGGTTCAGTAGTGTGCACCCAATTTCCAGAGTTTTATCCTCTTGCAAAAATGAAACTCTCTACTCATTAGTCAACGACTCCTCATTTTCCCCTTTACCCAGCCCTTGGCAAACCATTCTACTTTCTGTCTCGATGATTTGGACTTCTCTAAGTACCTCATATAAATGGAATCATACTGTATTTGTCTTTTTTGTGATTGGCTTATTTCTCTTGGCGTGATATCCTCAAGGTTTATCTACATTGTAGCATGTATCAGATTTCCTTCTTTTTAAAGGCTGAATAATATTCTATAGCATGTGTATACTACATTTTATTTATCCATTCATTGGTTGATGGACACTTAAGTTGTTTCTACCTCTTGGCTATTGTAAATAATGTTGCTATGAACATGGGTGTACAGATGTCTCTTTGAGATCCTGCTTTCAAAATTTTGGGTATAAAGCTAGGAGTAAAAAATTTTAAATCATATGGTAATTCTATTTTTAATTTTTTGAAGAACCATCACATTGTTTTCCATTTAGGCTACACCATGTTATATTCCCACCAACAGTGCTTAAGGGTTGCAATTTCTCCACATTCCTGCCAACATTAGTTATTTTGGTTTGTTTGTTTGTTTGTTTTACATTAACCATCGTAATGTGCATAAGGTAATATCTCTTTGTGGTTCTTATTTCATTTTCCCTAATGGTTAATGATATTGGGAATCTTTTCATATACTTATTTGCCATTTGAATATCATCTTTGTTGAAATATCACAATGAGTGGTAGGGGAGGGAGGGCATGAGAGCTTCCCCTAGAAACCCTCCCAACTCCAATTTAAATGAGGTTTCTGCTTATTAATCTTCACACTCTCACGTTTTTTTTTTTTTTTAAATATGTTGTAAACAGATCAGTCAAGGAGGTTGTCTGAGAAAAGAGGCTTCATAAAGCTTCTTAGAATTTCAGAAAGTGTAGAAAACCTCCAAATCTTGTCACCAATGTGTGGCTGCGGGAGTGTGTGTGTGTGTGTGTGTGTGTGTGTGTGTGTGTGTGTGTGTGTGTTGTTTCCCCATATTAAGCAATATCCAATACCAGCCGGGTGTCCTACAATTCAACTCAATTCTGACACCATCTACCATGAGAGAGCATCTGCTTCCACATGTTAAGGGCTCAGTCCCACAAGACTGCTCTCTACTTTGGATGCCAATCTCAAGTCGAAGTTGTTAACTGTGCTTCTGACTGACTGGCTATATATCACCTGTTCCCGTGACCCACTCCTTGGCTTTGATTAATTTGCTAGAGCAGCTCACAGAACTCAGAAAAACATTTAATTTACTAGATTATTGGTTTGTTATAAAATAATGTTAAAAAGTAGCAACCGGCCCCAAATGAAGTCACTTTTGCTAAGCCCCACAAAGACTTACCACCTTACCAAACTGCAGTTTTATCCTCTATCAGAAGTGTAATTTTAAACCAATCGGTCTGGAATTTCCTGGTCAACACTAGTGAGATCATCTATTTTAAGACCCTTGCTGCCCTTACCCCAAGGAAATGCTCTTGCCTGAAACAATCCTTTCTTTTCTTTTGCTAATAACTTCTTTGTTCTGCCCAGTTTCTGCCTATGAAAACCTTCCATTTTATACCACTACTCAAAGCATCTCTCTACTTGCTAGATGGGATGCTACCCAATTCACGAATCACACAATAAAGCCAAGTGGATCTTCAAATTTCCTTGAGAAATTTTGTTACTTAGCAGGCTATAACTCAGGAACAACCAGATTAAAAATGCATAGTGCAAGGTATAGGGAAAAGAGAAGAAGCTTTCCTGACCTCTCTGAGCTC
>NW_011889115.1:16652-18205 GCF_000151845.1 Pteropus vampyrus | reverse complement strand
AGCCTGAGGTGTTGCACTTCTGGCAGGATTCCAGGATTCTAAAGCTTCTGGATCACCCTCTGAGTAGCAAGGCTCAGTCTGCAGTTTGGCAGAGCGGAAACATGGAAGGAATCTGACAGCGGAGCCGAGGCTCCTGGCAGGGGCCTGACTCACCACAAACTGTTAGGTGAGACAAAAATTTCTGTATATTTTAAACTTCTGTAGTTAGTTATAGCAATGGAGTCATATTTAACTAAAAGAAGTGAAGTAGAGCAAGTTGCACAGCTTGCTCTGTTCTTGGTTTAATTAGACTTTAACGATTTTGGGGAAATGGCTTTCTGTGAGGCGTGCCTGGGAACTGGCCAGCCGGGTCACACAAACTCAGGCTCTCTGGATCCCTCTTCCCCTGCTGAGGGGTGCTGACTGGAATGGCCTTTAGATCTGGGGATGATAGGCTGAGTGAGCAATTGGAGTAGACACTCAGACTTCCCACCCAGACCCGGCAGTGCAGCCCTGAATACCAGAGCTCAGGTTTGAAATTTGGGTCTAAACTCCGGCTAACATAAAGTTGCTGGTTGTTGTTGTCTAACTCATCTCCATTGCAGACTTTGTGACTCATATGTTCCTTGGATCCCCTAACCATAATGGCCATCATCGCATCACCCTGATTTTACCACAACTTCTAACTACTTCTTCTGTAGGAAAAATAAGTTATTTTAACCAAAATATTATGTGGTGTGTAGCAGATATAAGCTTGTTCTCGGAATGCCACCATGTCCCCAAACCTGTCAAAGCCCTGGAGCATTCCCATTGCCTTATGGAGCACTGGGCTCCAGAGCAAGTTCCTCTGGGGTGGCATCTGTCTGTGGGGTCACAAGGTTCATGGCTGGTTCATTTCACAAGTCCACGGTAGTTACTCTGTCCTTCCCAGTTGCACCTGCCTCTCTCCGCTCTTGGCTAGCCAGTGTATTTTCCTCTTCTCTCTTTTATTCTCAGCCAAGAGAATAAGATTCCACCAGTCCCTTCATTCCTCAGGGTATTTACTTTGTTGATGCCGTGGGGAAGCTTGTGCCTTTCCATATGCTTTAGATAGGCACAGAGTATAGTGTATCAGACATGGCTAATGCACTCCGTCATCCACTCTGGCCCCTCCTCTTTCTCCAGCCACTGCTACAGGGTGAGTTCCACGGGGCCTTTGATCCTTTTCATGCAGGTGCAGCCTGGCAGCACCTCGCTTTGGGTCTGCTTCCCGACCTCGTTCTTAACGCCCAGGGAAACCCCATGGGTCTCACTTGTGCACAGCCACAAAATGCAGGGAAGCGAACTTTTGAGGGCCCACCCTTGACACTGGAGCTGGAAGCCCAGATGATAGGCATTTTAATTTGACTCTGCGGATAGTGCTGAGTTACTTCTTACTCTATTCCTTTGAAGGTCCCAGTGGGATGAGCTCCAGCTAGGAGTCTCTTACTCGTGGCCAGCTCTATGATTCATCCTTGAGTTGGCCTTCCTCTTGCCCTGGGTTACTCCCCAGTCTCTGGGATGCTTTCCAAATAAAATAACTGGTAACCTGGCCT
>NW_011889115.1:14031-16602 GCF_000151845.1 Pteropus vampyrus | reverse complement strand
ATTCATCCTTGAGTTGGCCTTCCTCTTGCCCTGGGTTACTCCCCAGTCTCTGGGATGCTTTCCAAATAAAATAACTGGTAACCTGGCCTCAGAACTGTCGGGAAGTGGCAGGGGAGGTGAGGCGGTGAAGTGGGAGGATTCTTCTAGTCTTTGAGGCTTTATGTCCCAGACTTAGTCTGTTATCAAAGATTAAGGGTCTATAAAGTAAGAAATAGATACTCAGCCATTACTGTTGGCTGGGTTTTCTCTCTGCCCACTCTGATGTCCCCAGATCCCCAGAGCTGAGCCCCTTGACATCCCTGCTTGCAGATCAGCCCAGCATGATGTAGAAAGTACTTAAGGATACTCAATCCAGGCAACCCTCCAATACAGTCTTGGATACAGGGGAGACAAGCACATTACCACTTGCCATATACTGAATGACCCACAAGGCCTGGGGTATCAAGGAGATAGACCACCTTGTGGTCCAGGCAACCTGATCCACAAAGAGGGTCTGGTAACTCACGCTATGTACAATCTCAAGCCTTTGTAAGACTATAAAGTTAATAATAGAAAGCGTTATAGATACATATATATATAGGAATATATGTATAATTAATATATATACTTTCTATATACATATATATACATTAATATATATATTAATGGTTATAGCACCTGGTATTTTTAGGTGATCTCCCATCGAAGTACTAACCAGGCCCTACCCTGCTTAGTTTCTGAGATCAGCCGAGATTGGGCATGTTCAGGGAGGCATGGCCATAGAAAAGTGTCTTATTTATAGAGTGATATAAATATAAAATGTAAGTGACACCAACTCCCGGCCTCCCATTTCCCTGCCCTGGCTCTGGAACTGGCCATGTCCTGCCCAGGCATTCTCCTCCCAGGAAGGTGTATCATGCTCTTCCTGGACCATTCCGGGGCTGTGATGGGCTCTCCAGCACCAGCCTGGAAGAGCTGGAGGGAGAAGGTTGGGTCCCAGGGCACCATCTGATTAGAATGGATAAAATGCCAAACAGAGTCCAAGCTATGACCAGGCTGGGTGGGGCTTTCTACGTGTCCTCTCTAATAAGCTCCTGCCCTCAGAATGGGGCTATGTCTTGCCTTCATCTCTCCCCCAAACAATTCCACCAGCAATGGAGGCTTTTTTTCTCACTGGCCTATTAACTAAGCCCCTGTCAGAGGACTGAAGAGTCTTATCATTATTTATAAATTCTTAAGGAGGTAGTGTAGGTTGAGGGAAGAGTCTCAAGTCCGACTTGAGACTGTCTGGTTGAAATCCTGGCTTTGCCACTCCTTAGTTCTGTGACCTGGAGCAAGATACTCTCTGCACCCCAGTTTCATCATCTGAAAAATGATCTATACCAGAGAGTTGTTGTGATGCACTAAGAACAGTAAGAGGTGAGTAAATGTTAGCCATTATGACTACTGTCATTTTAAAATATTCTTCTGGCCAGTCTTCGTAATCACCAATTCATTTTTTAACCAAGAGTTAATATATCACACTGAACATACAGCAAGAGCTTTTCTTTTTTCATAAGGAGATAGTGATAATAGCATTCGTTAGAAAATTCCCTATGCCTGATAGGACAGATTCTTTTGTTGATTTATCAAGACAATACTATACAAGAATTTTAAAACTTTTGTATAATATGGATATTATCTGAAATGCCTGCATAGTGTTCCTTTTATGGCAATGATACAAATTTAATGAATCATTTTCCTTTTCTACCCTAGACTTTAGTCTACTATTTATAATTTTTTATAAAATATTTTTAAATGAAATATAATTCACATGCCAAATAAAATGTACACTTAGGTGGGGTTTTTTTAAAGTATATTTACAAGGTTTTACGATCATCATCTCTGTGTAATTCCAGAAGATTTTCAACATCCCAGAAAAAAGCCTCATACTCTTTAGCAGTTACTCCCCAGTCCACTTTCTTTTAGTCCCTGACAACCACTCATCTTTCTGTCTCTTGGTTTTTCCAATTCTAAACTGTTTATGAAAATAAGATAATGTAATATGTGGCCTTTTGTGTCTGGCTTTTCTTATTTGGCGCAATATTCTCAAGGTTTCTCTATGTTCAGAACTTCATTTTTTATGACTGATAATATGCCATTGTATGAATATATCACATTTTGTTTCAACACTCATTATTTGAAAAAAATATTTGAATTGCTTCCACTTTTTGGCTGTTTCGAATACTGCTGCTCTGAACATTGATGTACCCTTTTCTATAGGCATGAGCTTTGATTTATCTGGATGGGGGACACCGAGAGGCAGTATTGCTGGCTCAGACGGTAACTTTACATTTAACATTTGGGGAACTGCCATGTCTTTCCAAAGTGGCTGCACTATGTCCCATCCCCACTGACAATGCATGAGGGTTCCAGTTTCTCCACTTTTTTGCCAACACTTGTTACATTTTCCTAATGAGTAATGATGTTGAACATTTTTTCCATGTGCTTATTGGTCATTTCTATATCTTTGGAAAATAGCTGTTCTAAACTTTTGCTCAAATTCTTTCTCCAACCACTCTTGTCCTTGCCCCATGACTTCATGAACAAAAC
>NW_011889115.1:8398-11552 GCF_000151845.1 Pteropus vampyrus | reverse complement strand
TGTGTGCCCACTGGACGGCAGAAGAAGTTTGCTGGGTAACACCAGCCAAAACTGACAAGTAAGAAACTAGAGGGCTCTGGAAAGAGGAGTAGGTCTGATAAGGAAAAGGGTTGGTACAGGGGGTTCGCCCTGTATGAAACTGTGTCCTGTACACAGAAACACACATGCACAGGCAAGGTCTTCATATGGGTGTCCAGCTTTTACCCCTTGGTATGAAACGGGCAGTCCTTATATCAAAGAATAACACAGTTTTCAACATTCGAACACTTAAGCATTTATTAGATACCTATTATCTGGGAGTACCTGGGGGTCTGTAACTCATGTACTTGGTATCTTTGCACTCAAGGGACTCAAAGCCTTATCTCCTGAGAGCTCAGTACTTGTCGGGCAGGCCGGCAGGTCTGATGTGATTGGGGTCGTTGCCACTGCGGCCCCATCTGTTGGCAGCCTGGTCATCCTTCGAGTCCTCCACTCCATGGCCGCTGTCTCCATACTTAAAAAGGTCTGTGACTCTCTGAGAGTTCTCTCTGGCATCGCTGGAATGGAGGAGGGAGATAGGAGATGAATCATGGATGATGAGCAACAGACCCACCCTCTCATCTCTCTCCTTTCCAAGGAACTAATGACTCTGAGAGGAGCAAGGATGAAGACACTGAAACCCTAATCACTCAGCCTAGGGTGATCCCCCTCATTCTGTGTGGACAGCACCCACAGGGGATGGAATCATCCGGCCCACTAGACTTCATCTGGCTCTATCACCTCTCAGACCCCACAATGGACACAGAAGGGCAGGGTGGACAAGAAGATGAGAGACCACAGTCTCCAGAGGACACCTCTCTGGCCCTGGGTCCCTACTGCCTCTCCAGGTCAGCCCAGCTCTGCTCTCCCATCCCTGCATCTCAGGAGCCCTTGTTACCTGATCACTTTGGCAGCCCAGGCCCCCAGGTCTCTTTTGGGCAGCGTCGTAGTTCCCCCGGGCGTGGAAGTATTTGTCTGAATCTTTTAATTGGCTTCCCTCATGTCAGAGTAGGCTCTCCACATGTCTTTTGCCCCTGGAAAGGAATGAAAATGTAAGATGAAGGTAATCACGTCCTGGCAAATTAGAGAAATAAACATTTTTCTTACACCAATAATATGATTTTAAGCTTTGACTACGCCGTTTGGACATTATACTGAATTGAGACAAACATCCCTTTATTTTTCACTTCCTGGGCTGATGTTGTGAGAGTCACACTGGTACAAGTTATATTGTGTTTGACTCTGTTCTAAGTTCTGTCGCTGCTTCGTTTTTGGCTGTGTGTGATGTATGTAAAGAAGAGGTGGGGTGGTGTTAATGGGTGTTTGGTTGTACAATGAACCTCCACCTGGAAAGATGCAGGGAACCCCCTGACTGTAGCAGGAGAACAAAGCTGATTCTGAGTGAGGTGCAGATGTGTGGGGCTCCCGCCTCGTCAATGGGAGACATTCATCCCTGTGGGCAAAGGGAGGACAGCTTGTCAGGACAACATCTGAACATCCGGGTACATTGGGTACCTGGGCAGCTGTCCGAGTTCACTCAGCTGGTAACAAAGGAGAGTTCCCTTAGAGAGTTGTAAAAAAACGCATAATAGGTGCAGAACAAGGGCAACCGACCCACCAGCTCTAAAATTCCGTGTCCTCCCAATCAAATGGACGAGTGTTGCCTCCCCAGAGTGGTCCTGCAGTGGACCTGAGGAAACACTGTGCCATTCTGAGACCATCGTAGGGGGCAACACACCATCACTCCTATGGTCCTGAGGAAGGGTGGGGAAAACTAAAGGGAGTAGTGGGTAGAAGAAATCTGTTCAAAACAGAATAAAATGGCCAAGATTAACAAAAATTAACCAAATAAGAAAAAGAAAACTACAGTGTACAGGTGTAATCATACTTTTAGGTGCTATCTCCATGAGCTAACTTGCCTTCATTGTATGCATGTATTATTTCAGGTGTTCACAAAGGTGGCTTTGTTGACAGGTATCATGTTTTACCTCTATTTATTCCCTCTGAGTCACTGACTTATATAGACCCTTAGGATCCAGGCCTCCATAATAAGTATTTCCAAAATGTCCAACACATTTTGTCCCTTGTAGGCAGCAACCCCATATTGGTTCCCAATTTTTAGCATTCACAAAATCAACTGGGTGCTCCGTGAAGGCTGGATTTCTGGCTCAGACCCAGAAATTGTGATGCAGTGTTTGAGGAACCAGGCATCTGCATTTCTCAAAGCATTCCAGCCCCCATGCATGCTGTCCTTAACTTGTAAACAACTATTTAGAGATATGACAGAAAAATAATAACATCAAATAATTTTGTGAAATAAATTTTTGCTACTTTGCTATGGTTATAGTAAATTTAGAGTGTGGCCATATAGCTATCCCAGTAACCATCACCAGGCAATTCATTGTGCCATTTATTGTGGGGGGAGGAGCTCTGTGGACTTGTCCTCCTAGGTAGCACATCCCCGCTATTAGCCATTTGTTCAGATGAAGAACAGGATGTGTGTTCACAGACCCCTCAGTCTCCCATGCGCGCCCTTGTCTGGGAGGCAGCGTAGTCCCGTGCTTAATAGCAAGGTCTGGGCAGCTCAAGGGCCTGCGTAAATCCTGCTCTTGTTTAGTACTCTTAGCTATCTTAATGTCTTTGTGCCTCAGTTTCTCTGTTAAAGGTTAATAGTACCTGTATCCTACTATGTGTGTTCATTCTCACATGCAAATCTCTTACGACAGTGCCCAGCAGGTCTTAAAATCTCAGTCAATATTGGTTGTAATTACTAAGCGTCTGGGCGGTGGGAAAACACTCCGCACTTGTTTGATGACCCACTTCGTGGCTACCTGAGATGGATAAATGAGTTGTCCTTCATGTCCCACTTGGGGGTATTGGAGGCCCACTTGCATTTAGAGAACCTGACCCTTAACTCCCAGATCTCTTCAATACTTAGGCTGAAAGTTGGGGTCCAGACCAGGGGATCCCTGTAGAATAAAGTAAATCTGACTAGAGAAACTAGAGGGTGGCAATATCAAAAAAATTGTACACTCTAAATCTACACAATGACATATGTCAAGTATATTTCAATTAATAAGTGCTGTTATAAATAGAGCACTCCTTTTCCACCCACTGTGGCATTTGCTCAGTGGGG
>NW_011889115.1:6854-8307 GCF_000151845.1 Pteropus vampyrus | reverse complement strand
GGATATAAAACGTATTCACATCTAATTGTCAGAAAAGTAGATTCAGCGAAGGCACAGAGAACGGGGAAGCAGAGAATCTGCAAGGAGGAAAGTTCTAGCACCTCATCTTGGCTCTTTACTCCTGCTGACACTCTTGGTGAAGCTGAGCTCGTGTGCCGCCCGCCTGGAGATGAACCTTGTGCTTTATATACTGACGTTTTCCTAATGGAACAAATGAGAACAGAGGTTTGAAGCAAAACACTGAGATGTGGGAAGTTCCTCTTGGTCAGAACACAGCTTCCAGAATATGATGGTCGTTTGTCACACATATCCAATTTTCCCAGATTTTGCAACCTGGCAGCTTTCAGGAATGCAGGAAGTTGGGATTTTCTGCTCATTTCTAGTCTCGCACCTGATGGGGAAGGTTTTTCTCCCCTACACAACGATGTATTGACATTTGCTGTGAGGGGTAATCAATATTAAAAGAGATTTCCTTAAAGGATGCAAGAATACTGGGCAAATAGAACAGCAGAATGGGCTCCTTGCAAGGAACAGCTCAGGAGGAAGCTGGGAACCCAGTGTTCGACATCAGGAAAAGAGAGACAACCCAGAAAAATAAAACTTCCAACACCCTCCAGGCGTGGACTCAGCATTGGCAAAGGGAGTCCTCCAGACTCGTGTAGTCATGATCAGTTGCTACTGAAGGTCAAATGGCAGGTTATGTTTCGAGGACACTGAAATCCAGTAATATTGAATAGTAGTGCAGAAACTAACTACAATGTCCTGTAGAAATGACACAGCATAAAAATGAGCCGGAATGGCCCACTGGCTGCCAAATTACTAGAAGAATAGGAGAATCAGGAAGGATGGGAAGAAAGCCGGCATGCAGCAGAAGAATGCTGCTAGGCTGGGATGTTAGAGGAAAGCTGTTTCAACCAGAAAAGCAGGACTGGAATTTACTGTGGGAGATTAGTAAAATAATCTTGGGTAGAAATTTCATGCAGGTGCTATTCTTGCGATGAAGTTCACGGTGCAATCACTTCCTACCTCTCTGCCCCTTCATCTATTGAGGAAATGTGTAAGTTTTTTGGATTTCCCTGGAGAAGAAAGAATTATGGGTGCCTAAGGTGGCAGAGATGATGGGGAATGCAGAGGATAGATATAGTCTTTCTCATAGTGGGATCCCGGGTGGGGACCTGAACATAACAGTAGCCCAGGGAGTACCCGTTCAGGATTCTTCCTGGAGTGCTTGCCGGGAGACGAGGCATGTCAGCAGTGCACTCGAGAGTAGAGAAGCATCTCCAAGCAAATAGTGGAAGCTTGAGAGCTGAGATGTAACAAGGTGGTAATTAAGAGCCAGGAAGGAGGTGAGTCTTGTGCTCAAGCAGTAACCCAGAGAAGAATGAGGACAAAGTACTCGTTCCAACTTGTTATAAGACTAGAGGAATTATGAGTAGGACACGAGAAAGAGGAG
>NW_011889115.1:4720-5549 GCF_000151845.1 Pteropus vampyrus | reverse complement strand
TATATGTTGTTACCGGTAACACAGGATTAACACAGTAGTTAGGCTACCTATCAGAATTACAGATTTAAAGATCAAGTTTTCATTTTATAGGACATTCCCCCAACGTTAATGAGCGCCTTGTCCAACAAAGTACATTGACACCAATGTCATTGCAGATTGATCCATAACAGCCCTAATTTAAAAGCTTAATTATTCAATCATATAGAATATTTACATAATGGGATATTACACACCAACAAACAAGAACAAACAGTTGATATAAGCAACAATGGAGGCATTTCTTAGATGGCACGGACAGAAATTGGTTGATAACTGGATTTGTAGATGTTGCTGAGAAATGGACAGAAGATCAAGGTGGCAGTTGCTGGGGCAGGATTCCTCAGTCCAATCCTCCCATGGCCGTGTCCCCTTCCCCAGTGTCTGACACCACCAAGGAACTTACCCTTAAAGGAATTAACCCTGGACAGAGAAGGAGGCAAGCCCAAGTGGCAGGGAAGAGGGTGGCCTGACACGGAAGGGCCTGGAAGCGACATAAATATAACGAGAGGGGCCTGTAAAGGGGAATGGGTCTGATTAAGGGAACACTTGTTGCACGGAGTCTGTCCTGTACGGCACTAAGATTGTATCCCCTACAAACAAACACACAGGCACAGACGAGGCCTTCATGCGTGTCTTCAGACAGGTCTTCAGCCTGTGGTACCAAACAGGCGGTCCTTACAGCGTAGAATAACACACAGTTTTCAACACTCAATCTCTTAAGCATTTATTAGACACCTATCATGTGCTCTCTATCAGCACCCAGAGGTATACAACTCAATGATTCTGGGCT
>NW_011889115.1:4215-4670 GCF_000151845.1 Pteropus vampyrus | reverse complement strand
CAGTTTTCAACACTCAATCTCTTAAGCATTTATTAGACACCTATCATGTGCTCTCTATCAGCACCCAGAGGTATACAACTCAATGATTCTGGGCTCGCAGCCCCATCTCCTGAGAGCAGAGTGAGGAGGAAGCTCACTTATACTTGTCGGGCAGGCCAGCAGGTCTAAAGTGATTGGGGTCGTTGCCACTCCGGCCCCATCTGTTGGCAACCTGGTCGGCTTCAGAGTCCTCCACTCCGTGGCCACTGTCTCCATACTTGAAAAGGACTGTGACTCTCTGAGAATTCTCTCTGGCATCGCTGGAATAGAGCAGGGCAGGTAGGAGATGAGTTAGGGATGAGGATCACAGCCCCACCCTCTCATCTCTCACCTTTCTAAGGGATTAATGACTCTGAGAGAAGCCAGGAGGGAGGCACGACAACCCTGACCCTGTGTGGGCACAGTCTGCTCTGACC
>NW_011889115.1:2463-4165 GCF_000151845.1 Pteropus vampyrus | reverse complement strand
TCTGGCATCGCTGGAATAGAGCAGGGCAGGTAGGAGATGAGTTAGGGATGAGGATCACAGCCCCACCCTCTCATCTCTCACCTTTCTAAGGGATTAATGACTCTGAGAGAAGCCAGGAGGGAGGCACGACAACCCTGACCCTGTGTGGGCACAGTCTGCTCTGACCGGGGCGAGCCCCGCTACCCCATTGACTGGACAGCACCCGCAGGGCAGGGCAGGAATTAGTCCTTATCCTCAGGTTTTCTTTTTGGAGAGAAGTCCACATGTCGTCATAAGTCATACTATGGCTCTACAGGCAGCTCAGGCTCTGCACTGGGCATCGATGGGGAAACTGGACAGGATGGACTTGAGGAGGAGTCCACTGGCCCTGCAGGGTCCTTCTCGAGGGCCTACTTCCTCCTGATCCCCAAAAGCAGCCCAGCTCTGCTCCCCGATCCTTGCATCCCCAGGAGCCCCTGCTACCTGATCACTTCAGCCGCCCAAACGCCCCCAGGTCCCCTTTGTGCAGCGTCGTAGTTCCCCCGGGCGTGGAAGTATTTGTCTGCGCCCTTGTAATTGGCTTCTCTCATGTCAGAGTAGGCTCTCCACATGTCCCAAGCCCCTGGGAAGCAAAGGGCACGGCAAAGGGATACCAGGTGAACAAAAGACAGTGACACCCCTTAGAGAAGTATCAAGGAATGAGTAATGGACCATTGACTCAAAGCACATCGTTGTGACTCGTGTCTCTCTGCTTGTTGTGGGATTAAATGGCATCCTGAAAACTTTCTAAATGGACTATACTGATGATGTAGGCTGTAAGCGCTAGGGCAGTGGTCCTTTTCTCAGTCTTGGATCAACTTTCTAATCCCTGGGAAGGTTTGAAAGTCTGATGCCAAGTCACATCTCAGGCAATTATCTCGGTCTCTCTGGGGATGGGTACCAGGCGGCAAAGGTTTTTACCGCGTTCCAGGTGATTCCAATACGTAGCTGAGATTGATAACTGCCGAGCTTTAGGCAGTGATTCTCACCGGTATCTACCTGACAAGAGCTGCGGCCTCATGCACAGCTGGGTTCAAATTCTTCTCGGCCACCTGCTGCCTGGCGCTCAGGCCCTGGCCAATGGACTCAGCTACCATAAGCCTTCGTTTTCTCCCCTTCCGAGCTGGGGCAGCTGCCTGCCTCATCAAGCTATTCTGCAGTTAAAGCGGGCGACCGACTGTTTCGGCTTGACTGGAGCTGTCCCTGTTTGCCTAGAACTGTCCCAGTTGCACTAACAATGTTGTGGAAAACTCTTGAGACCTGTGCAAACCAGGAGAGTTGCTTGCCCGAAAAGACAGGAAGTGCTGAATTCCTAGTGCAGGCTTGATGCGTGTTGCCAGCTCCCTTTATGTCAGTTAAAGGCTAGAAATGGCAGGAAACAGACTAAAGCGGGGGCAGTGTCACTGACTGTAGGTGCCTTGGCAAGAGCTAACTCGACCGTCTCTCTAAACTATCCCATTAGGAAATATAAGGAAGTGCGGGGGATGGGAAAAAGGAAGGAAGGATGGAAACAGCGAAGGAAGAGTGGGGGTGAGAGGAGGAGGAGAAAAGATGGATAGCTTTAATCATAATTGATGCAATTAGTTCAGAGTGAAATTTTATACCTTTTCAAGACTTATTTTGTGTCTTTGAGTCAACTAACATTTGAGATGGGGGTGGATTGTTCTTTCCCTAATAAGTGCTT
>NW_011889115.1:438-808 GCF_000151845.1 Pteropus vampyrus | reverse complement strand
AAAAATGGGCAGAAGACCTGAACAGATACTTCTCCAAAGAGGAAATACAGATGGCTGATAGACATATGATAAGATGCTCAAGTTTGCTAACCATCAGAGATATGCAAATTAAACCGCAATGAGATATCATCTCACACCTGTCAAAATGGCTATCATCAATAAATCAAAAGTGTTGGTGAGGATGCAGAGAAAAGGGAACTCTCATACATTGTTGGTGGGATTGCAAATTGGTACAGCCGCGATGGAAAACAGTATGGAGGTTTCTGAAAAAATTGAAAATGGATATACTTTTTGACCCAGCAATTGCACTTCTGGGTATTTATCCAAAGGAAACCAAAACAATAATTCGTAAAGATCTATGCACTCCAGT
>NW_011889115.1:0-388 GCF_000151845.1 Pteropus vampyrus | reverse complement strand
GATCTATGCACTCCAGTATTCTTGGCAGCACAATTTACACTAGGCAAGATATGGAAGCAACGTAAGCCCCTCAACGGACGATTGGATAAAGACATTACGGTTCATATATACAATGGGATATTACTCAGCCATTAAAAAAAATGAAATCCTATCATTTGCAATGACATGGATGGACCTAGAGGTTATTATGCTGAGCGAAGTAAGTCAGACAGAGAACGGTAAATACCATATGATTTCACTTATTTGTGGAATCTAAGGAACAAAACAAACTAATCAAAAACAGACTCACAAATATATGGCCAATTTGGTGACGGACAAAGGGGAGGGGTGTTGGGGGTGGGAGAACGGGGTGAAGAGTTAAAGAAGTACAAATTAGTAGTTGATAGTT
>NW_011889114.1:748191-748586 GCF_000151845.1 Pteropus vampyrus | reverse complement strand
CATCTGTGCCACTTGAATTTCTGTCTCTCCTCCACCCACCCCAGGCCTTAGAAAGAGCCGAACTACTTTTATTTCTTTGAACCTCATTTTCTTCCCTCCAGATTGTGAGCTCCCCGATGGTGGAGATCCCTTTCTTGCTATCTTTCTCTCTCTCTCTCTTTTTTTTTTTTTCTGTATCTGATATAAGGACACACAGTAGGTCCTCAACAATACATATTTTATCCTTTGGTACATTGTTTAGAATTCTCCTACATGAATTATTAAGACTAAAACTGCCTTGTAGCATGAATTATGTCCTGAAACAATTTGTATATTCAGGAAAGTTCTGCTTTGGAAGATTTTATAAAAAGTCTTTATGGTTTTTTGACATTTATTTCCATCTCTTATTGCGTCAG
>NW_011889114.1:747574-748141 GCF_000151845.1 Pteropus vampyrus | reverse complement strand
GGTGATGGTGACTTGGATCAGGGTAATAGCAGCAGAGGTGGGGAGAGGGTGCCAGGGTACGGATTGATTTTCGGGGGAAGCCCATGGCCAATCTCTGTAGCTTGGTACCCAGGACCTCTCTCCACCGCTGGACACGTACTCAGACCCTGTAGCACACAGAACCGCGCCCCGGAAAGATGCCCTCATCTCAACCACCTGAACCTGTCAATAGGTGACCTCACACAGCCAAAGGGACTTTGCAGATGTGATTACGTTAAGGATCTTGGGATGGGAAGATGATCCACGACTATCCAGGTGGGCCCTGTGTCAGCACAAGGGTCCTTCTAAGGGGAAGGCAGGAAGATCAGAGTCAGTAGCAGGAGGTGTGACAATGGAAGCAGATGTCAGAGTGACATCAGAAAGGGGCCCACGAGCCACAGAACACAAGCAGCCTCGGAAAAAGTCCAGCAAGTGGATTCTCTCTGAAGCCCCGGGAAGGAACGCAGACCTGCCAAGGCCTCGACATCAGATTTCTGATCTCCAAAACTCACTTGAATGCATTTGTGTTGTTTTAAGTCACTAAGTTTA
>NW_011889114.1:743306-744739 GCF_000151845.1 Pteropus vampyrus | reverse complement strand
CATCCCATTTTTTGCATTTGCTGTTTCCTCTACCTAGAATGCTCTCCCCGAGGGCGTGTCCACGGTTCCCACTCTTTTCAGCTTTCACTTTTTTCAGCTCTCTGCTCAGATACCACTTTTCAGATGTCTCTGACCATGTTGCTTTAAATAGCCTCACTCTTCGCCCCTTTCCTGCTGTGTTGAATTATAATGAGTAAATCTCGGGAGCGTTTTAATAGTGTCTGGGCTCCGGCCACTATTATAACCCAACGAGGGAATTTTAACACAACCCCCTCCACTACGCTGGGTTAAAATCCGAGCACCCGGGAGATCCCGGGAGGCAAGTGGCCGTTCAGTGCCCGGGTCGCAGCACCTCTCCTAGTCCCTAGAGGGCGCAGCGCAACCCGCGACTCCGCCCGAAGGGAGGCGGGGCCGGAGCGAGAGCGGGCGCAGGCGCAGAGTAATGTGTGAGCATTCGCAGCTGCCCATTGGCTCTTCCGTCCGTGGCGGGGCGGGGCCGAGCCGCGGGCACGACATGCGCAAGCGCAGGACCGGCTCAGGGCGCGCGCGGGGCGCTGGAGACCGGAAGTTGAAGCCCCTCGCGGCGGCTCTGTAGGTGACGGACGTGGCGTCTACGCGGGGCGGTTGTTGGGCGGTGGTAGTGGAGCGGTGTCCGGGGTGTCCAGGAGCGAGCTGAGGGGTGGCGGGAGATCCGGTGATGAGGAAATATGTTGGAGGAGGGGCCGGCACAGGTGGAGGGACATGGAGCCCCGGCGTCCTCGAAGGACCTGGGGGACAGAGAGGCCCAAGAAATTGTGGCATGACAAGAAGCTGCGAGAAACTGAGGGACCGAGGGAGCGGGAGGTCGGGAGAGGAGCGAAGCTGAGAACTAGAGAGGTCGAGGGCAAGAGGCCGATGGGTTCCCCCGGGAGAGGCTCACAGCTGCTGCTCCTGTGGGAAACAACTCTGTGGCCAGTTCGCCAGTTCTTCTTCGGATGAAACCTGTCCCTGGCTCTAATGACTCCCCGAGTCGGCCCGAGTTCCCCTGAGACCGCAGAGATCGAAGCTCCATGCTCTGTTCCGTGAGGGTCTTGACAGACTGGAGGCAGAGCAAGTGGAAGCATTGCCAATGCCATTATGAAGGCCAATTGTGGCCGTTTGAGTGTAATTTTTTCCAGGTTATGTGTCCCTGGTTCTCGCTGTTTTTCCTGTGTTAGTCACCATTGGGGGAAAGCGCTGGACTTGAGTGCTAGTTACCGTTTAGCTTCTGTGTACCAGGCTAGGTGATAAACATTGACGTGTCTTGAGGGATATTGTCTGTGTTTGATAGATGAAGGAAACAGCCTTAAGAAGTTAATTTGCCAGTGATCACACATCTAATAAATGACGAAGCTGCGGTTCAAACCCAGATCTTCCCGACTCCGAAGGCTTTACTGTGAGAAGGCTCAGAACCC
>NW_011889114.1:741484-743256 GCF_000151845.1 Pteropus vampyrus | reverse complement strand
GAATGTTATCTGGTGGGTCGGGCAACGCCTCCTATAGCTACAAGTGGAGCTGAATCTTCATAAGGCGAATGATATCTAGCGGCCTCCTCCTCCTCCTCATCAGTAAAAATGGAGTCGAAAGGAGGGGGAGGCATCGGAGGGGCAGAAGGCACAACCCCAGCAGCCTCAGATTCATCATACCCATGAACACTTTCTGTTTTAAGTACAGGTGACATTTGTTCTTTAATCTGATCTCTTTCATGCCTAGGGTCTAAAGAATCGCTAATCAAAATCCAAAGCCCAAAAGTATCTACCGGAACCTTAGTAGGTCCGTGGGCATCATAGTAGTCCTGTAACTTTTGACCCACTCTTAACCATGTCTCTAAATCAATTGTCCCTTCCTCAGGAAACCAGGGACAAACTGCTTCTATAAATTGCAAGAACTTCATTAACTGTTGCTGACCTACTTTAGCTCCTTTAACTCTAAGCATATTCTTAAGCATATGTACAAATAGCAGTCGACTATTTCCTTGGCCCATTATAGCTTCCCTTTCAGTTTCTATATTACAAACTCCTGCATACTCACCTTCACCGCCCACGGCTTCTTTGGCCAATCTCGAGTGCACTCGTCTTAATAGTGCACTATTAAGAAAATAGTGGTGGGTCCTTGCTATTTTCCCCCGTTTTCAGGTCCCTGTTCGGGCGCCACTTGTCGGAAACCAGCCGACCAAGTCAAACCAGGTCCCTGAATGGGGGAGCGGGGACTGAGAAAAAAGAGAGGACAGACAGGGTGCAGGAGGGAGAACAGATCTCACAACTGTCTCTCCGAGTTTATTTCTTAGGCTCCGTTTTATACATAATCTGTTCCTTTGTGTATCCCAAGGTAACATAACTAAGTAACATCTTGAAGATCAAGGTACAATGGAAACTCCCTTTGACACTCCCTTCGACACTCCCTGTTTCTATTTTTAATCTTCTTCTTCCTGGAATTCCTCAGAACCAGCCTTTTCCCTTTTATATGCAAGCAGGCCTCCCGAGATAATCCATGCACTCCTTTGAATTTTGGGAGCTTTAGCTCCCTACAGGTGGGGTCCCATGGTGGGGAGGGGTGCTGCTCCCAGATAACCCGAAGAAGTGACAGCGGCGAACGCTGGCACTGCATTCTGAGCCCCTTACTGCTATCGGCCTGGTGGAGTCTCGAAACCCCCTGCAAGGTAAATCTAGTATTATTATTACTCTCATTTTGTAGACGAGGGCGCCGAGGCACAGAGAGGTTAGGTGACTTGCCCAAGGCCACACCACTGGTGAGGGTTTGAGCTTTTAAAGCCTGCTCACGTTTACTCTAGTGATGAAAATCATATGAAAGCAGAGTGCCAGACCCAAACACACACCTGTGAAGTGGCCTGGCCTCCTGGAAGCAACTTGGCAGGGCGGAGGGGGCAGAGGTGAGCGCCCCAACTTCCCCTCTGTCTTTCCTGTTGTGTCAGCCGTGGCTGGAGTCTTGGGCAGTGGGGGTCGGGTCACTCTATGCCAAGTGTTGACTCATATTAACTCCTCAAGGTCTCCCAAAACCCAGGGGGGGTAGCTTCACCTCGGTGACTCTCGTTCCTCAGACACGGAGGTCTAGAGAGAGCCAGCTGAAGCTGAGTCACAGACCCCGGGTGTCCTAGTGGGTCAGCTGGCTGTCCTGCCTTCTAACTCTCTGGAATGTAAGATTTTTGCATGATAATGTTCTAGGGTGAGTTCGAGAGTGGGGCTAAGTTCAAAGACTGGGCTTTGACTTGCTTAGCTGA
>NW_011889114.1:739266-741323 GCF_000151845.1 Pteropus vampyrus | reverse complement strand
ATGCAAGCAGGCCTCCCGAGATAATCCATGCACTCCTTTGAATTTTGGGAGCTTTAGCTCCCTACAGGTGGGGTCCCATGGTGGGGAGGGGTGCTGCTCCCAGATAACCCGAAGAAGTGACAGCGGCGAACGCTGGCACTGCATTCTGAGCCCCTTACTGCTATCGGCCTGGTGGAGTCTCGAAACCCCCTGCAAGGTAAATCTAGTATTATTATTACTCTCATTTTGTAGACGAGGGCGCTGAGGCACAGAGAGGTTAGGTGACTTGCCCAAGGCCACACCACTGGTGAGGGTTTGAGCTTTTAAAGCCTGGTCACGTTTACTCTAGTGATGAAAATCATATGAAAGCAGAGTGCCAGACCCAAACACACACCTGTGGAGTGGCCTGGCCTCCTGGAAGCAACTTGGCAGGGCGGAGGGGGCAGAGGTGAGCGCCCCAACTTCCCCTCTGTCTTTCCTGTTGTGTCAGCCGTGGCTGGAGTCTTGGGCAGTGGGGGTCGGGTCACTCTATGCCAAGTGTTGACTCATATTAACTCCTCAAGGTCTCCCAAAACCCAGGGGGGGTAGCTTCACCTCGGTGACTCTCGTTCCTCAGACACGGAGGTCTAGAGAGAGCCAGCTGAAGCTGAGTCACAGACCCCGGGTGTCCTAGTGGGTCAGCTGGCTGTCCTGCCTTCTAACTCTCTGGAATGTAAGATTTTTGCATGATAATGTTCTAGGGTGAGTTCGAGAGTGGGGCTAAGTTCAAAGACTGGGCTTTGACTTGCTTAGCTGACTGACCTCAGGTCAGTTACCTAACTTCTCTCTGCCTCATCTGCAGAATGGGTATAATGGTGGTATTAAAGTGAGAGCGCTGTTATAAGGATTAAACAGTATGACATTTAAAGTGCTTTAAGCAGCGCCCGACACATAGCACGAGATGCTAAGCGATGGCTTCTAATAATAATATTAATAATACCAACAGCAATAGTTATTATCGCTGTGAGAGGCCATGTCGCTTCTCTGCTCTCTCATGCTTCCCACCTCAATTAAAGTGGGAATTCCCTTTAATTTCCCACCTGGAATTAAAGGGAAAGTCCTTACAATGCCCCCACGTGGCCCCTGATGTCTCTCTGCTCCTAATTCCCCCTCAGCTCCTTCGTCCACCTGACTCCAGTCACTATGGCCTCCATGTTCCTTGACCGTGACCATCATGTTCCCCCCTCAGGGCCTTGGCACCGGCCGTTCTGTGTGCCTGGAACTCTCTTCTCCCAGATCCCCACACAGCTCTCTCCCTCACCTCCTCTGTGGCTTTGGTCAAACTTCACCTCCTCAGAGAAGCCCTCCCTGACCACTCCTTTAAAATTCCAACACGGAGAATTAAAAATTCCCCGTGTACTATTTTTGCCTTTTGCCATAGCACTTATCAGCTTCGGAAATACTGGGTACTGTGCTCATTTATTCCGTTCTGTCTGACTCCTTCGGTCTTGTCCCCTACTGCGGGGGTCCCCAGCCCCTGGGCCACGGACTGGTACTGGTCCGTGTCAGGAACCGGGCCGCACAGCAGGAGGTGAGCAGCAGGTGAGCAAAGCTTCGTCTGTATCTGCAGCCGCTCCCCAGCGCCAGCATCACCGCCTCGGCTCCGCCTCAGATCATCAGGCGTTAGATTCTCATGGGAGCACCGGCCCCTGGTGCCGCAAAGGTTGGGGACAGCTGCCCTACTGTGTGTCAGGTGCCTGGAACAGAGCAGGCACTAGGGGACTGTGTTGAATGAATGAATGAATGAATGAATGAATGACTCGTAGAGAATTCAACATATTCTTTTTCCTGCTTTCTTCACACTATCATTCCTTATAAAAATTGTTCTGGGAGGATTCTAGAAATGTTCTGTTTCTCAGTCTGGTGTCCAGTCACACAGTCGTGCTCAGGCTGATTGTGAAAGCTAGCGAGTGCACCTGTGCGAGGCGTGTGCTTTGCTGTCTGCGTGCTTCACGATGACCCAGTCTGTGTTAAAAAAAAGAGGACGAGATTGCTCCGGAGTCGCGTTTTTCATCGCACCAAGCTCCAGAATTGCAGAT
>NW_011889114.1:735836-739016 GCF_000151845.1 Pteropus vampyrus | reverse complement strand
CGGGTGTCCTAGCGGGACAGCTGGCTGTCCTGCCTTCTAACTCTCTGGAATGTAAGATTTTTGCATGATAATGTTGTAGGGTGAGTTCGAGAGTGGGGCTAAGTTCAAAGACTGGGCTTTGACTTGCTTAGCTGAGTGACCTCAGGTAAGTTACCTAACTTCTCACTGCCTCATCTGCAGAATGGGTATAATGGTGCTATTAAAGTCAGAGCGCTGTTATAAGGATTAAAGAGTACGACATTTAAAGTGTTTTAAGCAGCGCCCAGCACATTGCACGAGATGCTAAGCGGTGGTTTCTAATAATATTAATACCAACATCAATAGTTATTATCGCTGTGAGAGGCCACGTCGCTTCTCTGCTCTCTCATGCTTCCCACCTCACGTGGAATTAAAGGGAAAGTCCTTACAATGCCCCCACGTGGCCCCCTGATGTCTCTCTGCTCCTAATTCCCCCTCAGCTCTTTCGTCCACCTGACTGCAGTCACTCTGGCCTCCATGTTCCTTGACCGTCACCATCATGTTCCCCCCTCAGGGCCTTTGCACCGGCCGTTCTGTGTGCCTGGAACTCTCTTCTCCCAGATCCCCACACAGCTCTCTCCCTCACCTCCTCTGTGGCTTCGGTCAAACTTCATCTCCTCAGAGAAGCCCTCCCTGACCACTCCTTTAAAATTCCAACACAGAGAATTAAAACTTCCCCGTGTACTATTTTTGCCTTTTGCCATAGCACTTATCAGCTTCGGAAATACTGGGTATTGTGCTCATTTATTCCGTTCAGTCTGACTCCTTCAGTCTTGTCCCCTACTGCGGGGGTCCCTAGCCCCTGGGCCACGGACTGGTACTGGTCCGTGTCAGGAACCGGGCCGCACAGTAGGAGGTGAGCAGCAGGTGAGCAAAGCTTCGTCTGTATCTGCAGCCGCTCCCCAGCGCCAGCGTCACCGCTTCGGCTCCGCCTCAGATCATCAGGCGTTAGATTCTCATGTGAGCACCGGCCCCTGGTGCCGCAAAGGTTGGGGACAGCTGCCCTACTGTGTGTCAAGTGCCTGGAACAGAGCAGGCACTAGGGGACTGTGGAGAATGAATGAATGAATGAATGAATGACTCGTAGAGAATTCAACATATTCTTTTTCCTGCTTTCTTCACACTATCATTCCTTATAAAAATTGTTCTGGGAGGATTCTAGAAATGTTCTGTTTCTCAATCTGGTGGCCAGTCACACAGTCGTGCTCAGGTTGATTGTGAAAGCTAGCGAGTGCACCTGTGCGAGGCGTGTCCTTTGCTGTCTGCGTGCTTCACGATGATCCAGTCTGTGTTAAAAAAAAGAGGACGAGATTGCTCCGGAGTCGCGTTTTTCCTCGCACCAATCTCCAGAATTGCAGATGAAGAAGAACCGAGCCAAATACTTTGGCCGTGAATCCATACGAACCTTTCCCCGTCTCGATGGATATTCAGATTCGGATGTTTCAAATTCTAGAATTCCAGGCCGGTGATAGGAGAGCGTTTTCACGGTTCAGTGTTCTAGCACTTCATGGTCCAATCAGGTAGCCGCTAGCCAGGTGGAGCTATTCAAATTAATTAAAACTAAGTCACATGGAAAATTTAGTTTCTCAACTGCCCCGGCTCCGTTTCGGATGCTCCGTAGCCACCTCCGGCTGACGGCTACTGGAGTGGACGCCGTCGATAGAAAGCATCTTTATCAACGATGAAAGGTCAATCAGACACGTAATTCCAAGTAGTGATCGGCTAGGGTTCTAAGAGTTTAATATTTGGGAATTTCAAGAGATTTGATCTTGACTGTGTTCTGACACTAGCTTTCTAGAAGTCCGATATTCTAACGGGCTGGGATTCTGCGTTGGAAGATTCTAGAATTCCAGGATGCGAATGAGCTAGTTCTCACATCGTGCTGTTCTAAAATGCCGGCATTTGAAGGCGCTCAGGTTCTCACATTGGTGCATCTCCCTGTCTGAGATGCTGATGGGCTGGGGTTTCCGCCCCCGAGGATTCTGAGGGCCTCAGAGTCTTCACCTGTGGTTTCGTGGCCTTTGTCTCCTGTCCAGGTGTCTGGGGACGAGATGGCAGATACTACTGGCGACCACGAGTATGAGCCGTATAGCGAGACTCTGGATGTCCTTGTGAACTGCGCAGCTGGCGACTGCATCCCCACCGAAGCTCTCCACTTTGCCTTACTCCCGCTGTTAGTTGTGGTCTTCCTGGTTGGGGTGCCGGGCAATTTTATGCTTGCCTGGAAGACCAGGTTTTGGCCCTTCTGGAAATGGAATCTCTACATGATCTGGTTCTACCACCTGGCTGTGGCAGACTTATTCTGCTGTCTGTATCTCCCTGCCCTGGTGGTGACTATCATTCGGCGGGGCTACTGGCCATATGGGGTGATGGGCTGTCGGGCCCTGCCCTTTGTCATCTTTCTGTCCATGTACACCAAGGTCCTACTCCTGACTGCTCTCAGCTTGGACAGCTTCTTGCTGGTCCTCAAGCCCACCTGGTGGACTGAGAATCGGTGGCTATATTGTGTGCTGTTAGCTCGTTTGGGAGCCTGGTCCTTGGCCTTGCTGCTGGCCATGCCCTTGGACATGTACCATCAGGTGCTCCTGGAGACCTACCCATCCCAGCTGGAGTGTGTGCTGGACTACGGCAGCTGGACGGTAGCTGAGAACACAGTGACTGCCATCCAGTTTATTTTTGGCTTCCTGGGGCCGCTGGTGGTCGTGGCCAGCTGCCACGGTGCGCTCCTGCACCGTGAAGGCCGATGCCGCTGGTCCCTGGGCATGGTTGCTGCGGTGTGTTTTCTGGTCTGCTGGGCCCCCTACCATGTGCTGCGACTGGTGATCACCATGGCTGGCTCCTCCTCCACGCTTTCGACCCAGGCCCTGCGGGCTGAACCCTTTGTTGTAGGACTCGCGCTGGCTCACAGCTGCCTCAATCCCATGCTCATCCTGTATTTCGGAAGGGCTCGCCTTAGCCGGTCGCTGCCATCTGCATGTCACTGGGCCCTAAAGGACTCGGGAAGCAATGATGAAAGTGTGATCAATGGGAATTCCAGCAGCCATGACCAGGTCTCTGAGACGGAGGTGAGGCTGGAAGGAAACTAATTTTTAATCCTCCTATCCCATTTCACACAACGGGGCTTCAGGCACAGGTACATCCAGGGGTTCAATGATAGAGTCA
>NW_011889114.1:726760-727791 GCF_000151845.1 Pteropus vampyrus | reverse complement strand
GAATGAATGAATGAATGAATGAATGACTCGTAGAGAATTCAACATATTCTTTTTCCTGCTTTCTTCACACTATCATTCCTTATAAAAATTGTTCTGGGAGGATTCTAGAAATGTTCTGTTTCTCAGTCTGGTGTCCAGTCACACAGTCGTGCTCAGGCTGATTGTGAAAGCTAGCGAGTGCACCTGTGCGAGGCGTGTGCTTTGCTGTCTGCGTGCTTCACGATGACCCAGTCTGTGTTAAAAAAAAGAGGACGAGATTGCTCCAGAGTCGCGTTTTTCATCGCACCAAGCTCCAGAATTGCAGATGAAGAACAACCGAGCCAAATCCTTTGGCCGTGAATCCATACGAACCTTTCCCCGTCTCGATGGATATTCAGATTCAGATGTTTCAAATTCTAGAATTCCAGGCCGGTGATAGGACAGCGTTTTCACGGTTCAGTGGTCTAGCACTTCATGGTCCAATCAGGTAGCCGCTAGCCAGGTGGAGCTATTCAAAGTAATTAAAACTACGTCACACGGAAAATTTAGATTCTCAACTGCCCCGGCTCCGTTTCGGATGCTCCGTAGCCACCTCCGGCTGACGGCTACTGGAGTGGACGCCGTCGATAGAAAGCATCTTTATCAACGACGAAAGGTCAATCAGACACGTAATTCCAAGTAGTGATCGGCCAGGGTTCTAAGAGTTTAATATTTGGGAATCCCAAGAGATTTGATCTTGACCGTGTTCTGACACTAGCTTTCTAGAAGTCTGATATTCTAACGGGCTGGGATTCTGCGTTGGAAGATTCTAGAATTCCAAGATGCGAATGAGCTAGTTCTCACATTGTGCTGTTCTAAAATGCCGGCATTTGAAGGAGCTCAGGTTCTCACATTGGTGCATCTCCCTGTCTCAGATGCTGATGGGCTGGGGTTTCCGCCCCCGAGGATTCTGAGGGCCTCAGAGTCTTCACCTGTGGTTTCGTGGCCTTTGTCTCCTGTCCAGGTGTCTGGGGACGAGATGGCGGATACTACTGGCAACCACGAGTACGAGC
>NW_011889114.1:724647-726710 GCF_000151845.1 Pteropus vampyrus | reverse complement strand
TTTGTAGTAACCCAGTGTGAATTCCAGAGAGGTCTCAGTTAACTCGCCTTGAGTGGTGTCCACATCTCAGTCCGAGCACTGGTTCGAGGGAGCGTAGGGTCCCGTGATGGGCCAGGCTTTTGTCACTTGCCTAGCCAATAGGCGGTTTCTGGTTTAAAGGCCATCAGAACCGTGTGGAATCCAGGAAGGGCTACTCTCCCAAGGAAGATACCTCCTGTTAAGAAGAAGAAGGAAGGGGTGTGCCTGGCAGCAAAAGCGATACGCACGCAACGCAACACTTGCAAACTTGGGCACTTCGTCTCACTTAATCAGTAGACCCAGAGTACTCTTGGTTATAGCACACTTCTCGTGGTTGGGGTCAGGGGAGGCTCCCACAGACCCCTGGGCTTCCCGTATCACAGCCCCAGCCACTGAATTGTTATTTTGGTGACATGTCTCTCTTGCATGTGAGCATGACCACTTGTGGGGGCTCTGGTGACCTTACTCTATACTGTCCCTTTTCTTAGTCCAGTGCTTGCGAAATAGCAGGCTCTCAATAAATGTTTCTAAAAACAAATGAGTGTCTTCTGGTCTCTTCCCTAGGTATTCAGGGCCTGGAAACCCAGCATGAACTTGTGTCCATCCGAGATATCACTGCAGGAGTCGTGAGGTGCCCTGTGTGTCACCAACTTGACCCTGGCCACTTACTCTGCCGTCGCCTACGGTGATCCTGGACCACTCCTGAGTTCCTTATTGCAGGCACTGGCCTCTCACTGCAGGAGGTGGGGATGGATGAGAATCTTGACTGAGGCCAGTTTTGTGACAACGTTGTGATGCCTGCTCCCAGGATAAGGGAGGGCAGGGCTCACCGGGAACGACCCTGGGACCCCAGCGAGGAGGCGGCCCTGGAGAAATGGGACTGGAATTGTCCAGAGACCCGGCGTCTGTTCGAAGACGCCTTCTTCCGCGACGAGGATTATATCCGCCAGGGCTCCGAGGAGTGCCAGAAGTTCTGGACCTTCTTCGAACGTTTACAGAGATTCCAGAATCTCAGGACCCCCAGGAAGGAGGAGAAAGACCCTGGGCGTCCCAAGCCCTGCATCCCAGCACTGGCCGACCTACCTGGAGCCTACGACTCGCGTTACCGCATCAACCTCTCTGATCTGGGCCCCGATGCCAGGGGCTCTCGGTGGCCGGGCAGGCGCCTGCCCCCGGAGAGAGTGTCCGAGTTCCGCCAAGCTCTGTTGCATTACCTGGACTTCGGCCAGAAGCAGGCCTTCGGGGGGCTGGCCAGACTGCAGGTGAGGGGAGGGGAACGTCCCGAGCGCTGGTGCCCGGGACGACTGGGAGGCGGTTAGACGAAACCAGTCCCAGAGTTCAGGGCCAAGAAGGGTGGGGCTGGCCAGGCCACCGGGGTGTTCCTCTCTCGCAAATGTCTGATGCCACTTTGAGGGGAGAATCGCAGGGTCACGGAAGAACCTCGTGACTCAGTAGAGTGCTTTCAGGTATAACAGAACACCGAAAAACAAGTGGCGTTTAGAGCTGGGCTTTCTCGACACGTGTTACGTGGTGGCTCGCATCTTGGTAGCTGCTCCTAGACCAGACAAGGACACCCACTGCCAGCACGGCCAGCGCAGAAGGACTCTCCTCGGGCTGGCGGGCAGTTTCCTGTATCCAGGGACCCAGACCCCTTCCCTCTTGTGCCTCCGTCAGCCCCCTCGGAGACGGGTTTGTGGGGCTTTGAGGGCCAGGTCCGTGGGGATGTACTTCCCTCCACCACCAGGCTAGAGCTCCCCTGGCCACAGCGCACTGCAGGGGAGGCTGGGAAGTGTAGTCTCTGTGCTCGGGAAGAGGAGGGAAAGGCACGTGGGGGGCGGTGGAGAGCATCTGCCGCAGGCTCACGCATGTGTGTGCGGTGCACATCAGCCCCTTTTTGCATGTGATAGTGTCTATTCATTTGATTTTTTTTTTTTAAACTGATCATGACCTACTTCGTGGAGTTCCTGACCCGCGTAATCTGCTGTTTGAGAAACGCTGGCTCGGACTGTAAGGAAACTGTACCGTTTTCTCTAACCTGAAGCCCC
>NW_011889114.1:722290-724597 GCF_000151845.1 Pteropus vampyrus | reverse complement strand
CCTGGGCGTCCGAAGCCCTGCATCCCAGCACTGGCCGACCTACCTGGAGCTTACGACTCGCGCTACCGCATCAACCTCTCTGTCCTGGGCCCCGATGCCAGGGGCTCTCGGTGGCCGGGCAGGCGCCTGCCCCCGGAGAGAGTGTCCGAGTTCCGCCAAGCTCTGTTGCATTACCTGGACTTCGGCCAGAAGCAGTCCTTCGGGCGGCTGTCCAGACTGCAGCGTGAGCGGGCGGCGCTTCCCATCTCGCAGTATGGGCACTGCATCCTGAAGACGCTGAAGCAGCACCAGGTGGTGGTGGTGGCAGGGGACACAGGCTGTGGCAAGTCCACTCAGGTGCCCCAGTACCTGCTGGCCGCCGGCTTCAGTCACGTGGCGTGCACCCAGCCTCGGCGAATCGCCTGCGTCTCGCTGGCCAAGCGCGTGGGCTTCGAGAGCCTCAGTCAGTATGGCTCACAGGTGAGTAGAGCTGTCAGCGTGCCAGCTTTTCCCCGTGACCTTGGGGAACGAGGTGCTTGTCCTTGGCAGATCGTGAAGTTACAAAAGCACTTACCTTCGATGGAGTAGAAATTTATCTGCCGATTGGCCTGGATGCGGTCCCAGCGAGACAGGCTCCCCCGTCACCCAGGACAGGCGACCTCGTCTTGTCGCACTTGATTTTCCCGTGCTCCGCAGATGTTGCATTTTCTGAACACATTGGAGGCAAGCCCCCACCCCCCAGCAGAGATTACATTTCGCTTTCCTGCCATACTCGCTTTGTTGTGGGGGTCAGGACAGAGCCCGCGGTATCGCCGAGGTCTGCCTGCGTGGCACTCTAACAGTAAAAAAAAAGTCCTAAAGATTCATCTGTTTTTTTTCTCTAGGTAGCCATAAAAAAAGAACGAGGACACTTCCTTACTAATGGTTTCTAGGGTTCTAATCCTGGCTCTCCCACTTAAAAGTTGTTATTGAATTTAGAACACTTTCAACACAAAGGAATGCACGTATCATAAGTGTATAGCTCTGAATTTCCAAAGTCGAGTATATTTGTGTAATTAGCACCCGGATAAAACATCAGCCTTACCAGCACCCCAAAGTCCTCTCGTCTCCCCTTCTAGTTACTCCCTTGAGGCCCCCAGGGTCATCACTATTCTTAGTGGTAAATCATCACCGTAGCGCCAGATGATCACACCTGCGTTAATGATAGAATATCACAGATTATTTTTGCCTCTTTATCTTTTTATTAATGGGATCAAAAGTATGTTCTCTTTTGGGCCTGGCCTCTGGCGCTCACCCTCAGTTTTGTGAGGTTTTTCTACCGTGTCCGTGCAGGTGTGTGGCGTGTCTTCCCGGCGCTGCACGGTTTCCCACGGTGATGGCACCACGTGTGTTTGTCCCTTCTACCGCTGATGGGAATTTGGGGTGTTTCCAGTTTCAGGCTCTGGTGAACAGCACTGCTCTAAATGTTCCGTAACCTGCCTTTTGGTGTCTTTGGTGCATGTTTTTGTTGGACGTGTGTCTAGCAGCGGGATTGCTGGGCCATCAGATCTGCATATGTGTCTAGCTTTAGTAGATAACGGCCAAATCGTTTGGCGAGGCGGTCCTGCCGTTTCGCACCCCCACCGGCGGTACATTCCACGTTGTCACAATGCTTGTGACCGTTACTCTTTTTCGTTTTAGCTTCTCTAGTGGGTGTGTGGTGGTATCAGATTTTAATTTGCTGCATGGGTTTTAATGTGCGTTTCTCTGGTGGTAAGGATGTCGAACACCTTTCCATGTATTTGCTGGCCGTTGGCAGATCCTCTTTGGTGAAGTGACTGTTCCGGCCTTTTTCCGTTTGTCTTTTGTACTGTCTGTCCTTTTGTTCTTGATTTATAGGTCTTTATCGATTGTGGGTAAGAGTCCTTCGTGGGATTTATGTATCGCAAATTTTGTCTCCTGCTCTGAATGGCCTTTCGTTTTCTGAATGGTGTCTTTTGATGATGATGTCTTTTTATTTCAAGTCTGTCATTTTCTTTTGTTGGTTGACAGTCTTTGGGATCTGATTAAGAAATTTTTGCTTACTTTAAGGTCACGAAGATGTTCTATTTTTTTTCCTAATAACTTACATTTAGAACTGTAATTCATCTGAAATGTGTGTGTGTGTGTGTGTGTGCGTGTGCGTGCGTGTGTGCGTGTGTGTGCGTGTGTGTGATGTGAGGTACCACTTTCTAGCTGTGTTACCTTGGATGAGCGACCTCAGTTTCCCCATCTGTGAGGTGAGGATGAGAATAATTCTTACAGTCTACGGCCACGGTACCCTGAACGAGCCCGATCCTGTCTGATCTC
>NW_011889114.1:721003-722240 GCF_000151845.1 Pteropus vampyrus | reverse complement strand
TAAAATGCCGGCATTTGAAGGCGCTCAGGTTCTCACACTGGTGCATCTCCATGTCTGAGATGCTGATGGGCTGGGGTTTCCGCCCCCGAGGATTCTGAGGGCCTCAGAGTCTTCACCTGTGGTTTCGTGGCCTTTGTCTCCTGTCCAGGTGTCTGGGGACGAGATGGCGGATACTACTGGCAACCACGAGTACGAGCTGAATGGCGAGACCCTGGATGTCCATGTGAACTGCGCAGCGGGCGACTGCATCCCCACCGAAGCTCTCCGCTTGGCCTTACTCCTGCTGTTAGTTGTGGTCTTCCTGGTTGGGGTGCCGGGCAATCTTATGCTTGCCTGGATGACCAGGTTTTGGCCCTTCCGGAATTTCTACGTCACCTGGTTCTACTACCTGGCCGTGGCAGACTTATTCTGCTGTCTGTATCTCCCTGCCTTGGTGGTGCCCATCATCCTGCGGGGCCACTGGACATATGGGGTGATGGGCTGTCGGGCCCTGCCCTTTGTCATCTTACTGTCCATGTACGCCAAGGTCCTACTCCTGACTGCTCTCAGCTTGGACATCTTCTTGCTGGTCCTCAAGCCCACCTGGTGGGCTGAGAAACATCGGCAATATTGGAGTACTTTAGTTCGTTTGGGAGCCTGGATCTTGGCCTTGCTGCTGGCCGGGCCCTTGGACATCTACCATCAGGTGCTCCTGGAGATCTACCCATCCCAGCTCGATTGTGTGCTGGACTACGGCAGCTGGACGGTAGCTGAGAACACAGTGACTGCCATCCAGTTTATTTTTGGCTTCCTGAGGCCGCTGGTGGTCATGGCCAGCTGCCACGGTGCGCTCCGGCACCGTGAAGGCCGACACCGCTGGCCCCTGAGCGTGGCTGCTGCGGTGTGTTTTCTGGTCTGCTGGGCCCCCTACCATGTGCTGGGACTGGTGATCACCATGGCTGGCCCCTACTCCACGCTTTGGACCTGGGCCCTGTGGGCTGAACCCTTTGTTGTAGGACTTGCTCTGGCTCACAGCTGCCTCAATCCCATGCTCATCCTGTATTTCGGGAGGGCTCGCCTTAGCTGGTCGCCTTGGCGTGTCACTGGGCCCTAAATGACTCAGGAAGCAATGATGAAAGTGTGATGAATGGGAATTCCAGCAGCCATGAGCAGGTCTCTGAGATGCTGGAGAGGCTGGAGGAAACTAATTTTTAATCCTCCTATCCCATTTCACACAACGGGGCTTCAGGCACAGGTA
>NW_011889114.1:708929-711512 GCF_000151845.1 Pteropus vampyrus | reverse complement strand
CATCTCCCTGTCTGAGATGCTGATGGGCTGGGGTTTCCTCCCCCGAGGATTCTGAGGGCCTCAGAGTCTTCACCTGTGGTTTCGTGGCCTTTGTCTCCTGTCCAGGTGTCTGGGGACGAGATGGCGGATACTACTGGCAACCACGAGTACGAGCAGTATGGCGAGACCCCGGATGTCCCTGTGAATTGCGCAGCTGGCGACTGCATCCCCACCGAATCTCTCCGCTTGGCCTTACTCCTGCTGTTAGTTGTGGTCTTCCTGGTTGGGGTGTCGGGCAATCTTATGCTTACCTGGATGACCAAGTATTCTCACTTCCGGAAACGGAAACTCTACATTACCTGGTTCTACTACCTGCCTCTGGCAGACTTATTCTGCTGTCTGGATCTCCCTGCCCTGGTGCTGCCTATCATCCAGCAGGGCCACTGGCCATATGGGGTGATGGGCTGTCGGGCCCTGCCCTTTGTCATCTTTCTGTCCACGTACGCCAAGGTCCTACTCCTGACTGCTGTCAGCTTGGACATCCTCTTGCTGGTCCTCAAGCGCGCCTGGTGGACTGAGAATCGGCAGCTACGTTGGAGGCCGTTAGCTTGTTTGGGAGCCTGGACCTTGGCCTTGCTGCTGGCCATGCCCTTGGACATCTACCATCAGGTGCTCCAGCAGACCTACCCATCCAAGCTGGAGTGTGTGTTGGACTACGGCAGCTGGACGGTAGCTGAGAACACAGTGACTGCCATCCAGTTTATTTTTGGCTTCCTGGGGCCGCTGGTGGTCATGGCCAGCTGCCACGGTGCTGTCCTGCACCGTGAAGGCCGACACCGCTGGCCCCTGGGCATGGCAGCTGCGATGTGTGTTCTGGTCTGCTGGGCCCCCTACCATATGCTGGGACTGGTGATCACCATGGCTGGCCCCTCCTCCACGCTTTGGACCTGGGCCCTGCGGGCTGAACCCTTTGTTGTAGGACTTGCACTGGCTCACAGCTGCCTCAATCCCATGCTCATCCTGTATTTCGGGAGGGCTTGCCTTAGCCGGTCGCTGCCAGCTGCATGTCACTGGGCCCTAAAGGACCCAGGAAGCAATAATGAAAGTGTGATCAACAGGAATTCCAGCAGCCATGACCAGGTCCCTGAGACGCAGGAGAGGCTGGAAGAAACTAATTTTTAATCCTCCTATCCCATTTCACACAACGGGGCTTCAGGCACAGGTAGATCCAGGGGTTCAATGATAGAGTCATTTATTCCTTTATTCACGTGACAAACATTTATTACGCGCCTGCTATGTGCAAGACGTGGCGCCGGGATGTAGCGGTGACCCAAACCGACACAGCTCCCTGCCCCGAGGGAGCTGATGTTCTCATGGAGGAAGACAAACGAGAAACAAAAGAATGAAGAAATGTGGAATAGGTCCAACGTGATCAGTGCCGAACCTTAAAGGGACAAAGGGGGCTGAGTGGGGCAGGAGTATAGGTCAGCCAGGAGAGGCCCCTCGGGTCAGGTGACCTTTGAGCCCAAAACCCGAAGAAAGGAGAGAAAAAAACATCTCGAGCAGCACGAACAGCAAGTGCAAAGGCCCTGAGGTGGAGTGTGCTGGCATACTCCAGGAGAGCCGTCCAGGCCATAGCACATTTTGGGGATCCATGGGCGGGTCCTGAGCTACTGTCACCAGATGAAAATACAAAGACACCCAATCCAATTCGAATTTCAGATCGATAACAACGAACTTTTTTTTTTTTTTCCAGCATGAGTGTGTCTCAGGCAACATTTGAGACATCCTTAAACATTAAAAAATTATTTGTTGTTGATTCGAAATTCATATCTAACTGAACAGTTTGTAATTTTTTTTTTTCCTAAACCAGGTGATCTCATTTAGAGCAGAGCAGCGTCCTGCTTTGACTTAGTTTTTAACAGGATGCCTCTGCTTGTTGGTGGAGACCGAACTCGGGGGGAGGTGAGAGGGAAGGGAGACGATACCAGGGTAATGCATAGTGCAGGAGGTGATGGAGACTTGGATCAGGGTAATAGCAGCAGAGGTGGGGAGAGGGTGCCAGGGTACGGATTGATTTTCGGGGGAAGCCCATGGCCAATCTCCGTAGCTTGGTACCCTAGACCTCTCTCCACCGCTGGACACGTACTCAGACCCTGTAGCAGACAGAACCGTGCCCCACAAAGATGTCCACATCTCAACCCCCTGAACCTGTCAATAGGTGACCTCACGTGGCCAAAGGGACTTTGTAGATGCGATACGTTAAGGATCTTGGGATGGGAAGATGATCCACGACTATCCAGGTGGGCCCTGTGTCATCACAAGGGTCCTTCTAAGGGGAAGACAGGAGGATCAGAGTCAGTAGCAGGAGGTGTGACAATGGAAGCAGATGTCAGAGTGACATCAGAAAGGGGCCCACGAGCCACAGAACACAAGCAGCCTCCGAAAAAGTCCAGCAAGTGGATTCTCTCTGAAGCCCCCGGAAGGAACGCAGACCTGCCAAGGCCTCGACATCAGATTTCTGATCTCCAAAACTCACTTGAATGCATTTGTGTTGTTTTAAGTCACTAAGTTTACGGTAACTCGTTAAGCGGCCACGTGAAA
>NW_011889114.1:706762-708879 GCF_000151845.1 Pteropus vampyrus | reverse complement strand
CAGGTGGAGCTATTCAAATTAATTAAAACTACGTCACACGGAAAATTTAGTTTCCCAATTGCCCCGGCTCCGTTTCGGATGCTCCGTAGCCACCTCCGGCTGACAGCTACTGGAGTGGACGCCGTCGATAGAAAGCATCTTTATCAACGATGAAAGGTCAATCAGACACGTAATTCCAAGTAGTGATCGGCTAGGGTTCTAAGAATTTAATATTTGGGAATCCCAAGAGATTTGATCTTGACCGTGTTCTGACACTAGCTTTCTAGAAGTCCGATATTCTAACGTGCTGGGATTCTGTTTTGGAAGATTCTAGAATTCCAAGGTGCAAATGAGCTAGTTCTCACATCGTGCTGTTCTAAAATGCCGGCATTTGAAGGCGCTGAGGTTCTCACATTGGTGCATCTCCCTGTCTGAGATGCTGATGGGCTGGGGTTTCCGCCCCCGAGGATTCTGAGGGCCTCAGAGTCTTCACCTGTGGTTTCGTGGCCTTTGTCTCCTGTCCAGGTGTCTGGGGACGAGATGGCGGATACTACTGGCAACCACGAGTACGAGCAGTATGGCGAGACTCTGGATGTCCCTGTGAACTGCGCAGCTGGCGACTGCATCCCCACCGAAGCTCTCCGCTTGGCCTTACTTCTGCTGTTAGTTGTGGTCTTCCTGGTTGGGGTTTCGGGCAATTTTATGCTTGCCTGGATGACCAGGTTAGGGTCCTTGCAGAACCTCCACATCACCTGGTTCCACCACCTGGCTGTGGCAGACATATTCTGCTGTCTGAATCTCCCTGCCCTGGTGCTGCCCATCATTCTGCGGGGCCACTGGCCATATGGGGTGATGGGCTGTCGGGCCCTGCCCTTTTTCATCTTTCTGTCCATGTACACCAAGGTCCTACTCCTGACTGCTCTCAGCTTGGACATCTTCTTGCTGGTCCTTAAGCCCACCTGGTGGACTGAGAATCGGCGGCAATATTGGGTGCGGTTAACTCGTTTGGGAGCCTGGTCCTTGGCCTGGCTGGTGGTCATGCCCTTGGACATGTACCATAAGGTGCTCCTGGAGTCCTACCCATCCCAGCTGGAGTGTGTGTTGGACTATGGCAGCTGGACGGTAGCTGAGAACACAGTGACTGCCATCCAGTTTATTTTTGGCTTCCTGGGGCCGCTGGTGGTCCTGGCCAGCTGCCACGGTGCGCTCCGGCACCGTGGAGGCCGACACCGCTGGCCCCTGAGCATGGCAGCTGCGGTGTGTTTTCTGGTCTGCTGGGCCCCCTACCATGTGCTGCGACTGGTGATCACCATGGCTGGCCCCTCCTCCACGCTTTGGACCTGGGCCCTGCGTGCTGAACCCTTTGTTGTAGGACTTGCGCTGGCAAACAGCTGCCTCAATCCCATGCTCATCCTGTATTTCGGGAGGGCTCAAATTTGCCAGTCGCTGCCAGCTGCGTGTCACTGGGCCCTAAAGGACTCGGGAAGCAATAATGAAAGTGTGATCAATAGGAATTCCAGCAGCCATGACCAGGTCCCTGAGACGGAGGTGAGGCTGGAAGGAAACTAATTTTTAATCCTCCTATCCCATTTCACACAACGGGGCTTCAGGCAGTTAGATCCAGGGGTTCAATGATAGAGTCATTTATTCCTTTATTCACATGACAAACATTTATTACGCGCCTGCTATGTGCAAGACGAGGCGCCGGGATGTAGCGGTGACCCAAACCGACACAGCTCCCTGCCCCGAGGGAGCTGATGTTCTCATGGAGGAAGACAGACAAGAAACAAAAGAATGAAGAAATGTGGAATAGGTCCAACGTGATCAGTGCCGAACCTTAAAGGGACAAAGCGGGCTGTGTGGGGCCAGAGTATAGGTCAGCCAGGACAGGCCCCTCGGGTCAGGTGAGCTTTGAGCCCAAAACCCGAAGAATGGAGAGAAAAAAGCATCTGAAGCAGCGCAAACAGCAAGTGCAAAGGCCCTGAGGTGGAGTGTGCTGGCATACTCCAGGAGAGCCGTCCAGGCCATAGAACATGTTTGGGGATCCATGGTCGGGTCTTGAGCTACTGTCACCAGATGAAAATACAAAGACACCCAATCCAATTCGAATTTCAGATCGACAACAACATACTTTTTTT
>NW_011889114.1:703607-706103 GCF_000151845.1 Pteropus vampyrus | reverse complement strand
GAGGCTGGAAGGAAACTAATTTTTAATCCTCCTATCCCATTTCACACAACGGGGCTTCAGGCACAGGTACATCCAGGGGTTCAATGATAGAGTCATTTATTCCTTTATTCACGTGACAGACATTTATTACGCGCCTGCTATGTGCAAGACGAGGCGCCGGGATGTAGCGGTGACCCAAATCGACACAGCTCCCTGCCCCGAGGGAGCTGATGTTCTCATGGAGGAAGACAGACAAAAAACAAAAGAATGAAGAAATGTGGAATAGGTCCAACGTGATCAGTGCCGAACCTTAAAGGGACAAAGGGGGCTGAGTGGGGCAGGACTATAGGTCAGCCAGGAGAGGCCCCTCGGGTCAGGTGAGCTTTGAGCCCAAAACCTGAAGAAAGGAGAGAAAAAAGAATCTCAAGCAGCACGAACAGCAAGTGCAAAGGCCCTGAGGTGGAGTGTGCTGGCATACTCCAGGAGAGCCGTCAGGCCATAGAACATGTTTGGGGATCCATGGGCGGGTCTTGAGCTACTGTCACCAGATGAAAATACAAAGACACCCAATCCAATTCGAATTTCAGATCGATAACAATGAATTATTATTATTATTATTTTTTCCAGCATGAGTATGTCTCAGGCAACATTTGAGACATCCTTAAACATTAAAAAATTATTTGTTGTTTTGAAATTCATATTTAACTGAACAGTTTGTAGGTTTTTTTTTTTTCCTAAACCAGGTGATCTCATTCAGAGCAGAGAAGCATCCTGCTTTGACTTAGTTTTTAACAGGATGCCTCTGCTTGTTGGTGGAGACCGAACTCGAGGGGAGGCGAGAGGGAAGCGAGACGATACCAGGGTAATGCATAGTGCAGGAGGTGATGGTGACTTGGATCAGGGTAATAGCAGCAGAGGTGGGGACAGGGTGCCAGGGTACGGATTGATTTTCGGGGGAAGCCCATGGCCAATCTCCGTAGCTTGGTACCCTAGACCTCTCTCCACCGCTGGACACGTACGCAGACCCTGTAGCAGACAGAACCGTGCCCCGCAAAGATGCCCACATCTCAACCCCCTGAACCTGTCAATAGGTGACCTCACACGGCCAAGGGAACTTTGCAGATGTGATTACGTTAAGGATCTTGGGATGGGAAGATGATCCACGACTATCCAGGTGGGCCCTGTGTCATCACAAGGGTCCTTCTAAGGGGAAGGCAGGAAGATCAGAGTTAGTAGCAGGAGGTGTGACAATGGAAGCAGATGTCAGAGTGACATCAGAAAGGGGCCCACGAGCCACAGAACGCAAGCAGCCTCCGAAGAAGACCAGCAAGTAGATTCTCTCTGAAGCCCCCGGAAGGAACGCAGACCTGCCAAGGCCTCGATATCAGATTTCTGATCTCACTTGAATGCATTTGTGTTGTTTTAAGTCACTAAGTTTACGGTAACTGGTTAAGCGGCCACATGAAACGAATACACACCCCGTGGGCTGTTTCTTTTCCTGCCCCTGGGCCTCTTCTCAAGCTGGTGCCGCTGCCTGGAATTCCCTTCGGAACCATGTTGCCCGACTGGTCACCATCGACTGTCTGTGGCCATTCAAATTCCCATTTATTCAATTAATTTAGATTAAAAATAGTTCCTTGGTCGCACTAGCCGTAGTTCAAGTGCTTAATAGCTGCACGTGGCTGGTGGTAACCATATTGAGCAGAGCAGATATAGAAAAGTTTCATCATGACAGAAAGTCCTGTTAGGCAGAGGTTGCTCTAGAATCTCATTTGCTCAGACCTTTTATGTCACACAGTAGCGTCACCCGTCTGGAGAGTCATGGAGCACCTTATCCACAGTTTCACCTTTAAGGTAATTCTTACAACAAGTCAGAGAGGTAGGGGAGATGCTTTATTTTATAAGCCGAGGCCCAGGGGCGGGAGGTCACTTGCCCAAGGTTACACAGTAAGGAAGTTCCAGAGCTGAGGTTTAAGCCCACGTTTCCTTGCCTCCCATGCCCTTGCTCTCAATTACGGCCAATTTCCTTCAACGCTTTGCTCACGGGACACTTTGTCCAGCAAACCTCCCTGATTCCGCCTCCTCCTCCCAGGAAGGCAGTAGTTAGTGTTCTCTTTTCCATGTTTCCGAGTTTCCGGAACACAAGTTCCCGGCTAAACTGCAAATTCCCCGAGTGACATCTGTGCCACTTGAATTTCTGTCTCTCCTCCACCCACCCCAGGCCTTACAAAGAGGCGAGCTACTTTTATTTCTTTGAACCTCATTTTTTTCCAACCAGATTGTGAGCTCCCCGATGGTGGAGATCCCTTTCTTGCTTTCTGTCTCTCTCTCTCTTTTTTTTTTTTCCTTCTGATATAAGGACACACTTAGGTCCTCAACAATGCATATTTTATCCCTTGGTACATTGTTTAGAATTCTCCTACATGAATTATTAAGACTAAAACTGCCTTGTAGCATGAATTATGTCCTGGAACAATTTGTATATTCAGGAAAGTTCTGCTTTGGAAGATTTTATAA
>NW_011889114.1:701867-703557 GCF_000151845.1 Pteropus vampyrus | reverse complement strand
GAATGAAGAAATGTGGAATAGGTCCAACGTGATCAGTGCCGAACCTTAAAGGGACAAAGGGGGCTGAGTGGGGCAGGAGTATAGGTCAGCCAGGACAGGCCCCTCGGGTCAGGTGAGCTTTGAGCCCAAAACCTGAATAAAGGAGAGAAAAAAGCATCTGAAGCAGCACGAACAGCAAGTGCAAAGGCCCTGAGGTGGAATATGCTGGCATACTCCAGAAGAGCCATCCAGGCCATAGCACATTTTGGGGATCCATGGGCGAATCCTGAGCTACTGTCACCTGATGAAAATACAAAGACACCCAATCCAATTCGAATTTCAGATCAACAACAACGAATTATTATTATTATTTTTTCCAGCATGAGTGTGTCTCAGGCAACATTTGAGACATCTTTAAACATTAAAAAATTATTTGTTGTTTCGAAATTCATATTTAACTGAACAGTTTGTAATTTTTTTTTTTTCCCTAAACCAGGTGATCTCATTCAGAGTAGAGCAGCGTCCTGCTTTGACTTAGTTTTTAATAGGATGCCTCTGCTTGTTGGTGGAGACCGAACTCGGGGGGAGGCGATACCAGGGCAATGCATAGTGCAGGAGGTGATGGTGACTTGGATCAGGGTAATAGCAGCAGAGGTGGGGAGAGGGTGCCAGGGTACGGATTGATTTTCGGGGGAAGCCCATGGCCCATCTCCGTAGGTTGGTACCCTAGACCTCTCTCCACCGCTGGACACGTACTCAGACCCCGTAGCACACAGAACCCTGCCCCGCAAAGATGCCCACATCTCAACCCCCTGAACCTGTCAATAGGTGACCTGACATGGCCAAAGAGACTTTGCAGATGTGATTACGTTAAGGATCTTGGGATGGGAAGATGACCCACGACTATCCAGGTGGGGCCTGTGTCATCACAAGGGTCCTTCCAAAGGGAAGGTAGGAGGGTCAGAGTTAGTAGCAGGAGGTGTGACAATGGAAGCAGATGTCAGAGTGACATCAGAAAGGGGCCCACGAGCCATAGAACGCAAGCAGTCTCCAAAAAGTCCAGCAAGTGGATTCTCTCTGAAGCCCCCGGAAGGAACGCAGACCTGCCAAGGCCTCGACATCAGATTTCTGATCTCCAAAACTCACTTGAATGCATTTGTGTTGTTTTAAGTCTCTCAGTTTACGGTAACTGGTTAAGCGGCCACATGAAACGAATACACACCCTGTGGGCTGTTTCTTTTCCTGCCTCTGGGCCTCTTCTCAAGCTGGTGCCGCTGCCTGGAATTCCCTTCGGAACTATGTTGCCCAGCTGGTCACCATCGACTGTCTGTGGCCATTCAAATTCCCATTTATTCAATTAATTTAGATTACAAATAGTTCCTTGGTCGCACTAGCCGCGGTTCAAGTGCTTAATAGCTGCACGTGGCTGGTGGCAACCATATTGAGCAGAGCAGATATAGAAAAGTTTCATCATGACAGAAAGTCCTGTTAGGCAGAGGTTGCTTTAGAATCTCACTTCCTCAGGCCTTTTACGTCACACAGTAGCGTCACCCGTGTGGAGAGTCATGCAGCACATTACCCACAGTTTCACCTTTAAGGTAATTCTTACAACAAGCCAGAGAGGTAGGGGAGATGCTTTATAAGCCGAGGCCTAGGGGCGGGAGGTCACTTGCCCAAGGTCACACAGTAAAGAAGTTCCAGAGCTGAGGTT
>NW_011889114.1:700282-701817 GCF_000151845.1 Pteropus vampyrus | reverse complement strand
GTGTGTGTGATGTGAGGTACCACTTTCTAGCTGTGTTACCTTGGATGAGCGACCTCAGTTTCCCCATCTGTGAGGTGAGGATGAGAATAATTCTTACAGTCTACGGCCACGGTACCCTGAACGAGCCCGATCCTGTCTGATCTCGGAAGCTAAGCAGGGTCGGGCCTGGTTAGTACTTGGATGGGAGACCACCTAGGAAGACCAGGTGCTATAGATGTAAAAAATAAGGGATCGAAAGCTGACAAGGTCCTTGCAATCTGTGAGGTCAACCAAGGGTTGCCTCGCCTAAAAATAAATAAATAAATAAGAATTATTCTTACAGCCTGTGGTGGTTGTGAGCATGAATTGAGTCGATAGACATAAAGTGTTTAGAATAGTCGGTGGTACGTAGTGAGGGCTCCAAGAAAGGCTGATTTTTATTATCATTATTAATTAGTGTCACGTACTAGGCTCTGTGCCAGATACTTTATGTGAATTAGCACATAAAATTGTCACAGCATCTAGGAGAAGTATATGTCTCTGAGGGGCGGAACTGCTTGCCCAGAGTCAGCGGCACTAGGTAGCAGAAATAGGGTTCTCACCCACACCTGTTAGACTGCCGAGTCGATGCAGGGGCACTGGTTTAGGTTTCGGTCTGCGCAGGGTGAAGGGCTGGCGCCCAGGCCCGGGGTCCTCCCCTGACCACCCTCTCCCCCGCCCAGGTTGGCTACCAGATCCGCTTCGAGAGCACGCGTTCAGCGGCCACCAAGATCGTGTTTCTGACTGTGGGGCTGCTCCTCAGGCACCTGCAGCGGGAGCCCAGCCTGCCCCAGTACCAGGTCCTGATTGTGGACGAGGTCCACGAGCGGCACCTGCACAACGACTTCCTCCTGGGCGTCCTCCGGCGCCTGCTGCCCGAGCGGCCGGACCTCAAGGTCATCCTCATGTCGGCCACCATCAACATCTCGCTCTTCTCCAGCTACTTCGGCGGCGCCCCTGTGGTGCAGGTGCCTGGGAGGCTCTTCCCCATCACGGTCAGTGCGTCCCCACCCCCGTCCTCCCTCCTGATCTCTGGCCGAACTTGGACCTGTCCCTTCTCTGCTGCTCTGTTTCCCACCCCTTCAAGTAGGGCTCTTTTCTCTCCCTCTGTCTTTTTTAAAGCTGCCATTTCCTGAGCTTTTTCAGTGTGCCGGGAAGAGGGCTAAGAGCCTGTTAGAGGAGACCCAGAAATGTAAAGGGCCAGATAACAAACAAGTGTGTTTCTTCCATATCATGGTCCAGCTGGTCCAGGCCGATGGGCAGCTCAGTTCCATGTAGTCATTCAGGGATCGAGGCTCTTCCGTCTCGTTGCTCTGGCATCTCGTCGGGGAGAGTTTCTCACTCTCAGCATTGCTGGCGTTTCGGACAGGATAATTCTTAGTCGTGAGACTGCCCTGTGTGTCGTGGATGTTTAGCAGCGTCCCTGTCCGCCAGTGGCATCTTCCTCCCCCAGGTGTGACAAGCAGATATCTCTCCAGATGTTGCCAAGTGTCCCCCGGGGCAGCACCACGCCCAGT
>NW_011889114.1:698040-700232 GCF_000151845.1 Pteropus vampyrus | reverse complement strand
GATTCCCAGACAACATCAGGGTTCGGTGAGCAGGGAGGAATGGCCGGTCGCCTCTAGGTCAGGGCCAGGTGAGCAGGTCACCTAGCTGGGAGACTGGGACTTAGCCCCCAGGCTCTCTGAGCTTCCCTCTGGCTCATGCCAGACCCAATGACAGGTGCTGACTTCATTTTCTCCACCACTTGCTGTGCCTCTGGCCTCTGAAATCATGGAGATTTTTTGGTCAAAAGAGAGAAACGCAACTGAAATTCTTGTAAGCAGAAAAGGGGATTTCGTGGCTTTGAGTATCCATCATGGGGGAGGCGGGTCTTGCTGAGGAACACTTAAGGAAGTCTCCATCGGTGGTGGGTGGACTAATTTCCAGGCGATGGAAAAATAACCACAGCAGCTCTGGGTTTCCATCCTGGCCCCTCACGAGCAGAGAGGATGCTGGAACTTCTCTCTCCCAGCTCTAGTTTGCAGTCCCAGGAAAGGATTCTGATTGGCCTGGCTGAGGTCACGTGGTTATTTCTTAGTTGCTTTGAGGGCTGGGAGAGGGGCTGAGAAACCTCGAATGGTCCGGCTTAGATCATGTGTTCATTCCATGGCCAGGGTCTGGGAGAAGAGGTGCCGGGCAGAGAGGCAGAAATGCAGGCAGACGATCGCGCTTCTCCCCTGCCTCTGTACCATGGGCCTTGACATCGAGTGTCTTAAAGTATCACGAGTTTGTGATCTGAACCCTCTCAGTGCTCCATGCCAGCTCATGTGTCCCTTCCCCGGGGGGTTCGGTTCTCATTCTAGATGAAGAGCATGAACGTGGGAGACCCCCTAACCTTCCCCTTCATCGAGCCGTCCCCACCAGCCCGGCTAGAGACAGCCATCCTCTACCTCCAGACCATGGCACCCTGGACAGCTCAGAGGCTCTCACCCCCATCGGGTCCCTGCTGACCCAGCTGCCCGTGGACGTTGTGATTGGTGAGCGACCCCGCCTCGGGGTGATCGCACAGGGCACTGGCTGGGTGCAGGGCAATGCCTGCTCTCCAAGTGACTCTGAATGACCTCCTCCTTCTCTGGGCCCTGTTCATCTATCCTCGGGGCAGAAAATATGTCTAATTCCTCTCTGTATCCTCATGCAGACTTCAGGGCCAACCACAGACAGTGTGCTCAGGGATGCTTTGGGCCGCCCTTCCATCGTCCCACGTGCCCCTCCATCCTTGTCGAGGAAGAAGCCAAAATGGCATCCTTCACCTGGTAGAAAGAGGTCAGTTTGGGAAACTTCAGACACCTGTTGGCCTGTATCCGACTCTGTCACTTATTAGCTGTGTTATCACCTGTATGAGACTCAGTTTTCTGAATTTTGAATGAGTGTACAGGAACCACCACGACAAACCCAGGCAGAAAGCTGAAGGAGAGGGTGGTGTCTGCTCCAGTCCAGAAGTCTGATATCAAATTGAAAAAGCAGGAAGGCAACAGAGTCCTCAGGTAGGAGCCCCTGGGCGTTGAGGTTCACGGGGGGCCGAGGCCCCAAGACACATCAACATGTACCTGTGATTGTCTGATCATTCTGGATCTCGAGTCCATGTTCTCAGCCCACGCGCTACGATGGCAGGGAAACCGAGGCCCACAGAGGGGCTAGGGCCTTGTCTGTCTTCTGTCTGCCTCTGGGACCTCATGTCCTGTGCTCGGCGCCCTTGGCCTTTTTGTGGAATTCAACCCACTTTGACCAATAAAAATGTCCATTTCATATAGGTCAACTTAATAACCTTCTAAGGTGTTCTCTTTCTAAGTTTCTCCCCTGTCCTCAGCCCCCAGCATCCCCCAGGCGCCCAGGAAAGGGCCACCAGCTTCAGGGACACCAGAAAACTTTAGTCTTCCAGAATTCGAGAAATGCACACCCCGAGACTCGGTGGCCAAGAAGTTGAGGATCAAGCGATCTCAGAAACACACTCTTATAAACTTAACAATCGGGGAAAATGTGAGCTGACAAAAAAGACAGTCCCCAACTTTGGCTTCCTCCGTTCTAATCTTTTCCTGACCAGAGGGGATTCCCACAGGAGCCTGGGGCTGGCAGGATGGGGGAGACGAAGAGGCATTCCAGAAGTCAGTGGGAGGGGACCGAGGGGTATTCTTATCTACAGGCATCTGGGGCCAGGCCCGGTCAAGACAGGGCCACCGAGAGGGGCGTGGAGACACACCAGGTCACACAGCGACTTCCA
>NW_011889114.1:697359-697990 GCF_000151845.1 Pteropus vampyrus | reverse complement strand
CTGGGCGTCCTCCGGCGCCTGCTGCCTGAGCGGCCGGACCTCAAGGTCATCCTCATGTCGGCCACCATCAACATCTCGCTCTTCTCCAGCTACTTTGGCGGCGCCCCCGTGGTGCAGGTGCCCGGGAGGCTCTTCCCCATCACGGTCAGTGCGTCCCCACCCCCGTCCTCCCGCCTAGTCTCTGGCCGAACTTGGACCTGTCCCTTCTCTGCTGCTCTGTTTCCCACCCCTTCAAGTAGGGGTCTTTTCTCTCCCTCTGTCTTTTTTAAAGCTGCCATTTCCTGAGCCTTTTCAGTGTGCCGGGAAGAGGGCTAAGAGCCTGTTAGAGGAGACCCAGAAATGTAAAGGGCCAGATAACAAACAAGTGTGTTTCTTCCATATCACGGTCCAGCTGGTCCAGGCCGATGGGCAGCTCAGTTCCATGTAGTCATTCAGGGATCGAGGCTCTTCCGTCTCGTTGCTCTGGCATCTCGTCAGGGAGAGTTTCTCACTCTCAGCATTGCTGGCGTTTCGGACAGGATAATTCTTAGTCGTGGGACTGCCCTGTGTGTCGTGGATGTTTAGCAGCGTCCCTGTCCGCCAGTGGCATCTTCCTCCCCCAGGTGTGACAAGCAGATATCTCTCCAGATGT
>NW_011889114.1:696718-697309 GCF_000151845.1 Pteropus vampyrus | reverse complement strand
GACATCAGATTTCTGATCTCCAAAACTCACTTGAATGCATTTGTGTTGTTTTAAGTCACTAAGTTTACGGTAACTCGTTAAGCGGCCACGTGAAATGAATACAGACCCCGTGGGCTGTTTCTTTTCCTGCCCCTGGGCCTCTTCTCAAGCTTGTGCCGCTGCCTGGAATTCCCTTCGGAACTATGTTACCCGACTGGTCACCATCGACTGTCTGTGGCCATTCAAATTCCCATTTATTCAATTAATTTAGATTAAAAATAGGTCCTTGGTTGCACTAGCCATAGTTCAAGTGCTTAATAGCTGCACGTGGCTGGTGGCAACCATATTGAGCAGAGCAGATATAGAATAGTTTCATCATCACAGAAAGTCCTGTTAGTCAGACGTTGCTCTAGAATCTCACTTGCTCAGGCCATTTACGTCACACAGTAGCGTCACCCGTGTGGAGAGTCATGCAGCACATTACCCACAGTTTCACCTTTAAGGTAATTTTTACAAGCCAGAGAGGTAGGGGAGATGCTTTATTTTATAAGCCGAGGCCCAGGGGCGGGAGGTCACTTTCCCAAGGTCACACAGTAAGGAAGTTCCAGAGCT
>NW_011889114.1:696410-696668 GCF_000151845.1 Pteropus vampyrus | reverse complement strand
AATTTCAAAGATTTACATTACATTCGCCTTGCTGTCGTTAATCTGACATACACGTACATGGCGTATTCTATGAACCAGGTACTGTCGGGTTGTTAAGCGTGGAAAATTTTCAAGTGAGCCAACTAGCTAAGTAGCTACAGGGAAGAAATATCTTTAGATACCGGAAGTTGTCCTACTTGCTTGTGTGTGGTTTAGGAAGTATATTGTATAAGATATGAAGATGGCCAATGTCTGCTTCTGTAATCCATCTACTTGTTC
>NW_011889114.1:695264-695989 GCF_000151845.1 Pteropus vampyrus | reverse complement strand
GGGCGAATCTCCTGGGTGTCCGGCTCTCTGCCCTGCACGTGACGTGGGGGAGGACCATCCGCGTCCACTCTTGCCCTCATGGGACATTCCGCCGCGTGAATGCAGCGCCACCCATGAGAGGATATTCGGGTGCTTTACCATCGTGGGGTGAATGTTTGAGAACATGTCTTTTGGTGAGCGTCTGCGTGTGCCTGCGCTTGGCCCAAAGCAGAGAAGAGCCTACGCTCCAGAAAACGGGAATAATAGGAATAATCCTGACATCCTGGGACGTGGGAATAACGCAGCTACTCATCTCACAGGGTTGCCATGAGGCTTATTTATGCCTGGTACACCACAGGCGCTTGATAAATGTCATCTGTCATTTGAATGATTATAAAATAATCTTCATGGTTATTATGTTTTCCATGCGGAGGAGGCAACGTGTGTGCAGACGGGGAAAGGGACCCGAGGCACGGGGAGCCGGAAACACGGAGGGATGATGCGGGGAGCGTCGGCCGTGCCCGTTTCTGTGGAATGTGTTGAAAGAGAAACAGCATAGACTGAACTGGTTATCTGCAGAAAAGGCCGGGCATTTAATCGGTGAGAGCAGGGAAGGGTGGGTGTCGGAAACCAGCCGACCAAGTCCAACCGGGTCCCTGAATGGGGGAGCGGGGACTGAGAAAAAAGAGAGGACAGACAGGGTGCAGGAGGGAGAACAGATCTCACAACTGTCTCTCCGAGTTTAT
>NW_011889114.1:693991-695214 GCF_000151845.1 Pteropus vampyrus | reverse complement strand
ACATCCAGCTTCCCATTTGACGTCCCAACTCGATGTCCAAGCCATAACTTCAATGTAATATGCTCAAAATGGAACTCTGGGTTTCTCTCTCTCTCAGGCCTCCTCCTGCATCTTCCTGATCTTAGTTCATGGCAACTGCACATTTCCAGGTGTTGGGGGAAAAACTTTGAGGCCATCATTAATGACTCTCTTTCTTTCACATTCCGTGGCCAATACATGGCCTATCCAACCCTCCGGGTTCTACCTTAAAATTTGTTCAGAATCTCACCATCTTCGCTGCCATCATGCTGGTCCAGCCACCACACTCTCTCACCTAGTCCAGCTGCCTCCTCCCTGGTCCTCTTTACTCATCTCGTTCCCTAGGGTCTGTGTCCCACACGGGACACGGAAGATTCTGTTAAAAATCTAAGTCAGATGGTGTCTCGCGTTTGTCCTCTGCTCAGATTCCTCCCAGGGCTGCCAGCTCACACAGATTAGAAGCCCAAGTCCTCAGCATGGTGTGTATGATCCATCCATCTCCTCTCCCCACCTGGTTCCCTGCTACACAGCCACCCTCACTCCAGCCACACACGCCCGCTTGCCGGTCCTTGAATCCACCCAGCCTGCCGCCATCTCATTTTTTGCATTTGCTGTTTCCTCTACCTAGAATGCTCTCCCCAAAGGGGTGTCCACGGTTCCCACTCTTTTCAGCTTTCACTTTTTTCAGCTCTCTGCTCAGATGCCACTTTTCAGATGTCTCTTACCATGGCGCTTCAAATAGCCTCACTCTTCGCCCCTTTCCTGCTCTGTTGAATTATAATGAGTAAATCTCAGCAGTGTTTTAATAGTGTCTGGGCTGCGGCCACTATTATAACCCAACGAGGGAGTTTTAACACAACCCTCTCCCCTACGCTGGGTTAAAATCCCAGCGCCCCGGTCATCCCGGGAGGCAAGTGGCCTTTCAGTGACCGGGTCGCAGCGCCTCCCCCGACCCCTAGAGAACGCAGCGTCACCCGCGACTCCGCCCGAAGGGAGGCGGGGCCGGAGCGAGAACTGGCGCAGGCGCAGAGCGATGTGTGAGCGTTCGCAGCTGCCCATTGGCTCTTCCGTCCGTGGCGGGGCGGGGCCGAGTCCCGGGGACGACATGCGCAAGCGCAGCACCGGCACTGGGCGCGCGCGGGGCGCTGGAGACCGGAAGTTGAAGCCCTCGCGGCGGTTCTGTAGGTGACGGACGCGGCGCCTAC
>NW_011889114.1:693136-693941 GCF_000151845.1 Pteropus vampyrus | reverse complement strand
TCCTCCCAGGGCTGCCAGCTCACACAGATTAGAAGCCCAAGTCCTCAGCATGGTGTGTATGATCCATCCACCTCCTCTCCCCACCTGGTTCCCTGTTACACAACCACCCTCACTCCAGCCACACACGCCCGCTTGCCGGTCCTTGAATCCACCCAGCCTGTCCCCATCTCATTTTTTGCATTTGCTGTCTCCTCTACCCAGAATGCTCTCCCCGAGGGGGTGTCCACGGTTCCCACTGTATTCAGGTTTCACTTTTTTCAGCTCTCTGCTGAGATACCACTTTTTAGATGTCTCTGACCATGGTGCTTCAAATAGCCTCACTCTTCGCCCCTTTCCTGCTCTGTTGAACTATAATGAGTAAATCTCGGGAGTGTTTTAATAGTGTCTGGGCTCCGGCCACTATTATAACCCGACGAGGGAGTTTTAACCCAACCCCCTCCCCTACGCTGGGTTAAAATCCGAGCGCCCCGGTGATCCCGGGAGGCAAGTGGCCGTTCAGTGCCCGGGTCGCAGCGCCTCTCCCGGTCCCTAGAGGGCGCAGCGTCACCCGCGACTCCGCCTGAAGGGAGGCGGGGCCGGCGCGAGAGCGGGCGCAGGCGCAGAGTGATGTGTGAACGTTCGCAGCTGCCCATTGGCTCTTCCGTCCGTGGCGGGGCGGGGCCGAGTCGCGGGGACGACATGCGCAAGCGCAGCACCGGCACTGGGCGCGAGCGGGGCGCTGGAGACCGGAAGTTGAAGCCCTCGCGGCGGTTCTGTAGGTGACGGACGCGGCGCCTACCGGGGCGGTTGTTGGGCGGTGGCAGTG
>NW_011889114.1:684865-688599 GCF_000151845.1 Pteropus vampyrus | reverse complement strand
GGCCGGGTTTCTTGGGGGAAGGACTTTCAAAACAGACTTGGGAAGGCCCAGCCGGGGAAGGGGGCGGGGAGGAGTGTCCCAGGTGACGTGCGTGGAGCACTGTGGGAGGAGTCTGAGCTCTGCATCCGGCCCGTCTCATTCGTCCTCACCGCAGTCCTGCCTGCCCGGCCCCGCTTCACAGATGTGAAGCTGAGATGTGAGCAAAGGCCCGTAAGTGGCAGAGCCAGTCTGCGGAACGTGGCAATTTGGCACCAGAGCCCGTGCCATTCACTAGGGGTTGGCCAGCTTTATGTGAAGGGCGAGGCAGCACGTATTTTTAGGTTTTGTGGGCCACGTGATCTCTGTCACCATGTCTCAACTCTACCGTTAAGCAGACTGACCAGCCGAGGCCGTGCGCCATGAAAACTTGATTCACAAAAACAGGCGGCAGGCTGGGTTCGGCCCCCAGGCTGCAGTTGCTGACCCCAGCTCTCAGCCGCTGAGGTCCGGACTGTGACGGGGAATTTGGGAGAGGTGAGGCCGGATAGGTACGCAGGGTTGACCGCAGGGGGCCTCACGGACCCATTGTGGGGCCATGGCATTCTGGGGGCTGCGGGAGGGTTCTGAGCAAGGCGAGGCCAGTGCCAGTTTGTGCTATAGCAGGTCCCTCTGTTGTGTGTGACGGACGGACTGGACGGGGTGAGTCCAGAGGCCAGAGACTAAGGAGGAAGCTGGAGCAGGGCCTGGGTGGGAAAGGAGGGGCCTGCACCAGGGCAGGGGCGGCGGGTGTGGAGTGGGGGCATGACATCAAGGAATCAAAGAGGTTCGGGTGGGGAGGGGAAGGGAGGACCCGGGACAGCCCAGGTTCCTGGCCCCAGGTGACATGAATGATGAGCCATCTCCGAGATGGATGTGGAGGAGGAGAGGGTGCAGTGGGGGGTGCTGGGCTGTTTTAGATGTGCTGGTTTGAGGTGCCCATGGGACCTTCCAGGGGTCAGTAAGGGCTGAGTTAGTCCCTGATGTCCCCTCCTTGCTCTCCCCCAGGTATTCGACGTGGCCCCCCCTGGAGTCCGGAAATGCATTCTCTCCACCAACATCGCCGAGACCTCAGTCACCATTGATGGGATCCGCTTCGTGGTGGATTCCGGTGAGGGCTGCCCCGCCCAGCACCCCGGGGACCTGGAGAGGAGTGTGGGGGCTGGGGACATGCAGGTGTCTGTGCCGGAGCAGAGCGGGGAGTGGGAGGCGTTTAGGGCTTTGGAGCAGTGACAACATCTTCATCTTTCTCAGTCGTTCTAAGCTTGATTCTGCCCCAGGGCCTTTGCACTGACTGTTGTCTCTGCTTAGAGCTGTCTTTCTCCAGACAGCCACGCGGCTCACTCCCTCATCTTTTTCCAGGGCCTGCACAAATGGGTCCCCATTAGAGGCCCACCTCGTCCACTTAATCTGAGTAATCGCCCCCTTCTTCCGCTCTTGCTCCCCTTATGGGGCTTTATTTTTCTTCCTAGTATGGGCATCGTATTTTATATCTGTTGATCTATTCATTTTCTGTCTTCTTAACTAGACTGTTTTCTGGAAAGTCAGCAGAGCATAGTGGTCAGAGGACACTGGAACCAGGCTGGCCAGGTTCAGAGCTGGCTGTGGGACCCAGGCTGTGTCACTGACACTCTCTCTGTGTCAGTTTGCTCATTTATAAAATGGCAGTAATGACAATGCCTCTCTTAGGTTGTAAGGATGAAACGAGTTAATACATTCGGGTTCTCAGGATGGTACCTGGCACAGAGCAAACACTCCGTAAATGTCAGCACTTACCTTATAGTATCGAATCTGGGATGCCAGTGATAAAACATTCCACGATTTTTTATTCCATCAAGAAAAATTTTAAAACACCGCCCATTAACCATGGACATGCCGTTGATTTTAAGGCATGTCAGAGACGATACAATATGAGAAAAGGTTGGTCTTAGAATTGATGAGACATGGTGTCTCTTTGGCTTTGTGAGCCTAGGGACTTTGTTTCGTCTTGTTCGCAGCTGTCTCTTTGCTGCTGAGGACAGTGCCTGGCACATAGTAGGTGCTTCATAATACCTGTCACATGACTGAGCCGCTGAATAAGCAAAGGCTTGAGTAAATAAAAGATGTGTGAATGAGGAAACAAAAGAATACATTAACGCGGTGTCAGCGTCAGGTCCAGAATGGGCTGACGGTCATGGTCAGGGTTAGGGGAGTAAGGGAGTGAGGAAGGGGCGGGAGGGGGCCAGGCGTGTGCCACTCACAGAGGCTCTCCCTCCTGCCCCTCCTCCGACCCAGGCAAGGTCAAGGAGATGAGCTACGACCCCCAGGCCAAGGTGCAGCGGCTGCAGGAGTTCTGGATCAGCCAGGCCAGTGCCGAGCAGCGGAAGGGCCGGGCGGGCCGCACGGGCCCCGGCGTCTGCTTCCGCCTCTATGCCGAGTCGGACTACGAAGCCTTCGCCCCCTACGCCGTCCCCGAGATTCGGAGGGTAGCCCTGGACGCGATGGTGCTGCAGGTGAGGCAGGGCGGGGAGGGCTCCGTCCGGAGCGCTGGTGCCCGGGACGACGGGGAGGCGGTTAGACGAGACCGTCTCAGAGTTCAGGGCCAAGAAGGGCGGGGCTGGCCAGGCCACCAGGGTGTTCATCTCTCCCGAATGTTAGATGCCACTTTGAGGGGAGAATTGTCCCCCAGATTCGCAGGGTCACTGGAGGAACCTCGTGACTCAGTGGAGTGCTTTCAGCTATAACAGAAAACCCGTCAACAAGTGGCGTTTAGAGCCGGGCTTTCTGGACACATGTTACGTGGTGGCTCACATCTTGGTAGCTGCTCGTAGACCAGACGAGGACACCCCCTGCCAGGACGGCCAGCGCAGCAGGACCCTCCTTGGGCTGGCGGGCAGTTTCTTGTATCTGGGGACCCAGACCCCTTCCCTCTTGTACCTCCGTCAGCCCCCTTGGAGACGGGTTTGTGGGGCTTTCAGGGCCAGGTCCGCAGTCCGCGGGGATGTACTTCCCTCCACCACCCCAGCTGGAGCTCCCCTGGCCACACCGCACTGCAGGGGAGGCTGGGAAGCGTAGTCTCTGTGCTCGGGAAGAGGAGGGAGAGGCAGGTGGGGGAGCATCTGCCGCAGGCTCATGAGCCCCTTTTTGCACGTGATAGTGTCTATTCATTTGATTTCATTTTTAAAAAATGCTGATCGTGACCCACTTCGTGGAGTTCCTGACCCGCGTAATCTGCTATTTGAGAAACGCTGGCTCGAACTGTAAGGAAACTATCGTTTTCTCTAACCTGAAGCCCCGAGGTGGAGAGGTTTGAGGCTCAGTTACTTAAATGAATCAGTGATGTCGTAAAGGACCTGGGCTTTTTCTGTCTTTCCAGCCTCAGCAGCTCGCTTAATGATGATGATAATGATAAAAAAAAAAAACACTCACCTAGTGCTTACTGTGAGCTAAGCTCTGTGTTTTATGTACATAATTGATCCTCACAGAAACCCTGTGGGGTAGGTAATCCTATCAATCCAAAGTAGGGACGAGGAACCGGATGCAGAGAGGTAAAGCAGCGTGACCCAGGTCACACACCCAGCTGGCAAGCGGCACAGCTGGGATTCCATCTGAGGCTGCATCGTGAGTGCCACCGGGCTCCGGCAGCCGTGGGCATCATCTCCTCCTCCTTTACTCTCCAGAGACGGGAACAACGACCTGCTCCTTTGGGGGTCATTTATAAGACCACGGGAGCCTTTCCC
>NW_011889114.1:681140-681735 GCF_000151845.1 Pteropus vampyrus | reverse complement strand
AGTGGTTATTTCTGTTTGTTTTGGAAGGGAACAGGTCTAGAGCAAGGAGAATCAGGTCTTCTGAGAAGAAAAAGAAAGTTCCACGAGCATTTCCTGTATGCTTGTGGAGGGCTCTACGGATCCCATATCATTTCATTCCCATTCAGAGAGGGGAGGGCCTACAGGCACCCCCGAGTGCAGATGAGGAAACTGAGGCTCTGCCAGGGGTGCGGGTGGAGGGCCCTGCACAGCGCGTGTGGAACAGCGCGTGACCGGGCCTCGGTTTGATGGCGCGGGCTGCCGAGTATGGTGGGCACGCCATCTCCCATCCCCCAAGGGATAGGGATGAGGGACGCAGGCTTTCCAGATGAGGAAGTGAGGCTCAGAGAAAGGCTGTCGCTCGCTCAGGCTCATGTGGCAGGCAGAGCTGGGGGTCACTCCCCAGCCAGGCTGTCACTGTTGGTCCCCAGGCCTGCAGAGCAGGGGACACAGATGACTCACTGCTGGGCGGTTCTGGGCCCAGATGGCTCAGTCACCAGTCAGGCCCTCCGAGTATTTCACAGGGTGAAGCACAGTTCCTCTTAGCAATTTAATAGACGCTGCCCTTAGTCCAGCA
>NW_011889114.1:679356-681090 GCF_000151845.1 Pteropus vampyrus | reverse complement strand
GACCTGTAATTGTCCGGCGGTGGCATTGCCAGACTGGATTGGAGCACTGATTCTCAGCCCCAGCTACACATTGGAATCATCTGGAGAACTTAAAAAAAATCCGCGCCCTACTTCCCACCCAGAGCTTCTAATTTGAAGGTCTTTCAGTGGGTATCGGGTGATCTCCCAGACAACATCAGGGTTCGGTGAGCAGGGAGGAATGGCCGGTCACCTCTAGGTCAGGGCCAGGCGAGCAGGTCACCTAGCTGGGAGACTGGGACTGAGCCCCCAGGCTCTCTGAGCTTCCCTCTGGCTCATGCCAGACCCAATGACAGGTGCTGACTTCATTTTCTCCACCACCTGCTGTGCCTCTGGCCTCTGAATTCATGGACATTTCTTGGTCAAAAGAGAGAAACCCAACTGAAATTCTTGTAAGCAGAAAAGAGGATTTCATGGCTTTGAGTATCCATCATGGGGGAGGCGGGTCTTGCTGAGGAACACTTAAGGAATTCTCCATCGGTGGTGGGTGGGCTAATTTCCAGGCGATAGAAAAATAACCACAGCAGCTCTGGGTCTCCATCCTGGCCCCTCACGAGCAGAGAGGATGCTGGAACTTCTCTCTCCCAGCTCTAGTTTGCAGTCCCAGGAAAGGATTCTGATTGGCCCAGCTCAGGTCACGTGGTTATTTCTTAGTTGCTATGAGGGCTGGAAGCGGGGCTGAGAAACCTCGAATGGTCCAGCTTAGATCATGTGTTCATTCCATGGCCAGGGTCTGGGAGAAGAGATGCCGGGCAGACAGGCAGACGATGGCGCTTCTCCCCTGCCTCTGTACCATGGGCCTTGACCTCGAGTGTCTTAAAGTAACACGAGTTTGTGATCCGAGCCCTCTCAGTGCTCCACGGCGGCTCCTGTGTCCCATCCCAGGGGGGTTCGGTTCTCATTCCAGATGAAGAGCATGAACGTGGGAGACCCCCGAACCTTCCCCTTCATCGAGCCGCCCCCACCAGCCAGCCTGGAAACAGCCATCCTCTACCTCCAGGACCAGGGCGCCCTGGACAGCTCAGAGGCCCTCACTCCCATCGGGTCCCTTTTGGCCCAGCTGCCCGTGGACGTCGTGATTGGTGAGCGACTCCGCCTCGGGGTGATCGCACAGGGCACTGGCCGGGTGCGGGGCAATGCCTTCTCTCCGAGTAACTCTGAGTGACCTACTCCTTCTCTGGGCCCCGTTCATCCATCTTCGGGTTCTCTGTGCCAAGCTCTGCTCTAGGGGCAGGGTTACAGCAGTCAGCAAAGGGGTACCCCTCTCCGCACAGCCCGTTCCCAGCTTCGCCCTGGCACCACTCTTGCGTCAGTCATGAGGATTCCCACCCTCTTCCTCTTCCTCCTCCCCGCGTCATCCCCGCCCGCCGAGGAGCCTCCTGCCCCGGGCGCGTTTGTCTTGCCTGATTCTCCTGACTCAGGACATTCTATTTCTACCCGAAATCCACAGCCCACAGAATATCCCCAGCTCCACGTCACCGCCCGTGACACCATTTCCCAAACATGGTGCTCAACAAAAGCTGCCCGTGTTAACATTAAAGTCCCCAGCGCTGCAGTGACGGAGCTTCTGTGAGGATGGGAGGTGGAGACCACCAGCTCTGGGGGCGTCCCATGGCTGCAAAGTGGTTATTTCTGTTTGTTTTGGAAGGGAACAGGTCTAGAGCAAGGAGAATCAGGTCTTCTGAGAAGAAAAAGAAAGTTCCACGAGCATTTCCT
>NW_011889114.1:674901-677256 GCF_000151845.1 Pteropus vampyrus | reverse complement strand
GGGGCTCCCTGGAGGGGGCATATGAGGTCAGCTGTCACAGGCCACATCCTTGTGAAGAACCGCGCCCTCTGGGGCAGGGGTGCTGAGCTGCCCTCGCGGACCGCGGACCGGGTGCTGGGAGGCAGCGTAGGGCAGCGGTTGGGAACCAGATCCGGAGCCGGATGTCCCAGCAGCAGCTCCCGGCTGTGCCGTTTGCCAGCAGTGTGACCCTGTGCCCCTGCGGGCCTCAGCTCACCCTCCGAAACCGGGGATGATAGTAGCACGTGCCTCACAGTGAGCCTGTGAGGACGGACGGGTTCGTGCACGGGGAGCCCGCGGGCGCCAGGGTCACTGTTGCCATGTGGTTGTGCGCCTCGCATACAGCGCTGAAATCGCACGTCTTCCCGTTTGCGCGTGAGGTCTGCTGCTGCACGCTTGGTGGCCGCGTGTGCGCCGTGCAGTGGAAATAAAACGCAGGCGTCCCTGGGGACGCCGGTAGCGGATGGGCAGATTGAGGCCCAGGGTGGGCAGCCACCCCACCAAGGCCTCTCATGCAGTTTTAGGGGTCCCTGTGCCGGGGACCAGTGGTGTCCTGACCGTTCTTGTGTCTCTCAGCATCTCCAGCTCTCTAGAGCCGTGATGCAGCCTAGTGAAACGGGGCGGGGGGTCCTCCTCTTTCACACACAATATCCCACGCCCTTTGCTGATCAGGGCTCATCGAGAAACTGGGTCCAGTCCAGTAGGGTCACCCGAAGACTGTTCTCAGAGCTGTGGGCAGGGGGTCTGTAACATGTGTCGCAGTCCCCTGCGGGTCTGCTAAGTCCAGGCCCCGCCTCACTCCCGAGACGGATTTGCTTTCTGCGGTGGGGCCCAGGGCTTGGCATTTTGGCAGGCTCCCGCGTCCCAGATGCTGCTGCCAATCAGGGACCCCACTGACAGCCGCCAGTGGAGGAAGCTCGGAGCTGGGGTGGCCTGAAGGGGCAGGTTGGAGCTGTGACAGGAGCCCTCAGGGAGGACCCTGGGGGAGAGTCGCCCCATCTCGTCACTCCCTCCCTCCCGTCCGCAGCCTGGGCGTCCGTGGGCCAGCAACAGTGCCGAAGCAGCCACCATGCCCGCGCCGGGCACATGCTCACTTGGGCCACTTCAGCCCCGAGCAGCCCGGGCAGGGAGGCACTGGGAGAGGCCCCGTTTTCCACGTGGGGAGAATTGTGGCTCCGAAGGGCAAAGTCACTTGCCAGCAAGTGGCAGGCCCCAGACGTGAACCGGCATTTGGGTCCAGATCCCCCTCGACCTGCCTTGTGTCCCTCACTCGCCGGCCCAGGAGCTGTTGGAGGAGCACGGGCTGCTGGCCGGGGCCCAGGCCCGGGAGCCGGGGGACAGCTCCCGGCGGCTGCAGCAGCGCAGGGAGCGCCAGGCACTGCACCGGCTGAAGCGCCAGCACGAGGCGGGCGGGGGCCGCCGGCGCAAGGTGCTGCGGCTGCAGGAGGGCCAGGTCGGATGCTCCAGCGACGAGGACGAGGGAGGCACAGCCTCCCGCGGGGCCGGCGACAACGTGGACATCCAGGTGGGCCACCGCGGGACTGTCCGGTGCCTGGGGTGGGCGGGGGTAGAGTGGAAGCCTGAGGGGACACAGCCCTGCCCTCTCCTCAGGAAATAGGTTTCCACGGCCAGAACCTGGCCCCCCCATCCCCAGAAGCTCTTGGAACACCCCGCCTTTCCCCACGTTCCCACCAGGACGTGAAGTTCAAGCTGCGGCACAACTTGGAGCAGCTGCAGGCGGCCACCAGCTCAGCCCAGGCCCTGACGCGGGACCAGATGGTCCTGCTCAAGCTGCTGATGGGCCGGGGCCTCTACCCGCAGCTCGCCGTCCCGGACCCCTTCAACAGCGGCCGCAAGGACTCGGACCAGGTGGGCCTCCCGCTCCCCGTCCCCGGGCGGGTTTTGTCATTCAGCACCTTCCCAGCACCTCCTCTCTGCTGGGGACATGACTGTGACCTAAACGACCCTCACCTTGTCCTTTTGGGGTCGCAGTCTGGTGGGGAGACAAACCTGTTCCCAGATGGAGGATTCAGAGTGGCTGCGGCGGGGATGGGGAGCGCAGGGGCTGAGGGAACACAGGGGAGTCCCTGGCCAGCCCGGGCGGGGATCAGGCAGGGCTTCCTGGTGGAGGGGACCTCTGAGCTGAGACGAGGAGGGTGAGGAGAAATGTCCCAGGAAGAGCAGAGAGGAGCAGGGCTGAGGTCCTCTGTCCCCGGCCTCTCCAGATTTTCCACACCCAGGCCAAGCAGGGCACCGTGCTGCACCCCACTTGCGTCTTCGCCAACAGCCCCGAGGTGCTGCACGCCCAGGAGCAGGAGCACGAGCGGGAGGCCCGGG
>NW_011889114.1:669909-671721 GCF_000151845.1 Pteropus vampyrus | reverse complement strand
GCAGCGAGTGCAAAGGCCCCGAGGCACACGCGTGCACAGGGAACACTGGAACGGTCTGTGAGGGGGGAGGGTGGCCAGAGATGCGGTCAGGCAGCGATGAGCCTGGAGCCTGTCCGCTCCCAGAGGGGTCAGGGCAGCTCTGGGACAGGGTCTGGCCTGGGGCAGGAGCAGGGAGCCGGGTGAGGGAGAAGACGTGCTCAGGTGGCAGATGCGTGCGCGCGTTTGTGTGTGTGTGTGTGTGTGCGTGTGCGCGCGTATGTGTGTGTGCGCATGTGCCTGCTCCAGGCAGCAGGAGCCCTGACAGCAGCGGCTGCCACGCCCTGCGTGTTCACTGGGCGCCACCCTGCTTGCTACTCTGGGCCTTTAGAGGAGAAGAGGCTGGTGGGGGAGGGGGAGAGAGGCATGTCACTTGCCTAAGCCACGGAGTGAGCAAGTGGCAGAGGCAGAGTGCCAGGGCCACAGCCTGCACCTAATGCCTCCTGCTTATCAGATGGGACTCCCCGTTATCAGGACCCCCTCGCTTTGACCCCAGGGAATGTGGAGTGGAGGAAAGAGGGAAATCCTTCAGGCTCCCCAAACCTCGGGAGATTTTGTCGACACCGTGAATCCCTAGCTCGAACCTGCTCAATTACGTATTTGTTCATTTACTGAGCTCCTGCCTGCACCCCCAGCGCTGATTACTCTTCTAGGTGCTGGGGGTGTGGTCATGGTCAGGAACAACAAACTCCCTGGGTTTGTGGGGCTCACACCTGAGTGGGGGAGGCGGACGGTAAACAGAAACACAAATGGACATAGAGGATGGCGCCAGGGGCTCTCGTCGGTGCTGGAAAGGACGGACCTCGGGGAGGAGGCAGAGATTCGCCAGCCGAGATGCCCCGGCATTTCAGTTCCCTGCAGCGTGCGCATGACGGAGAGTTTTAAACGTACACAGAAGGAGACAGAATGGCAAGCCGAACTCTGCGCCATCCCTTGCCGTCACCCAGCCCCCCAGACCATCGACCGCTGGTCAGTCCTGCATCCCAAGGGACTTTCCCCAACACATGGTGACAGTTTTCAAGCAGAAGCTGGAAGACGTGTTTGGCGAGTACTCAGACCCTCACTCCCCAGATTCTTTAAATGACATTGGTCTTTTGCTACGTCTGTCCACTCGCCACTTATTTCGATAGGTGGCTTTCCTTTTGAATTTCTCGATGCCTTCGAAGTTGTTGACAGCAGTGTCCTTCCGTGTGCGTCCCGTGAACGAGCGTTCAGTATTCGTGTATTTGAGGATAAAACGTAGAGGGAGCAACGTGTACGACGGGTAGGGACACCATTTGAGAAGTGTCAGCAAAGGTGCACGTGTGGGTGGCCCATGAAGACAGAGACTCCCTCAGCCGTCCGCCCCCAACACGGGCCAGGAGTCCCGCCTTCTCAGAGCAAACTGTATTTCACTCTAGTCTTTATTAGTCCATCTCTCCAAGTTGAATGTCAGCTGCACAGGGCGGGGACTCAGTCTGCCTCATTCCCAGCTGTGTCTCCAGCACCTGGAAGAATGCCGGCTCAGAGGAGGCGCTCAGCAGGCGTCTTGGCGGGGCGGGGGTGGGGGGTCGGTGGACCGATGGGTACGTTGGATAGACGAGCGTATGGATGGACAGGTGGATGGATGGACAGGTGGATGCATGGACAAGTGGGTGGATGAATGGGCAGGTGAGCAGGAGCCCAGCCAGGTGGGGGCCCCTCTAAGATGGCATCCTGTCCCTCACCCACTGCCTGTCTTCTGCCCGCTCTCTTCCAGTCCCTCCTGCTGTTCAGCCGGTCCCTGGACACCAATGC
>NW_011889114.1:665108-665974 GCF_000151845.1 Pteropus vampyrus | reverse complement strand
TCAAGTCGGTGTTTAACCCATTTATCACTCACACGTTCCTCTTCTGTTTGTCTGTCTCTCTCTCCACCAACCAAGATGTTCGAGCCTTACTTTTGGGAGTTGTGTTCCCCCAAATCAGAGGCCTCTGCCGCAGCTCAGTAACAGTGCACCTCCACGCCCCCATCAGGCCAAGGGCCTCCGCGTCATCTCGGTCCCCGCTTCAGTGTAAACCCAGAGCCTGACCGCCGGCCCCTCTCCCATGGCCCCACTGGGCGCCTGCTGTCCCACACAGGCGCGGGACCAGCTGCCTCCTCACTGTCTCCCAGGTGATCGATCGTAGGGCACGGCCATGCGTCACTCCATCGTGTCTGGTGTGTGACTCTTTGATGTCACGTGCACATGGTACTGGAGTGTTTGGCTCGTCAGCGTGGGATCGCGCCCCACACGGCTCCGCGGCTCACACTCAGTGTAATCTGGAGATCTTTCTGAGTCAGCGCAAAGCCCGCTCGTCCGTTCGCATGGCTGCAGACCCATCCATGCCACGTTTACCCAACCGGGCCTGTGCGGACGGACAGCTGAGCTGCTTCCAATCTCGCGCCTATAGACGGGGCTGGCACAAACGTCCTGTGCGTATGTAATTTCCAGATTCATGTGTCTCTGCAGGATAAATCCCCGGAGGCGGAATCACGGGTCCCAGGGAAGGTGCATTTTTACAGGTCATTTGATAGGTTGTCCCAAATGCCCTTCTGTATAGGCTGCACCGATTTGCATTATTTTTATATATCCCGATTGCCAGTGAGCCCAAGCATCTGCATATTATTCTGGGCCATTCGTATTTCCTCTTCTGTGCTGGCTCCAACCTTTTGACTGTATTTTTTTCCTGGGCG
>NW_011889114.1:664280-665058 GCF_000151845.1 Pteropus vampyrus | reverse complement strand
CAGAGCGACACCGACCTGTACAGCGACTGCCTCCGCACCTTCTGGACCTGCCCCCACTGTGGCCTTCACCTGCCTCTGACGCCCCTGGAGCGCATGGCCCACGAGAACACCTGCCCCCAGGCCCCGCGGGACGGCCCCCCAGGTAAGGGCTCGGCTGGGGGCTGGGGCGTCACCCACCCGGCCGTCCCTCCGTTCCCTGGTGGTTTCCTCGGCGTCTGGGCATTCACTGGACGATCTGGGGATTGACGCCCTCAGCCCTCTGGCCCTGGCGGGTGCCACTTGCAGACTTTGTCACAGAAATGCGGAGCCCAGGATGGGGAAGGCCTGGAGAGCCACCTCTTTCTTATTCATGTCTGTCTGTGGTCTCTCTGTGGTCTGCCCCTGTGCTTCTGTCTGCCTGTCTATCTCTGTGGGTCTGTCCCGCAGCTCCACCTTGGCTGCGTGCACCCCACTGTTACCCAGGGTGTGCTGCAGTGGGCAGACCCCGGCATGGTGCCTGCTGCCGTCCCCACCCCGGGCTCTCAGTCTCTCTGCCTCCGCCCTCGGTGCCTACAGCAAAGACTTGCCCGTGTGTGTGGATTAATCAAGGAAGGCTTCCTGGACGAGGCAGATCCTAATTCCCCAAAGGCTAGGAGAGGCTGAGCCCCTCGGGTGCCGGCATTTGAGTGGGGGTGAGAGCCTGTAGCTGAGCACCCCCTCAGCCTCCCTCTCCTCTTCCTTAGGGGCTGAAGAAGCTGTCCCCGAGCCCCAGCAGAAGGCGTCGGCCCTGCAGAGGCCC
>NW_011889114.1:663923-664230 GCF_000151845.1 Pteropus vampyrus | reverse complement strand
GCTTCATTACAGATGTGACAAACATTTCTCCTAATCTGCCGCTTATCTTTAGGTCTGCTTGTTCATGGTGACTTGACTCACTCAAAACTATCTCTATCCGTTTTCTGTTATGGTCTCTGACAAGGCCTTCCCCAACCCAAAGTATTAAAGACAGACAAATACGTGGGTAAAGGGAGGGACTAACCTCAGAATCCCCCCCGCCTCATCTCCAGCCATTTTAAGAACATGGCTTCTCAGGACTTTTCCTGTTTTCCTTCCTTTTTCCATGTTAAAATAAAGTAAAATGAATGACCTACAAGCAAGGAAC
>NW_011889114.1:658548-662878 GCF_000151845.1 Pteropus vampyrus | reverse complement strand
ATTTCTATCTTATTTTATTTGCATTTATTATTTTATTATTTAAATTTTTTTATTTTTATTATTTGTACTTTTCCTGAGCTACCTAAGAAATCTTTGCCTACTCCCAAGGTCGTGACTTTTTTTCTCCTGTTTTCTTTTAGAAATGTTATAGTTTTAGGTTTTACTGTTAAGCCCATGATCCATTTCCAGTTTTTATGTATAATGGGAGCCGAGTCAAGGTTCATTTTCCTGCATGTTAGTGTCCAGTCGTTCCAGCCCCATTCGTTGAAAAGACCATTCGTTCCCCTTTGAATTAGACACCTTCACGGAAAATCAGTGGACTGATCCGCGCAGGCCCGTTTCTGAGCTTTGTCCCATGGATGTTTGTCGGAGCCCATCCCCATGTCACGTCCTGGTTGCCATAGCACTATAGTAAGCCTTGAAATCGGGCGCAAATCCCGATTACCCCCAATGCAATAATACAGGCAACCAAGACGTGCCTGTCCGTTACCTGTGTGACATCAGAGAGAGATGGGGCCATTTCTCATGTCAGAAACCTGAGTACAGATTTAGATTTTTCCTCTCTCTTACCTACTGCTTCCAATCAATCCCTAGGTCCTTTCTGCTTTCCTTTTTTTTTTTTTAAATCTTTCTCTTTTTTTTTTTGGTGGGTCAGCATTCCATCATTAGATTATCTGAGATGGACAAGATTCGGTCTGCTTATACTACACCTGGGATCATCTCCAGGCTTCGGCAGAAGTGAACGCCCTCGTACCTACATCCTGGGGTTCACGTGGAACACTCAGATCTTCACCCCCGGTCTCCTCACCTGCTCCCTGTCCGGCCTCTGCCTCCTCTTCCCCGCTCACGCTGTTCCGCAGCTTGGTTATGTTTGGCCCTCTACCTGTCCGCCATGAGCTGTTAAGGTCAGCACACCGATGACCTTGAGGTGACACGTGATAACTGGATGGCGCCCTCCTCTCTAACGAGTGGCCCCATTTCCCCAGTTCTTTCCTTGCTAGCCTTCCTAAGCAGTCCTCGAGTCTGCCCCTCCTCCTCTCCCACAGCCCCGCCCCTGCTGGGGCCTCCCTGTCTCCGCCCCCACTACCTGTGTCAGTTTCCCACGCCTGCCAAAACAAACCAGCACCCAATGGGTGACATAGAGGAACAAAAACTGGTCTCAGACCAAGGTGTGGGCAGGGCCGTGCTCCCCCCGGGGTCTGCAGGGGCTCCCTCCCCGGCCCCTTCCGGCTTCCGGTGCTTTTGCGGGCCACCTTTGGCGTCCCGTGGCTCGTGGCTGCCTCGCTCCAGCCCTCCATCTTCACGTGGCTGTCTCCTCCCCGAGTGCCTGTCTGCGTCCAAATTTCCCTTTCTTATAAGGACACCCTGTGACCTCATCTTAACTTGATCCTCGGCCAGGATCCTCGTTCCAGATAAGGTCACGTTCACCAGGACTTCAGTAGATCCCTTAGGGGGCCACAGTGCGACCTGTAACACGCCATCTGGTCCACCCTCCACGTGGCAGCCCAAGGGGCAAAGCACAAACCCAACCATGTCCCTTATCTGCTCAAAATTCTTCCAAAACAATGGAGGATTATTCAGCCATGAAAAGGAATGAAGCTACAACATGGAAGGACCTCGAAAACATTATGCCAAGTGAAAGAACCCAGACACAGAAAGACCATACATTGTACTGTGAGGTTCTATCTATGTGAAAAGTCCAGAATGGGCAAATCTATAGAGCCAGAAAGTGGATTGGTGGTTGCTTAGGGTTGGGGGCCGGGGAATGGCCTTTTGGGGTGATGAAGATATTCCACAGTCGACTGTGGCGATGGATGCACACCTCTGTGAATGTACTACAGCCGTGGAACCGCACGCTTTAAATGGGTGGGTTTTATGCTCTGCGAACTACATCTCAACAAAGCTGTTAAACAAACACCTTCCACGGCTCTCTGGCGCCCTCTGGAGGGAGCCAGGCTCATTGCCTGCCCCACATTCCGATGCGTCTTAGCTGGATGACCATAATTCACAAGGGACACACTGCCGTGGACACATACGAGGCGGAACCCAGTTATAAACACCCGCTTTGCCACCCAGACCCACCCAGACACACATAGCAGCACCCAGAGTCCGCTCAGCAATGCCCACCCAGTGCACAGGGGGGCCCAGAACTCAGGGTCTGCCCGCTTGCTCCTCGCTCCAGGAAGTGGGGGGAGGGGGGTATTTTTAGTTACAATTAACCTCCTGACCAATTCCCCTCCTCCTGGAGGTACATTCAATGGTTTAATTAGAATTAAGCGAGAGGCATTTCCAGTCACCAGGAGCAGGTGGGGGAGGATGGGCGGGCGAAGAGGGAGCTGCCCCTCCCCCACTCGCCAGCGTTCCCGTGTTCCCCCAACCGCCAGCCAGGCGGGGGTTGCATGAATGCGCCGGCCTCCCCTTGAAGTAGACCTCTGGGCTCAGCCCAGCCCTGTTCCCTCCCCCATAACCTGTCCCCACATGCCTTCAGAGGTAGTGCGGGGGGGAGGGAGGGTTGCAAGGCCTCCCTGCTTTCTATCCCACTTAGATTCTGGCAGATTTGGGGAAAGACGAGCACTGATCACAGTCACCAAAACTATATCCAACCCAGAAAACAGTTCTGGTTAGGCCCTTTAAAAAAATCATAGAATCTTGGAATTCTAATTTTTAAAATGAGAGGCCATCGAGCTGAACGGTTAGGGTTAGCGCACAGGCTCGGAGCTGCCAGGCGGTCTTGGCTGGAATGGAGATCCACACTCTCCGGCTGTGTGACCCTTGGCGAGTGGCTTCGCCTCTCTGGGCCTCAGTTTCCTCACCTTGGAGTGGGGATGATGACCCTCCCACTCTCTGGGAGGTGGTGGGGGGTTTTCCTTAGCTGGTAGGATAAGGCTCCTGGCTCACAGCACTCACGAGATAAGGGAGAATAAATGCGTAATGGTGGCAGCCCGAACCAGCCCCGACCCTGCACTGCCTGTCGGCTCCTAACGAACTGGACAACGTGACCATTTACCATTTACCGGGCCCACGCTGGCCTCCCCGCTGGGGCAGCAGCTCCCCGAGAGCAGGGTTGGCTCACCGCCATGAGGAGTGGAGACAGAGGACCCAGAAAATACCTGCGGCCTGAACAAATGAATCTCAGGCGAAGATGCTCGCGCCTCAAAACCACTCGCTCCGCTCCCCGCCCGATTCCAGGGCACCACGTCCATCCGTCCTCAGCTCAGGGCTGCGGCTTCCCGGTTACAAACGACGACCCCTGACCTTGAGTGCCTACCATACGCCAGGCAGCGTCGTCAGCTCTCCCCCTGCACGTCCCGTTCATCGGCGTAGCAGACCCGGGAGGCAGGTGTTGCTGCTGTTAGCCCCACTTTCCCAATCAGGAGACCGAGGCCCAGGCAGGTGAAGTCACTTGGCCAGGGGATCGCAGCATCATGTTCCCCAGGTGAGATTTGAACCCCTGGCAGTCAGCCCCTCTCTCAGTGGGTGAGGCCATTCATGCCCAGCCTGCCCGTCTCCCACGAAACAAATAATCTGGGAGCCGCGTGTGGGAAGTAGTCCCCATTCTTTCTCCCTCCCGGTACCCACCTCCCTTGGTAGGTGATTCAGCAGCGCTGCCCAGTGAGGGGCGGCCTGTCCTTGCCGTCCCTCGCCTCCGGGCTGGGTTGAGATGCCTGTGGCTAGGAGAACGGAGGGTAGGGAGATACCGAGCGCGAGATCTGGGCCTCGGGCCCCTCTGCCCTCCCTTGGGAGTCCAGCCAAGCCGCTGTGTGAACAGGCCAGGCTTGCTGGCCCACGTGACCGTACGGCCCAGTCACTCCTGTGGCCCCTGCTGCTAGCGAGGTGACCCAGAAGTAGAGTCCCCTTGCTGGCCCGGGGCTGGCGACGGATACTCAGGAAGGCCCTGTCGAAACTATGGGAACTGCCCAGCTGAGCCTAGTTAAGACACCAGCCCATAGAACAATTTTCTTAAAAATAGTGGGTGTTTTGAGCCGCGAAGTTTGGGGTTGTTTGTTACACAGCGAAAGCGGATACACACGGAGCGCCCGAGGACGGAGCAGGATAGACAGTATCAGTTATTATAAGGAGTGATCGATTCATGAGCTTCGAAGGAGTGAGAATTTGAATCCTGTAGGAGACCCAAGAATTCAGATTCGTGGTTTTTCGTTTTTAAGACTTTCTCATTAAAAAAAAAAAAGTAGAAGAGATCAGAGAAAGGGAGGTAGGAGGTAGGGAGGAGGGGAATGGGCTGGGAGGGCGAAGGGAACCTCCCCAAATGTCAGATCTGGGTGACCCTCTTCCCCCGACGGCCCCAGCCCACCCCCAATTCCATCTCTGT
>NW_011889114.1:649341-657283 GCF_000151845.1 Pteropus vampyrus | reverse complement strand
GTCATAGTGACTGCTCTGTCTCTAGCACCACCCAGCACAGGGCCAGGCACAGAGGTGCTCATGAAATGTGTATCGAATGAATGGATGGATGGATGGGTGCTAAATTAAAGAGTCTGGACTTCATCCAGCGGGCACTAGGGAGCCACAGAAGGGTTTTAACCCGGGGAGAGTCAAGCTCTGATCTGGGCTTTAGAAACTCCAGGCAGCCTCGCAAGCCTGGGCCTTTGCACGTGCTGTTCTCTCTGCTTTTCTGAGCTGGATGAACCCGCACAAGTAACCTCTTCTCTCTCAGCCTGTTTCTCTCATCCATAAAGTGAAAGTAATAGTTTTTCCTTCTTGAGGTTGTCGCGAAGACAAACTACGATGAGGCTCAAAAGCCTTAAGACCTGGGAAAGTAAAAGGATGTACCCTAGTACCTTGCTCCCCACTTATACCCAGTGAGCTCCTATTCATCCTTCGATGCCCCACCCAGAAGCCGCTTCCTCCACGAAGTCTTCCCTGATATCTCCTCTGAGCAGCTGGTGTACCGGATTGCCACTGGTTTCCGATGTCCACTTCCTCACAAGCCCAGAATCTTCTCAGGACCCTACCTGAGACACTTCAGGGCATGGCATGAGAGCTTAATGGACGTTTGGAGATGTACACCTGGCGTGTATATGTGTGGATGGATGGACGGATCATCTTCCCACCAAACCTCGGAGAACCCTCCCTTCAGGGGTCCCCGCCGCTGCTGCTCTAGGTGGCCCGCTGTTGGAGTCCAGGGGTCTTATGAAGATTCGAGAGCTGCACAGCCCCCAACCCAGCACCCTTAGACACGGGGCACTCACGTGTCTCCTGAATCCAGCCTCTATAGATAATGCCACTCCCCTTCTAAATTCAAACTCATCCCCATCGATCCTGGAAGACAAAAGAGGAGGGTCAGTGAGTCTTCGCCAGACAGCCCCCTTAAATCCCTCCCACCGCGTTCTTCGTCTGGGAGTCCTCTGCCAGGACAGACTGAGGCATCGTTAAGAGGGTGTTTGGTCCTTTAAGAAAAAGCGGAGCCTTCCAACGGGTAGGCACCTGGGCACCGGACAATCTGTATTTACATCATCGGTTCCCTTATTATTATTTATTAACTGAATCCCAGAAGGTGGGGCATCGCCATTTAGAGGAGGGGCCTGGTGTCCTGGGGGCGTAGCTTAGTCAAGGGGCGGGGCCTTACCTGGAGGCCTACCGGTCATATGTGGCTGTGTCTCCGTGTAGCTCCCCACCGGCTGGCCCTCTGTGCTGAAGGTTGCACCCTGTCCTGCGAGAGAGGTTGAGGGGTGCAGGCTGAGCCCCGGGATGCCTGAGCCTAAGCTCTGACACTCCTTGGGGAGCACTAGGCCCCCTCTCCCCACCTTCTCCCTGTACCTGTGCGGTTGGATTGATCGATCATTGGTTGCACGATGCGTCTCCGTGCATTAATGAACCTGGGAGGGGGCCGTGGCAACGGGGGAGGATGTTAAGAGAAGGCAGGAGAGAGGCGGGGAAGAACACAGAGACGCGGAGAGAGAGCCGGGGAAGGGGCCGGGGTGGGAGGGAAGGCGGGAGCGAGGGGCGAGGCTCCGAGGGGCTGCGCGGCCTCCTTCAGCACCGCGGACAGCGCCCGGCCTCCGCCCGCGCTCCCCACCGCCGCGAGCCCCCGGGTCCCTCACCAGTTGTTGACTTGCAGGATGGTGAGCCCCGTGTCCTGCGCCAGCTGTTTCTTCTGCTCCTCCGAGGGGTACGGGTGCTGCAGGAAGAGTCACCCCGCTAGCCGGGCTGCCACCTGAGCCCCAAGGCCTGGCCTGCCCCGTCCCCAAGGATAGCGAGCCCAGGCTGGGGCAGAGGCCAGAACAGCCAGCTCGTCTGAGCTTCGCCTTGCTCCCGGGGGCCCAGCAGAGGGAAGCTGAGCCAAGCTTGGAGCAATTAGGCCTGCGGGCGGCCCCCCCCTTCTTTCAGCAATTAGAGGCTAATTGGCCAGCTCTCATTCGGGAGAGACAGAGCTGGGGACTCCACTGCTGGGAAAGGAAGCACAGATCAGCGTAACCCGCTCGGAGTCCCTCCCGAGTCTCTCCGTCAGGGCCCGGTCCTCGTCTCTCCCCGTTCCAATTTATTTCTGTCTCCGCGGCTCTCCCTAACTTAACCTCTCTCTGTCTCTGTCTGTCTGTCTGTCTGTCTGTGTCTGTGTTTCTGTCTCTGTCTCTCTCTGTCTGTGTCTCTGTCTGTGTCTGTGTCTGTGTCTCTGTCTCTCTCTTCCCCGCTCCTCTCCTTCCCATCTCCCCACGAGGCAGTGTGGTGCAGTGGTTAAGGCCAGCCTGCTTGTATTTGAACCCGCTTCTGGCGGTGAGGGCTCTGGGCCTCACGCCTTCCCTGCAGGTTGGAGGCGGCACAGCCCCGCCCTCGCAGGCTAGGTTTGGCTGGACGGTGGATGACTGACGGGGTTGGCGAATAGATGGGCCAATGGGTGGTCCAATGGGTGGGGGACCAAATGAGTTAAGAGCCCTTAGCAGCACCCGGCACACAGGTCGTTCTCAGGATGTTTACTTCTAGCCAGTCGCCATTTCTTTGAAATTCTCCCTGGGGGGTCCCGCTGCCTCGGTCTGGTCTCCCGTGTCCAGGTCTCTGTGCGGCCATCCTCCGCGTCCGTCCCTGTGCCCACCCTGCCCCCTGGCCCTCACCGAGAGGTGCTGGAACAGCCAGGCCCTCATGATGTTGGTGGCCGCCTTGGGGAAGATGCCTCTTTTCTTGTTCCTCCGCCGCTCCTGGTCCAGCTCCTCGTCCTCGCCCCCAGAGCTGGGCGAGGCCACGCTCGCGTCCAGCCCGTCTCCTGAGGGGCGGGAGCCGCGTCACCTCTGCAGACGGCGAGGGTGGGGGCCCGGAGGGACCCGGGACCCTCACCCCAGACACCGCCCCACAACCCAGCCATCTTGCCCCCCGGAAAGTCCTAACTGCCGTCCAGCTTCAATCTTCAGACTGACTCCCACATCCCCCCTCTTCCTCCAAGCTCCTCACCTGGGTCACTGGAGTTGTCCCCACTCTGCGAGGCCAAGCCCCCGCTGGACGGGCCCGGGGTCCCCAGCTGTAGAGACCCACTGTCCTCATGGTCTCTAATCCACGTATTATTCTGGAAGACAAGAGCTGGGAGTCGATAGGCAGGCTCGGGGCACAGTATCCCACAGCGGCTAGGACCACGGGCTCTGGATAAGACTGGGCAACTCCCTGTTGCTTCGATCGATGAGGACGGTACTGTCCCCACCTCAGAGCGTGGGAAGCATTCGATGAGTTCGTTTACATAAAGGCTCAGAGCGCTTGCTCCATAAGGACGAGCTTTTGCAGATCTACGGCACCCTATCGGAAATCCTTAGGGGCTGGAGGTGCTTCAGGATTCAGAGCTTTTCACATTTGCTGACAGTAGATCAGCGCACACACCGCGTGTTTCATAATGCCCTCGGCAGGGGCATAACCTCGTCATCAAGCTCATTAACATTTCTGCAGCGAAATGGATGAATATTTAACTAAGTGGAATAAATAAAGGCTATAAATAGCCTCTCATTAGTTCAGGTCAGATTTTGCTGCCAGGTGAGTGTGCACGAAACTTACTGGGGGAAAAAAAGAATAACTTTCGGTTCTTAGAGACTTGGTCTCAGAACTGTAGATCGGGGAGTCCAGGAGTGTGTTTTCTTTATCCAAACTCCGACATACCTTGGGGGACATAGTGCCCCAGCTCTGTGTCCCCAGAGGCCAACCCACCCATAAGCCCTGCACCAACGCCTCTCTGTCATTCAGCTTAGGGTTCCATCCAACATTGGGAGTAGACAGGGTGTCGGGGTGCTGGCAACAGCTGCCCCTGGGGCACCCTGCCTGCCCTATGGATTCCCCTAGACCCTGCCTGCTGCTTTGTAAACGACCCCTGCCCACATGGCCCAGTGTGGGAGCATCGTCTGCACCCTGCTGGGGCACGGCCCCAAGACACAGCGACTCAGGGGAGTCGTCTGCAGGCCGCGAATGTCTGTGCGGAATCATTTTCTTGAGTGTGGCTCGTGTGGCGACTGCAGAGTCGTCGGGTCTGAAGGCTTTTGAGTGCTGCTGTAACTGTCACCTGTAGCCCCCACGCCGGCGTACCTGACCCTTCCTGAGACCGTCGCATGGCACGCGGTGTGAGTGCCTGTGTCTGTGCCCAGGAGAGCAGGGGGCTGTGGGGTGGAGCTGAGACATGGTGGGTTGTGTCGCTCTGAGATGGCCAGGTGGCTATAGCCGACTATCACAAAGCCACACGTTTCTAAGTCTGTGGCTTAGGTCGCGGGGTTGGTGACACACACAATGTGCGGTTGTCCTGATTCCTACACGATCGGGCGGGCAGCTCTGTGACTCTGTCGGGGGGCGGGGGTGACGGCCAAGGGACTGAATCGGAGGCCGCGTGCAGACGAGGAACACGGCTATCCCTCCGAGTGACTCGTGAGTGACCATCACGCTCACGGGGCTCGGTGCATGTTACAGGTGTGTTGATCGCGTGACCGCCTTTTGGGGGTCACCCTCGTTGGGATCTGCATGGCGGGGCTGTGGTATGATTGCTGATGAAACTGGGCTCCGAGCCTGGAGGATGAACGGCATGGTGTGCGTGCGCACCCCCGTAGGCCGGCCGCTCCGTGGTTAGGGCAGCGTGTGTGCGAGTGTGCGGGCATCGCGGTCAGTCTGGGTCTAGGCGTGGCTGTATCTGATTTGCGTGGCAGGAGCTGGGGCCGCTTGGCTCGGTCACCGTCTGTGTGGCCGTCCTGTGTTTGAGGGATGTAGACCGTAGGCACACACTATGGAATGACGGTGTCTCGGCCAGGCTGCGTGACCTGTGCCGCTGTTATGCGCCTGGGGCGGGGCTGTGGGGGTGTTTAAGTGTGGTGTGTGCCGACACCTGGCTATGAGTGGGGGTGGCTATAACTATCCGCTGGCCCCGTGGGAAGCTGTGCGGGTGTGGCCGCGTCTGCGGATGGTTCCGCAGCCGTGCGCGTGAGTGTGCTCGCCGGGTGGTGCCCGGGGCTCACCTGCTCTGGGAGGCTGGGGCAGGAGGCCGGGTAGTCCTCGAGGTCCTCCCTGCAGCCGCCGTCCCGATCCTCGATGACCAGGTCGATGGGCATCTTCCCCTTGAGGCAGGTGATGTAGCGGTGACAGAAGTTGTCGCACAGGTCGTGGACCTGAGGGGGGCACCGGGGTACTGGGGGGGCCACCCGGGGGCCGGGGCTGAGGCGCAGGGGAATGGGGAGAGAGCCTGAGGCGGGGTGCAGGGGCGAGGGGGGCCGGAGGAGGGGCCGGAGAGCGCGTGAGGGGACGCGAGAAGCCCTCACCTTCTCCAGCTCCAGCAGGTGGAAACGGAGCACCTGGATGGCCTGTATCATCTGAAGAGGGAGCAGGAAGAGGCAGAGGAGGGGAGTGAGGGCGGGCGGGAGGGAGAGGAGGGAGAGGAGAGGAGGGATGAGACAGAGGGCCGGAGCAGAGAGGCAGTCACGACGCAAAGCACAGGGGCAGAGAGAGAGAGAGAGAGAGAGAGAGAGAGAGAGAGAGTGAGCAGAGAGGGAACCCCAGAACCACAGGAAGAGGGAGCGTTAGACTCAGAGTCAGAGAGAGAGGAGCTGGGGGGTCGAGAGGGGAGGCTCCATCCCAGGCGAGCAGCCGCGGCGATGAGGGCGCCCCCTCCGAGGCCTGCTTGGCCTCCACTCCATCCCCCCCCCTTCACCCGCAAACTACACTTCCCAGAGCTCTTTGTCACAGGGTTCAGCCAATCGGAGGCCCTGGCGGGAGCTGGAACAGAAACGAAGCCAGGGTGCCCCCCCATCTCCCTCTCTCCCTCTCTCCCTCCCTCTCCTTTCTCCTCTGCGGCCAAGAGTCTGCACTCATTTCGGCGTGGGCTCTGTCCCCTGATAGAACAGCTAATGCTTATCGAAGTCCCCTTTCTGGGCCAGGCCCCGCGCTGAGCGCCCGACTCTCTCTCGTTAACTCACGGAGTCCTCACGACAGCCCTGCAGGTTACGGGAGGACTCGGATTTGAACTCAGAGCACTGGATCTGCGTTCCCAAACGCCAGGCTGGGCTGAACTGCCAGTGGGCCGCGGCTATCGCTACCTGGGGACGCGTGGCAGGTGGCCTCCTCTCCACTCTCCCAACCGACCAATCCCGAGGCCACAGAGGGCAGGACAGAAGGGAGCACCGTGGGGGGGCTCAGGGCTCACCAGATTGTCCAGCTCTGGGTTGGAGGAGAAGAGAGGCCTCTCGGAGCGGACCTGGGAGGAAGAGAGAGGCCAGGGAGGGCACGCCCCACCTCCCGCCTGCCCCCTCCCTGGCGATCCTGGCCCATGGCGGACTGGGCGCCCACCTGCTTGGCAAAGGCTGTGATGTCCTCATTGAAGGAATCAGAGGAGCAGACGTCACCGGCCAGGGGTGCGCCCAGCCCGGCCCCGGCTCCCGCCCCGTCGCGGGGCGAGCAGGTGGCCAGTTCACATTTTTCAAAGACCAGGGCCAGCAGCGGGAAGAGGGGGTGTCTAGAGGAAGCGGAAGAGGGCAGAGTTCACAAGGGGAAGGCAGGGGTCTTCCAAGTAGGGAGCACCTGGGAGGGGCCCGGGAGACCCAGAGGAAAGAGAGGGAGAGACAGAGACAGAGACACAATCAGGGAAAGAGAAAAAGCTCTGGAGAGACCAAGAAGGGCAGAGAGGCCCACACCCCGGGCCCGGTCCCCACTCACCCGTATATCTCATCCTTCTCCTGCTTCAGGCCCTCGCTGTCCAAGCCTGGGCGTGGGGGCTGGGGAGGCCGGTGGGGGCCGTAGGGCCCGGAGGCTCTGGGTGTCGGAGGCGCTGCCTCGGAGAAGCCGGCCAGGGCTTCGGGGCCGTCCACGACGCCTGGGTAGTGGGGCAGCTCATCATACTGGGGGGCGGGAGAGAAACGGCGAGAGATGTGAAGAAAGGCCAAGAAAGAAAGAGACAGGAGATGGGGAGAGAGATGCAAAGGGCCGGGGTGGGGTGGGGACGAGACGGGGAGAGAAGCTCCAGGAGTGAGAAGCAGAGAGACGAGACCGTGACACTCGCTCGCAACGCTCGCTCGCGACACTCATGACGCTTCCTGCGAAAGCAGGACGTCGTCTGTACACAAGTGTGCGCACACACGGTCCACGCTTCGACCTCATTCCAGCTGTCAAATGCACAGCCCGAGTGTATCCTAACAACTCATCACACCCCACTCACCCTGTGAACGCGCGCACGCGCGCGCACACACGCGCGCACACACGCGCGCACACACACACGCGCACACGCGTGCACACACACACACGCACACACGCGCGCACGCACACACGCGCACACACACGCACACACAGCCAAAGGCCGGCACGGGAATGAATGAAGGAGACCCCAGCACACGGATGAATGAATGAGTGAAGGAGTGCACGAGGCGTTGAGCACCGTGCCTGGCACACATTCGACACAGTGTTGTTGAGCGAAAGCGTGACCCCGCATGACCCCGCACGACCCCGCACGACCGCACGGCCCCCAGGAGAGACCACGCGCATCCGGGGGATATTTCTGTGTCCGGTCATCACAGAAGCACACGAGCTGGGGAAGCCGGGGGACCTTCAATCGCCCCAGTCAATCCCTCTCCTTGGAGCTGAAGAAACGGCCGCTTCGAGAGGCGAAGGGGCTGGAGAAGGAGAGAGAGTCCCCGCCGCCGGCCCCCTCGGGCTCGGCCAGCGCTGAGGACCGTCCTGTGTGTGTCTCTCCTCCTTTCCTCTTCCACTTCCTCTCTTAACTTCCGGGCCCTGAAGTTGCTTTCAACTGCTCCCTGCCATTCGTCGCCCATCCTAAGACGTGCGGTGGGTCCCCCTCCACCCCCCAGGTGCCTGCTTACCTCCTGGCCTGACTCCTTCCACCTGGCCCGGCCCCAGGACATGGAGAAGAGGT
>NW_011889114.1:645398-647656 GCF_000151845.1 Pteropus vampyrus | reverse complement strand
TGATCTGAAACAAAGCGCAGTAAGGACGGGCGGGAGGCGGGAATGATGTGTATACGTGGGGGGCGGGAAAAGCCCTCAGAGGGGGTGACATCTGAGCAGAGGCCTGAAGCAAGTGAGAGGGCCATGTGGATCTCTGGGGAAGAGCATCCCACGCAGGGAACAGCAGGTGCAAAGGCCCTGGGGTAGCCATGTGCCTGTGTGTTCCAGGAACAGTGAGGGGACCAGGGACGGCAGGACAGGGCAAGGAGAGGCTTCTTCTACACTAGGGTCTTTATCCTCTGCGGCCCTCGGATTCCTAGGGAGTGTGCGGATGGTGTCAGGACACCTGTGAGCTCCCTGCGGTTTAATGGCAACTGCGGGCTTGGCGTTTCTGTGTCCCCCACTCCCCCCTCCGCCCCACAGAGATGGCCCATCATTTTCATCTTATTTTCACAAAGGGATGCTCAACCCCCCAAAAAGTATAAACCATCACTCCAGAGGGATAACGCCAAAGAGAAGCGAGAGGTCCAGAAAGAAGGAAGGAGGAAGTCTCGGGAGAAGGGACAGAGACCCGGAGAGGCAGAGGCTGAGAGAGCGGGCTGGAGGCCTGGGCCGCCCCCGCTGGGCTCTCTAAGGGTATTTTTACGACCTCGTAAACAGCTCAACTGTTTTTCCTTCATCCTCTCATCTTGTGGAAATTAAGCCTGGGGCAGGGGTGGGGGCAGGGGTGAGACCCCTGGAGCTGCGGCCTGGGGGGTAGGGGTCAGGACAGCATGTCCCAGTGGGGGCTCCCTCGGACGCTGCCAGGCTGACTTCTCCGCCGAGGGTTCGGCCTCCGCTCGGGCCTCCCCAGCGTCTCTGTCCGCCCGCACGCCTTTGTCTCTCACCCTCACTCCCTTCGCATCCTCCTGGATCTCTTTCCGGGTCCTTTCCCTGTCACGGTTCCCGACTCTGCCTTCTGACCGCCCTCAGCATCCCGTCCACCCCGCTCCCTGGCTTCCTCCGGGAACCCGTGGCCTGGACCCACCTCAGACGGACCCTTCCCTGTCTCAGCCTCGGTGTCTCCACCTGCTGGATGAGCAGCGGGCCGGGCTGTTGGGGGACGATGGGGACCCGTTAGACTAGAGGGTGCCAGGACGGCCCAGAAGTCTGGCACGCGGTTGCCCCCCAGATGACGCTGGCCCTTTAAGGAAGACTGGGGGCGGGAAAGGGACAACCCCAACCACTGCCACACGCACCCCTTCCCCCGGATAGGGGTTTTGGAGCAGAAAATTAATTTAAATCATTTTTTAATTAAAGATGCAAAGCTCTCTGTGTAACACCCCCCCCCGCCCCCAATGGCCCTCTGCCGAGGTTCAAGGTAGAGGACCTGGGGTCTGGGTCCCCAGCCTCGCTTTGTGTCTTGGGGGGCATGCTGAGGTCCCCTTGCCCAAGCTGATTCTGAAAACGAGGAGTGTGGCCTGAGGGACAGTCCCAGTGGGGGGCGAGTGGACAGAGGGACAGCTATGACTGTGTCTTAACTGGGTGGACGTCCAGTGAGGCCACTGAGGGGTGTGATTCAGAGAAAGGAGCGCAGAGGGGTCTTCCGGCCTGAGGAGCAGGGGGAGGGGCTTGGGCTCCCGGGCATAGATCTTTTTAATTAGAGAGGAGCGAGATGTTGGCGAGGGGAACGAGTGTCTGGGAGACAAACTGGGGGGAAAGGCGAGGGCCTGGAAGAGGGGGGGCTGCCCGGTCCTCACTCCCGCACCTTGGTCTGTGTGTGTCTCACACACACACACACACACACACACACACCCATCTCTCTCTGACTTCAGGCCCCCTCTGCCGAGCTGTCTCCCTTCGGTGGCCCTCAGACCTAGAGCCTCGCGTCCCAGGAAAGGGCACCAGCGGGGGCCAGGCCTGGGTCCTGGCGGGTGCCTGATGCTCGCTGACCCCGGTGTGGCTGCGTCTGTGAGGGTGACGTCCGAGTTCCTGAGTGCCAGCATCTGAAAGTGTCTTAACGGCACATGTGCTCTCTCTTTGGGTGTGTGTGCGTGTCAGCGTGGGCACGGATTCCCAGGGGAGTACTGGCCCAGGGAGGGGGCCCGCCCCTCAGCCCCAGCCTGGCCCCGTTTCACAGATGGGAAGGTCCCTCCAGGTCTCCCCAGCACAGGCTTCCTCCCAACTTGGCTGCAGACCTCTGAGTGGCCTGGGCAGGACCCTCTCGCTCACCTCAGCACCCCACCCCCCACCTGAGAACTGACCACTAGGGCTGCGCCGACCAGATGGCCCCCTTCCCC
>NW_011889114.1:639790-644079 GCF_000151845.1 Pteropus vampyrus | reverse complement strand
CCCCAGCCCTGGGTCCCTGTCTCTCTAGGTCTCTCTCTCTCTCTCTGTCTCTGCTCTCCTGCTATCTCCCTCTCTTTCTGTGTGTGTGTGTGTCTCTCTCTCTCTCGCCATCTCCCTGTCCCCCGGTGTGGCTTTGTGTGCTGGTTACCGGGCTGGAGGATTACTTTAAACCTCTGGCACCATCCATCTCTGCCTAGATTTGTGTCCCTCCCTCCCGCCTCCCTCAGCGGTGCATTTTTAAGTCTCAGTCTCTCTCTCTCTCTCTCCTCTAATTCTGTCTCTGTCTCTGTTTCTGTTTTGTTCTGTGGCCCTTCCCCCTCTCTCCCTCCCTCCCCCGCCTCTCCTCTGTTCCTCTCCCCCTCCAGTCCTGTGGTCTCTCCTCTACTGACCCCAACTGCCCCTTTTCAATCCATCATCCTTGACATTTCCTTCCCTCCACCTCCGGGGAGAAAATTGCATGGAGAGGGCCAGGGAACTGGGAGGTGAAGGGGGAGGAGAGAGAGACAGCTAGTGCCTTGGGAGGCACTGAGAACCAGGCCCCGTCCCTTCCTCCCCCAGCCTGACAGCCTAAAAGTCCTCCCTAATGTCTGGCTTCGATCCTCAGGGGGACAGCAGGACGCAGAGGAGGGGCCGGGGGCCAGCCCTTCCCTATTCCCTGGAGAGACTAGAAGCTGTGTGCTTGGCTGGGGGCGTCGGACTAGAAGAGGGGGTGCCCCCTTCACTGGTCCCCGTGCATTTTCCCACTGGAAGAGAGAGACAGTAAGGCCCCGTGGGCTGTGGATGCCTCGTTCGGATCCCTGTGACCCTACAGCAGCTCGCCACACTGGCGCCTGCAAACCCTCACCCCACAACGTGGAGTTATCACAAGCCAAAGGGACGAGTGCTGGGGGCCAACCCCTGCAAGTGGCCTCCCCATCGGCAGCCGGGAGGTAATGAACAGACACCCCAATTCCTTATTCTGAGGTTGGACACCACGAGAGGGTTCTGCAGTCCCCAGAGGACCCCACTGCCCGTGGGAGGTGACCGGCTCATCCACACACCCTTTAATGGCTTCCTTCCCTGTCTCCCGTCCAGCGTCTCCTGGAATCACCTCCCAAGTAAACCATTTGTCCCCCATCCTTGCCTCGGGCTGGCTTCCGTGGAGCCCAACCTAAGACAAGGAGGGAAGTGATGGGTGGGCACAGAGAGGGCACCAGGAGAGACAAAATCCCCCCGTGAGGGTGAATTGCATGTGTCCGCTCGGCTAGGTAGGCTGTGGTGCCCAGACGTTCAGTCAAACGTTATTCTAGATGTTGCTGTGAAGGTATTTTTCAGATGAGATTACCGTTTACATGAGTAAAGCAGATTACCCTCCATAATGCGGGTGGGCCTCATCCAATCAGTTGAAGGCCTTAAGCGACGAAGACTGAGGAGGTCCCCTGAGAAAGGGAATCCTGCTTCCAGACTGCCTTCGAACTTGAGCTGCAACATCAGCACTTCCCTGGGGGTCCGCCTGCTGTCCTGCTCTGCAGAATGAGGACTTGCCAGCCCTGACAACCACAAAAGCAGTTCTTTAAAATAAATCCCTATCTATATCTATCTATCTATCATCTATCTATCATCTTACTGGTTCTGTTTCTCTGGAGAGCCCTCACTAATACCTCCCAAACCTAAAACATTGTGAGCCTGTGAGATACGGCAAAGAAACAGAATGAACATAAGCGTTTGAGATGGAGCACCCATCCACAGATGAATGGAGGAACAAAAATGTACTCTATTCGTAAGTGGAATATTATGCAGCCATGAAAAGGAGAGAAGCCCTGATCCACGCTACCACGGGGAAGGACTTTGAAAACAGTAAGCTAAGTGACAGAAGCCGGACACAGAAAGCCACGTAGTATGGATTCTGTTTAAGCGAAGGGTCCAGAACAGGCAAATCCAGAGAGGCAGGAAGTAGATGAGCAGGTGCCCGGGTAGAGCAGCGAACAGGGGGTGATCAAAACGTTCTGGACGGTGGCGACAGTTCCACGACATCGTGAATGTGCTAAATGCCACGAATCGTGCACTTGAAATGGTTAAAACGGTAAATTTTATGTTACGTGTATTTTACCACAATTTTTTATAAGAAGAGTTTACAATGTAGAGATACAGAGCAACTAAGAGATGAGAGGCAGGGGCGAGTTAGCTCTCAAGATGGCATATTAGCTTCCTGTGGCTGCTGTCACAAATGAGCACCAATTTGGTGGCTTAAAACGAGACGAGGGTATTCTCCCGCGGCTCTGAAAGGTGAGTGCCCCAGTGGGCCAGGGTCAAGGTGTGAGCAGGGCTGGCTCCCTCCGGAGGCTTAGCGGAGCATCTGTTCCCTGACTCTTCCAGCTTCTGGGGGCTGTGGCATTCCTTGGCCCGTGGCCATGTCGCTCCAGGCTTTAAGGCCGGCATCTTTGAAGAACCTCTGCTCGTCCTGTAACCTCCCTCTGCCTCCATCTGATGAGGATCCACGTGACTGCATTTAGGGCCGACCCAGATGGCCCCTGATGATCTCCCTACTCAAGGTCCTTAACCTAATCACACCTGCAAAGTCTTTTTTTTTTTTTTTTTTTGTCCTAAAAGGACAGGATCAGGACATGGACATCTTTGGGGAGGTTGGCTAGTATTCAGCCCGCCATGAATGACCACCCACAGGCCCTCCCCCCCATCCCACGCGCATGCTCCACCCAGCAATGGGTGGTGTCTGTTTCCCTGCCCTTGGAATCCTGGGACTCGCTTGACCAGCAGAATGTGGCGGAAGTGACCCGAGGCCTTGCAGCTTCCACTGTGGCTCTCTTGGAACCCAGGCGCCATGCTGTTAAGAGGTTGGTTTGGCCAACTAAGGGAGAAAGCGGGGCCACGGGGAGAAAGCCAAGTGGCCTAGACCGCAGACAGCGCCGCCTGCTGGCCACCAGTGCCCACGTCTTGCACGTTCTAGCCCCAGCCAGCCCTGCCCAGGACGTTAAGAGCCACCATCAGTACACAGAATCTTGAGAATCCGGAGGCTATTGTTTGAGCCACCGAGTTTCAGGGTGGTTTGTTACCCAGCAACAGATAGACAGACAGACACACACACACACACACACACACATTTGGAAATGCAGAAAGAGAGAGTGCAGATACAGGTGAGAAAGCAAAGCGGGGGGAGGGGGGAGAGAGATGGAGAGAGACAGACAGACAGACGGACGGAGGGAGAGAGAGATGTGTGGAATTAAGGAAATGGGGGGGACAGGGTCAGAAAGAGACAGAGACCTTTGGAGACAGAGAGAGGGAGAGACAACCGTGCAGAGACAAAATACAAGGAGAGAGACAAACGGTCAAGAAGGACATGGGCTCCTGTCAACAGCCCCGTTTTCAGGAGACAGCCGGCACCAACTGTCAGCCCCGTGAGTGAGTCACCTGAGACATCAGCTAACTGTAGCCTCAGCTGACATCTGACTGCCACTGTGGGAGAGAGTCCAGTGAGAGAGAGGAATTTGTCATTTTAAGCCACCAAGTGTTCGGGTGGTTTTTGTTACGTGGCCATAGACACCCAGAACAAGAAGCTTGGAGGGTCGGGGAAAGGCGGGTGAGGAGTAGGAAGTTGAGGGAGGGGGAGGCCTCGGGCTGCAGGTTTATGTGGAGGAGATGGGCTAAGGACTTGGGGAACCGTCTGGAAAGATGAGGCTGAGGACATGTGAGTTTCAGAGTTAGGGGAAGGTTAGAGGATCAGGACTGGACCCAGCTGGGGGCCCTGATCTTGGAACGGGTGATGCAAAGGCCCTGGAGTGCGCTGGCATGAATTTCAGAGGGGATTTCATCCGGGACCTATAATCCGATCGGCGAGAGTTTCTGAACATCACCTCTGTGCGTTCCTTCAAACCTTTCACAGAAGAGGCCGTGCGCTGTCCTTCCTCATCCAATCTAATCTCTACGCTTCCTTAAAAATCCTCTATGATCTTTTAGCACGATGACTCAGAATAAACACTACTTTTTTTTTTTTTTCCCAGCCCTCTCGGCAGCTAAGTGCGGCCATGAGATTCAGGTCTGGTCACTGAGATATAGAAGGATATGGGTCCTGCACCCCTCCTTCTCGTTGGAATGATGCACTGGAGGTGAGCCATCTGGGACTAAGCAGATGACGGCATACTGTGACTTCGTCAGAGCAACAGGACAGAAGAAACGCGGCTGTTTTTATCATCCTCGTGAAATAGAATTTGCCATACCACACGTGGACTGTTCCACGAGAGAGAAATAAATCCATCTTATTTAAATCACGATTATTTTGGCTCCTTGTTCATCAC
>NW_011889114.1:635730-638640 GCF_000151845.1 Pteropus vampyrus | reverse complement strand
TCAGAGCAACAGGACAGAAGAAACGCGGCTGTTTTTATCATCCTCGTGAAATAGAATTTGCCATACCACACGTGGACTGTTCCACGAGAGAGAAATAAATCCATCTTATTTAAATCACGATTATTTTGGCTCCTTGTTCATCACGTCTAGACCCCTATCTGACTACTATTATTAAAAATATTAACAGGAAGTTCTTACAAGGGCTTACACACAGCCACCCTCTCTGCGTTGCAGAAGTCACTGTTGCTTCTCGGGTTAGGGGTGGCGACACCCCACGGTGCTGGGCCATCCCCGTCCGTGTCCCTACGCCCTGAACGCCTCCGGTGTCCCCTTTTCACACACACCCTCATTGCCCAGCTCTGTGCCACCTGTGTCTCGCCACGGTCCTCGCCCTCACAAGTCCCGATCTGACCACTGACCTGCACCCTGATCGGAATGCGTGCCCCACTGCACTGGGCCGTGTGAGAGCAGGGACGGGGGGGGGTCACCGCGGTGTCCCCAGCGGAGCGCCAGGCACAGAGCAGGCGCACGGTGGATAAAGTGACTCTAAGAATCTCAGGGGCTGGAGGGAGAGGAAAGACTTCCTCCTGGTCACCAGCGACGGGGGGGAACTCTGCATTTCTCTGTCCTCCTGAGGCTGTTTGCTCAGGAGGCGAGTGTAGGGGTGCGTGGGAGGGAGGGAAGGAGGGACAGAGAGAGAGGAGTTGAGAGAGCAATCTGAAAGTAAACAAGCAGGAAAGTATAGCTATTTGCATCTAGTGAGCTCTTACTATGTGCTGGAGAGTATTCTAAAATATATCTGTAAATATAATTAGGTTATATTGACTTTTATACGAAATTATAATAAATCATATGTAATTATATAACGTATATAATTTCATGCAACAGCCCCGTGAAATAGGTCACATCAGAACCATTATCGTCTCCCTGTCTCAGATGAAGGCACAGCGTTGCCGAGAAAGCCAATCGAGCTCTGCCGTCTCCACGACACGTCATTTAAGCCGCTTCCGAGCCGACGCCTTTGGGACTCCTTGCGTCCAGGTGATAATCGGGACACTCGGGGTGGGACGAAGGGGCGTCTGCGAGGTTCCTCACCTAGCCCACCTCCCAGGCTCTGGGTACGCACACCTGTCTCTGAAGCTGAGACTCCACTCTCCTTGTTCGTGGCCGGTAAGGCAGAAGTGCATCCTTGTCCCACGCTGCACCCTGGACCTTGTGTCTCGTCTCTGCCCTCCCTGGCCGTGGGACTTTGGGCAGGTTGCTTCAGCTCTCTGAGCCTCAGTTTCCTCCCCTGAGGAGCGGGAGTGACTCGTAGGACTGGTGAATTGAAAGAGGCTGTGGCTGGGGGGCTGAGCCCAGTGCCTGGCGTGGCGGGGTCTCCATGGCCGCTAGCTGTCGCTGGCGCAGTTCGCACGCATGTTGGTCCCCCAGCTGCTCTCTCGTGCCCCGGCGTGCCGTGACCCCCTGCTCCACAGCTCTCCCCATCTTGGCAGGAAAAAGCCCGCTCATACCCCACATCTTCCTCCAGCAACGCCCCTCTCTCCTTCAGGACTCTCCAAAGTGCGTTCGACCTGCTCTGACTCAGTTTCCCCACCTGCCGCTCCTTCCTCACTCTAGATCAGCCTGACTTCTGCTCGAGTCCTAAATCCCAGGGTCCTTTCCTCGTCCGCGTCCTCCTCTACCTCTCCGTGGCCTTTGACCCTGACTACCACACCCTCATGGTGGGACTCTCGGCTTTAGGTGCCCCTGTCTCCTGGTGTCCCATCTACCCGTCGGGCAGGTCCTCCCTTCGACAGGTCTCCCATCTTCCGTGTGCCCCTCCGAGACAATGTCACGCCCCTCCTCACACTCCTTGGGCAGCCCCTCCCCCTCCCGAGGCTTGGGGCCAACCCCATGGCCATCAAATCCCAAATCTCTTTCAAGTGCGGCCCCCTTTCTGAGCTACAGGTGTCCCCCAGATGCCGCCCCTCCCTGACGTCCCACAAGTGTCTGACATCAGCATGTACTCACCTGAATCCAGTATATTCTTCAAGCCTATTCTTCCTACTTACCTCCACCTTTGTTCCCCAAGCCCAGAAGAGACCTCACTCTCTGGAAACTCTCCCCATTGCATCCCCTCCCCCCCACCCCAGACTGACTCCCCATCTTCCTCCCTCCTGCTCTGTGGCCCAAGAAGCTGACCGGTAGGTACCATGCCTGTCATATGTCTCCTGGCCTCTGGCTTCTGGTCGAGTTCAGCCAATGGCAGGTGTCAGCGGGAGACTGGTAGTCAGGAGGAGAGTAAGGTGAGGTGTTCTCCCTCTGATCACCTTCTCTCCTGGCGTGGCTTGGGGTGCCTGTGCCTCTCTCCTATGCTACAGCCACAGGCTCAACGTTCAGGTTAACTCAGCTCAAACCTTCAAGCCCGGGGTGGTAACTGCTCCCTCTACTGTTCGCCCCGGGTACTGCACCTTCCCTCTTTGGTTTTCTTTAACCCTGCCCACCCCTTAATCTCCTTTTCTCTTTAAACATCACCCCCCCCCGCCCAATAATAATAAACCTCTCCCCGGCTACTCTATTTAAGTGCGCCATCTCTTTCTTGCCAGAGCCGCGATCCATCCTCTCTCTAAGCCACCCCCTTCTCACCGACCTCCCGCCCCCGCCCGAGCCCAGGGCCCCTCCTCCGCTTCCCCAGCTTCCTCCCGGTCTCCCAGCCTCCAGTCTCACAAAGTAGCCAGAGGGAACGTCTGAAAATGTAAATCAGATGATATCAACTGCCTGCCCCGCCCCCACCTCCGTTGCGCTCCCTTCCAGAGATCCCCTCTGCTCTGTAGGATAAATTCCGAGCTCCTTAGCGCGGCCGACAAAGTCTCATAATTGGTCCTCCTGAGCGCTCTTCGCTCCCCAACCCCCCCATACTTCATTCATGCT
>NW_011889114.1:627402-634034 GCF_000151845.1 Pteropus vampyrus | reverse complement strand
GGTACTCAGCCACCGGTCCCTCCTCCTCCCCCCTCCCCCGGGGACTGGGCGGAGCTCCCTGAAGGCTGGAGGAGGGGCTGAGATGCTCGTTATCCTGGGATGGATCAGCCCCCTTCCAGGGTCCCCGAGGGAGGGCCAAGTTCCGAGGCCCTGGGGGCAGGGGTCCGTGGTGGTGGAGGGGTTCCCCTAGGGGAGGGGGGGTCTTATGGAGCGAGGCTGGGAGATTCTCTAGAGGGTCACTGAGGGGAGGTTCTCCGGAGAAGGGCCTAGAAATGAAAATGCTCCCAGGGCTGGAGTTGAGGGTATCTTACAGGAATACCTGGGGAGACTCCCCAGGGCAAGGGGGAGGCTCTGGGAGGGGACAGAGGGCAGGGGGAGATCAATTCCCAGGAGGCAGGGAGGCCGAGTTCCAGGAGGTCGAATCTCTGGAGGGCGGAGGAGCAGCCGTCTCCGGGGGTGCGGGGGTGGGGGGACCCGGCCGAGTCTCTGCGGAGGGCGCTAGAAGCCCCGGATGTGGCAGTAGGCCTCGAGGCTGGCGAAGAGGATGTAGAGGAACCAGAGGCCCAGGAAGAGCGCCGTGGTGGCGAGCTTGGGGCCGCGCGGGCCGCCCAGCTCCCCGCCGATGTGCGGCCGGCGCCGGTACAGCAGCACGGCGATGCCCACGAAGGCGAAGACGGTGAAGAGCGTCACGGAGAAGGCCAGCGTGCCGGTGCGCACCTCGAACGGCCGGCCCTGCACCGCCCAGTACACGGCGGCCACCGACCAGGCCACGCCCAGGCCCAAGAACACGTTCACGGCGTTGGAGCCCGTCACGTTGCCGATGGACGCGTCCGCGCACTGGTCCTGCAGGGCCGCCACCTTGCTGGCGAATGTGTCTGCGGGGGGCGGCGACACGCGAGGGTCAGAGGGGCTGCGCGGGCCACCCCCACCCCCGTCCTGGCACCCCGCTTCCCGGCCGCCTTTTCCCCATAAGACCCAACGCTAGCTCGGTGACCCCATACCCAGCCCCGGTGGGGTCCAGACCCTGCCCCTTACGGCCCACTCCCGCAGATCCGTGGGGCACGCAGGGCCTGAGGCCTTTATCCCGCCCGAGAGGAAAGTCGGTCACCTTCCTTATGCCTGCCCTCTACGGGACCAGCTGCCCGCTTTTTATGGGACTCGCGGCCCTATTTCCATGGGACCCACTGCCTGCTTTCTATGGGACCCAAGGCCCGCGTTCTCTGAAACTTATCTGCATTCATCGGGATCTACTATCTACTTCCTATGGGCCTGAAAGTCCCACGGCCACCAGGCTGGACAAAATAAGTGTTTAGGCTCCACCCACATGCAACCCTTTCCTGTCAATTGCCCACTGGGTTTCTGTCGAGCAAACGGCAGGTTTCTGGGGTCCCCGCACTTTCCTGAACACCTTGCTAGTAACTCGAGTCTCTGGTACTGAGGGGCAGGCATCGGAGAAGCGCTCCCGATGGCCGATTTCCACGGGACCCACCCCCCTCTGCTGTCTAGCCCAACACTGCCACCACCTGGCCGGTGAGCGCACTGATGTGGGAAACGAAGGCTGCAGGTTTCCCACACACCTGCCTGAATACTCCCGTGGGAATGTCAGTCTGGGCCACCTGGTTTCTAAAAGGCCTTTCCTCAGGTTTATTTGGGAAGAGGGGCCTTGGCCATTGTGTTTCGATGGGACACTCACTACATACAGTCTTTGAAGCCCCACTATCTTATCTCCATGGCAACCCTTCCCCCCCAACCTCTGGTTTCTACTCTGTCCCCCTCAACTTCCTTTGCTTTGAGATTCATTGGCCTGGTTGCTATCACGCCCAGCCACATGGTTCTGTGGAACCTTCCATCTGGTTTCTTGGTGGGGTGGGGGAGGGGGGAATTAATAATCGTTTCTGTGGATTATAAGTGTCCTCCACTTCCGTAGGACAGTCCACCTGGTTGCTTTTGGGGAGGATCCAGTTCACATATTGAATCTAGTGGCCCGCCGCCTAGTTTCTCTTAGCCCGACCGCCGTATTTCTCTGAGACCCCAGCCCCACAGGGTTCTCCCGGGGGGTTACCGGGGATGGAGGTGCCCAGGGCCACGAAGACCACGGCGTTGACGGAGTCCTTGAGGCCAACGGTGCAGCCGAAGTGGGAGGCGAGGTCGCCGATGAGGGCGGTGAGCAGGCCGATGACCAGGATGCAGACGCCGAAGCAGGCCCAGCCATGGCAGTACTCGGTGGGCGGGACGCAGGCGAACAGCACCTTCCAGAACACCGTCAGGAAGTGCATGACGTAGTCAAAGCAGGAAGGCAGCCGCTCCTCCCGGGACCCGTCCTCCTCCTCCTCCTCGTCCCCTGTGGGCACACGACCCGGCTGGGGCTCACGCCCAGGCCCCCCTCCTCACCTGCGGAGCCCCAGTTTTGTTCGACTTCCAGACAGTGAGTCCCATAAAGCCAACTCCTTTCCCAGAATCCCTTGGGGCTAGGTGTGGCCGTGTCGGCAGCTAAAAACGGGTACTCGCCTAGGCTCTCTTGCAGCTAGGAGAATGGACAGGCCTGGGTGAAAATATTTACCTTCCTGGAGAATTCCTTAAACCGAAAGGAGGCCATGTGCCCAGCTAAAAATATCCAGCTTCCCAGGATCTTTTGCTGCTAAGGGTGGCCCTGTCCCCAACTAAAAATATTCCTCTTCCTAGACGCCTTTACAGCTACTGACAGCCATGTCTGCAGGTAGAAATATTCGTTCCCTCTGATTCACCGCAGCTAACACTAGCCACATGCTCAGCTATAGGTACTCACTTTCCCGGGATCCTTTGCAGCTGGAGCGAGCCATATACCCAGCTAACATTAGTCACTTGCCAAAATCCCTTAAGGCTAGCAACAGCCATGTCCTCGGATAAAAATATTCGCTTTCCCAAAATCCCCAGCTAAAAATTTGGTTTCCCAGAATCCCTTGCAGTAGGGGCCATGTGACCCAGTCTGGCAATGAGACATAAACAGAATGTTTCTGGAAAAGCTCTAGCTTTCCTGATAGGAGCACTGTGTTATGGATGTGTTTTCTGCGCTTTGTAAAAGATGCCTCCTCCTTAGAGTTGTGTATGTCACCCGGTGTGACCTAATTTGACCCGCTTTTGACCTGCAGTAACTTTGGTAACGAGAGAACACAAATGACATGTTTCGCGTACCTCACCTTAAACTGACAAGCATCAAGCAACGAATGAGAAGCAATGAACACACTTGAGTGCTTGAGTGTGCCAAGCAAGACGTCTGGAAGGAGGCCGATGGGAGACTTCGTAACCCCTGACCAGTCACTCCGAGCAAGTCAGGGAATAAAAGCCAAGCCAGCCACCAAATCGTGAAGCCACTTCTCATGGTCAAACCCAAGGACTCCCCGGGTTAGGATCAGGGCTAGAACACCTGCTGGTGGTGGAGGCAGAGAGATCAACGGACTTGGGGATTCAGGCCACAAATCCCTTTCCCACTTTTCTAGCTCACTTAGCCACTTGGCTTCTTAAAGAAATAAATGCTTAGAGTTATGAATGCTTAGCTAAGTAAGCGGTTTGTGTGGTTTCTTGGTTCTGCATGTTACATCTCAAAGAATGAGGTTTTTGCTGCCACCCCAAGTAAAACGGAATTGGGAACTGAAACTGGGAACTCAAACACGAAAGGCATGCTGCCCCTTCCTGCCTCCTCTTTCTTCCTGCTTGGAACATGGACTTGAAACCTGGAGGGGCAACAGCCATCTTCCGACCATGAGGGGGGAAAGAGAAGAGCCTGGGCACGTAATAGTTACCAACAGTTCTTAAGCTGTTGGTAACGATTGCCTCCTGAAGATTTTTGTTATTGTTGCTCCATGAGAAAAATAAACTCTAGCACGTTTAAGCCACTGTGGTCGAGTTTTCTGTGGTTTGCCCCTGAACGCATCCCTAACTGACCACAGCGAGGCATGGCCGAGGTCAGAGTGGGGAGGAAATGCTTTTATTTCCATTTGATGACTCAGCTCAGAAGCCTCCCCCTCCAGGAAGCCTCCCTGACCTTCGAGCTGGGTCAGATACCCTATCTGGGCTCCCGCGGCTCCCCGGGGTCCCCTGTCCCAGCCCTGCCCACTCTGCATTGTCACTCTCTTGTGATAGGTCTGTCTCCCCCACTGGACTGTGAGTGCCCTAAGGACAAAGTCTGAGCTGTCACGGTCTTCTCTTTGTCCCCAGCAACGTCCTGCATTGGGCCAGGTCCAGAGGATCCCTCAGAAACAGAAGTCGAAAGAATGTGGCTCAGAGGGAGACGCCACTTCGTTTCCGTTAGGCCTCCGGTCCGGTGGCCATGGGCCTGCTACCTGGTATTTTTCCATCCCTGAAGCCTGATTTCTCTGGATCCCACCGCAGACCAGTTTCTTTCCAGTCACAGTTCCCTGTGCGTTTTCAGTTCCCACCAGCTAGGCCTCCTTGAAGGAAATCCGACCTTATGGACCAGACGCAAGCCCCTGAGTTCCACCTTGGCCTTTTTTGGATTCACTGTGGGACTTCAGGCCAGTCCCTCCTTTGTCTCTGGGCCTCAGTTTCTCCAATCGGTATCACAAAGGGCCAGCGCTGGTCTCCAACATCGAGTCTGTGAACCCAGGTGTCATAGCGTCTCTGGCCGCGGGAGGGCAGTATTGACCCATCTGAGGGCTAAGGAGGTAGGAACCCCACAGAGGTGGGAGAGCGAGGTGCCCTGGTGACTGTCGCCATGGCAACAGAGGAGCCCAGACCGTGTCTGGGGAGGCCACGCCGTTTAACCTGTTCCCACCCTCCAACTCCCTGATGCCCAGAGAAAGCCTGGGCGGGGACCCCTCCTCCGTGCAGCCCTCCACCTCTGCCGCTCCGTCTCTGTCCACCTTTCCGCGTCTCCGAGTCTGTGTGGCCCTTCCTGGCCCTCTGCGGTTTACTACTTCATTCTCCACCTCTCCCGATTCCTCTGCATCTCTGTCCTTCTCTGTGATTCTCTGTGAGCCTCTTTGTGTGTCCGTCTCTCCCGTTTGTATCTTTCTGTATCTCTGTTTCGTCTTTTTCTTTGTCTCTCTCTCTCTGTCTTGTTCTCTTTCTCTTTCTCTCTCCGTCCTTCGCTCCTTGTCTCTCTTTCCCTCTCTCCGTCTTTCCGTTCATTTCTGTCTCTGTCTCTCTCTTCCTCTCTCCTCCCTCCCCACTTACCTGCGCTCACCGTAATTGCCTCTAAAAACTGCTCCCTCCACGAATGGGTCCCGATCACCAAAGCCAAATTTGTTTTCTTGATGAGTTTGTCCACTGTGTTCTGGGGAGGGAAGAGGGTGGGAAGAGGTCATTGCCCATGATCACCCCAGGGTGCCCCTGAGGCTCCATGAGGGGAACTGGAGTTGGGGACTCACAATCCATGCTCAGGGGTCCCCAAACTTCCATACCCCTGTGCTACTGGCAAAGAGAGACAAGGTGTGTGCTGTCCATGGTGCTAACGGAGGGCCTCCAAGGATGGCCTCGCGCGCCTGGTCGCCCCTCCCTGTGACTCTCAGAGTTGATTCCCTCCCGGACTCTCCCCAAGGAAATGACTCAGGCAAGACTCTGGGAAGCCAGGGCTCCAGAAAATCACCTTAAAATCATACGACTCCTCGATGATGACCTCCAGCCGGCAGTTTTCCCCAAGAACTGGCTTGCCCATCTCTGCTATCCGTCGAGCCTCCTCCTCCTCAGCCGTCAACTTCCTGTCCCCATCCCCTGCAGCACGAGGGGTGAGAATTAGACTCCAGGGAGGCCTTCTCGATTGGGCCTGCGATGCTTTCACTACCTGTTTGTTGTCTCTGGGATCTTCCTTGGTGACAGCCCCCCAGCCCGCCTCGGCCTCCTATATGACCACCATCTTTCCCAGTCTGAGCCCCAGCTCCCATGGGCTGGTCCACGAAGTCCAGTTGGTGGGCTCTACGGTTCGTATGGTAGAGGCTGTGTGACCTTGGGCAAGGCCTTAACCTCTCTGTGCCTCAGTCTTCATATCTATAAAATGGGCACAATAACTGCCTGCCTCGTGGGGCGGCTGTGAGAATTAAAGGCGTGAATTCATGTGAAGTGCTTGGAACAGTGCCTGGCACACGATAAATAGTCATAAATGTTATTTTCTTTATTATTATCGCTAACATCATCATCATTATCATCACCACCCTGGAGGGAAGAGGCCTGATCTCTATATCCAATCTCTGTAAACACCGTGTAGTGTGTCTGACGTGGTGAGAACAGAGGAGGAGGCCCGACTGAGTACAAACCTTGGACCCAGACCTCCTACGCCTGGCCCTGAGCTCCGTCATCCCCCTAAGTATATTGATCTTTTGCTCTAAGCACAGCGTCAGCTCAACCCTGACCGTCAGAAGCAGGCCCCCCCACCAGCCCGGAAAACTTTCAGAAAACTCTGCCCGAGCAGAAGACGACTTTTATCGTGCTGAGCTACTGGGGTTGGAGACGTATGTGTCACAGTGGCTCGGACCTCTTACCCTGACTGTTAGTCCAGCCCTCAACCTCGCCCCAAACCCCCATTCTACTCTCACCATCTCCAAGCCACTGACTCTAGCCCCAACTCACCCCAGTCTCTGACCGTGGCCTCAATTCTAATCACAAACCCAGAAATCAGCCTCCATCTTAATTCTAACCAT
>NW_011889114.1:624324-627327 GCF_000151845.1 Pteropus vampyrus | reverse complement strand
CGCCACCAATGCTGATTGGATTCTATGACTTACTTCCTCCCGGGACCTTAACTGCAAACGAAACATGATCTTGGTCTCCAAGCCCCTACCTAGCTGTAACCCCACACTCCGCTGGCTCCACCAACTCTAAGGCCACCTCCAACCCTCGCCCAGCCCTGAATCTACCTTCGTCTTACCTCCAACCTGCCTCACACCTGACCTGGAAGCGTAGCTTGAGTCCATGACCCTCCTTTGACACCTCTCCTCCAGTGTCCCCCTCTCTAGGCAAAGCCAGATAGTGACGCCACTCACCTTGATTAAGCAGCAGAGCTGGGGAGAGACAGACAGACAGAAAGTGAGATCACTTTTCTGAGAAGCTCGGATCCATTACTTTGAAGAAGCGCCTACAGTTGAGCCCCAAGGATCCCCCGTCCTGGACCCTGCACCTCTCCCACGAACCCCCTATTCCCCCTCACCTGAAATCCCTCGCTTAAGCCACTGCGGCTGGCCCAGCTCGATGAAGAAATTATCCTTTTTCTCATATTCCTCGTCATCGACTATCTTCACTTGCAGAGTTTTCCTGAGTGGGGGGAGGCGGGACACCCAGTGTAAGGCCCCTCCCCCGAATGGCCGGCTAACTCGCCCCTCAGCCACCCAGGCTCTGTAATCTCGTTTAATCCTCGCAACCACCCTTGGAGGAAGGCTCACTCATCACCCCTATTTGACAGAAACGAGCCCAGAAACAGCTGAAGAAGCTGAGGCTTGTTAAATCGCAACCTGAAGGATTCTGATAAAACCGAAGTTACACTGAGTCGTTTCTCTGCTCGAAACATTCCCTGGGATAAAAGCTGAAACCCTTCGAGCGGCCCACAAGGCCCTCTGTGATCTGGCCCTTGCTTCCTTTCTGGCCTCTGGCCCTTCTCCGGCTGGCTCGCTCGCTCCAGGTGCACTGGCCGCCTCCCTGTCCCCTGGCGTGCTTTGCACGGGCTGCTCCTGCCCCCCTAGAATACTTCTCTCAGGCTCGCTCTCTTACTTCCTCTAGTTTCCATCCAAAGTTCACCTTCTTCTCAAAGAGGCCGCTCCCACCACCTTCTTCGTATTGAAATCCATCCCTGGCTCCACTACCAACACCTGGCTCCCTTCCCTGCTCCGTGCCTTTGTTCTAAGACACCGCCCGATGCGTGTATTTAGTTTATTCTTTGCCCTTCGCCTCCTTGCATCAAAATGTAAGTTCCACCGAGATAGTGATCTTTGTTCATTTATACTCTCTGCCGTATCCCCAATCCCTAGAACAGTGCCCGACACACAGGGCGCCCTCCATAAACATTTGCTAATTCAGATCCTTCAGCCCAAGAGACCATCGTCTTCCCGTCCCCTGTCCCAGCCACATGAGAGAGTTAACTAGGTGCTAACTGATTTTCTCAGCATCCCCGCTGCTATGGTAACCAGGAGGTGGCAGGGGAGGAACAGCCAGGAGTGATCCCTTCCCTTCAGGCACGCAACCCACCCCAGACCCCTCAATCGCAAAGAACCACAACCCCGGAAAGCCCACAGCTCTGCCACTAGCAGCTCTAAAAGCTGCAGGAACCACAAGGCCCAGCCCCAGAACCCAGAAACACAAACACCCAGCCCACGCACTCACCCAGCAGAGGAAGCACAGCCAATCACACCGCCCACGTCCGCACACCATCGCAACCCCCAGTCATTCCCTACACAGTGGCAAAATCGCACAGACCAGATGCCCGTTAGCACGACGCCCCCACCGCAGCCTCGGCGACATGCTCGACCCGCAGACACTCAGGGTAGCACTGTGTAGACTCTCCTTCTGTATATCTCGCTCTTTATCCCTCTTGGTGTCTGTTTATTCCCTTCAGTGTCTCTCTCTCTCTCTCTCTGCGTCTAGGTCTCTCTTTCAATCTTCCTCTGTCTCTCTGCCCCGTCTTCCTCAGCCTCTGGGTCTCTATCTCTCCATCCGTGACTCTGTCTGTCTCCTACTCTGTCTCAGTCTCTCACTGGCACTCTGCCTTTCTTTACCTGTTCTTCTCCATGTTGGTCTCTCGGCGTCCATAAAACAGAATAGCAAAGTCAGCACAATTCAAGCAAAAGGGTCTCGACCGTAGTCAGTCCCTCAACAGACCCATCTCGACGCACGAATGCGCAGGACAGAGTGACACCCATGCAGAGACAGATGCACACGAGACGGCTGTGTAAGGACATGCCTATCTCCACCCTCACCTCCTCTCGCTCTGAGGATATTTAAATTTTTTTTCGTGGGTGAGAAGGAATGGCCCACCCCCCATCTCCGGAGTGGGCCGGGGCGCTGTCCGCGGTGCTGAAACACCGCGGCGAGAAGCGGGGTCTCCTGATACACACAGACGGCTCCCAACACCATGACACGTTGACAGGGCGATACACACACACCTCCGACGCTCCCTCTCTCGCAGACGCGCCGTGATCCACTGCCACGCAGTGACTGACACATAGTGACAGGCATGCCCTTAGGAGACCCAGAAGAAGGAGAAACCCAACAAGGGGACAGCGAGAGGGACTCGAGCTAGACAAGGGGAGGACTTCCCGAGATCGAAGGAGGCAGCCTTCCTCCCCAAGCTGACACTCTGCCCCCTTCTTGCCTGTCTTCTGAGCGTCCTGGAAACTCTGCTCCCGGAGGCCTCTGATCTCGGACCCCGTCTCTTCCTCATTCTGTCTCCCTTCGTCTCTCGCTGACCCAAACTCTCTTTTCTCTCTGTAGCATCACAAGGACCTCGCTTTCCTGGAGTCCCACTGCGTGTCTTTATCTCCCCTGCCTCTATCTCCCTTTCCGTCTTCCTCCCTCCCAGTTCCTGTCTCTCTCCCTCTTTCTTTCTCTCTCTGTGTCTGTTTTCCCTTCGGCTCTGTCTCTAAGTTTCTATCTTTCTCACGCTCGCTCTCTTTCTGTCTCTGTTTCTCTCTGGCTTTGTCTCTCCCTCTCTCTATCTCTTTCTCCAGGTCTCCTCTGTTTTGGGGTGCCTGTCTCTCTCTCTCTCT
>NW_011889114.1:621744-623854 GCF_000151845.1 Pteropus vampyrus | reverse complement strand
GATACACACACACCTCCGACGCTCCCTCTCTCGCAGACGCGCCGTGATCCACTGCCACGCAGTGACTGACACATAGTGACAGGCATGCCCTTAGGAGACCCAGAAGAAGGAGAAACCCAACCGGCAGGGGACAGCGAGAGGGACTCGAGCTAGACAAGGGGAGGACTTCCCGAGATCGAAGGAGGCAGCCTTCCTCCCCAAGCTGACACTCTGCGCCCTTCTTGCCTGTCTTCTGAGCTTCCTGGAAACTCTGCTCCCAGAGGCCTCTGATCTCGGACCCCATCTCTTCATCATTCTGTCTCCCTTCGTCTCTCGCTGAACCAAACTCTCTTTTCTCTCTGTAGCATCACAAGGACCTCGCCTTCCCGGAGTCCCGCTGCGTGTCTTTACCTCCCCTGCCTCTATCTCCCTTTCCGTCTTCCTCCCTCCCAGTTCCTGTCTCTCTCCCTCTCTCTTTCTCTCTGTGTCTGTTTCCCCTTTTCCCTTCGGCTCTGTCTCTAAGTTTCTATCTTTCTCACGCTCGCTCTCTTTCTGTCTCTGTTTCTCTCTGGCTTTGTCTCTCCCTCTCTCTATCTCTTTCTCCAGGTCTCCTCTGTTTTGGGGTGCCTGTCTCTCTCTCTCTCTCTCTCTGCTTGCATTCTCTCCCCACCGCCCCATCTCTGGGCGCCTCTATCTCTGTGTTGATCCTGCCTGGGGCCGCCCTTCCAGCCCTGCTGCTTCCAAGCATCTCTAATTAGCGCCTGCCCGTCAGAGGAAGGATGTGTTTCCCTAAACGCTAATTAGCCTCCTGTTCTCCGTCTCCTCAAGCCACAGCTGGAAGCTTGGGCGGGGGCGGGGGACAGAGGGTATCCCAGCTTGGGGAAGCCGTGTGGGGGAGGAGAGGCCTGTGGGGTCGCAGCAGCAGCAGCAGCAGCAGCAGCAGGCTACAGGAAGGACCCGACGAGCAGGAAGTCAGCTCTCGCCATTCTCCCTTTTAGATGTGAGAGATGGGGCGCCGGGGAGCGCCCTCAGCCCCCCAAACCGAGTGCTCAACCCGAGCCAGACAGAGAGCGAGATGGAAAGGTATGGAGAGTCCGTGACTGAACTATAACCCAGTTAGAGGGCTAGATACTGGGGACAGAGATCTAGAGACTAACGGAGGCCCGGAGGGGGGCCGCCGGGGGTGAGAGGCGCGAAGGCGAGATGGAGAGACAGCGAGAGCAGTGAGAAGCTGCGCGGAGGCCGAGGCACAGAGGCTGGGGGGAGGAGGGGGAAGGGGAGCGCGGTGGGGGCTCTGCTTGGTGGGAGGAGCGTGGGCGGCCGGAGGACGGAGACAGACGGGCCTGCGGGGGCGGCAGGGAACGGGCAAAGGGAGGAGGCGCCCGCTGCCTCCCAGGCAGGCGGGTGGGGGAGGTGAGGCTGCAGGCACACACGGGCGAGACTCGGGCATCTGTGTAAGGGGGTGGCCGGGTATCTGGGCATGAAGCAGCCCTGTGTTTCAGCTCGCGTGTCTGTGACTTTGTATGTCTGTATGTGCCAATGTGTGAGTTGGTTGTGTCTGTGTGTCTACGGGTACGCGGGTATTCAGCCCACCTCCCCCAGGCCCTATCCCGCCTTCTCAAATCCCAGCTCTGTTTCCCCAGGACCTGATGCCACCTCCTCAGGCCCCTATATTCCTACTCGGCCTTTTCCCAAAGCGTCACCTCCATCTCCCTTAGATCTACTTCCCTAGGTTCTACCTCCTACCCACGAGCTCCACCCTTCCCCCCAGTCCCGCCTCTCCAGGCCCCGCCCCATCTCCTTAGGCCCCGCCTTCTTCCGCTGTCTTTGTCCATTTCCTTGTGTCCCCACCCAGCCCCACCCACCGCCTTAGGCCCCGCTCCTTCCCCATTCTGCAGACCCGCCCTCCATTCCCTCCTCGACTGGACCCTCCCCTCAGCTCCACTGGGCCATCCGCTTCAGGCCGCACTCCATCCCCACCAGCTACCAGTCGGGCCTTCCACACACCTCTCCCCAGACTCCCCTCTCGTCACCAGGCCTTTCCTCCTGCGGCCCCGCCCTCCTCTTCCTAAACCAGCCAAATTCTCCCAGGCCCCTCCCACGTCCCATCCTATCACCTTGGCCACGCCCC
>NW_011889114.1:614925-618774 GCF_000151845.1 Pteropus vampyrus | reverse complement strand
CCGGGCCGCTGGCCGGCGCGCTCACATGGTCTCGTCGTCGCCGAACTCGAGCTCGCCGCACGCGTCCTCGTAGTGCACGCCGCCGCCGCGCGCCGTGCCGTCCACCGTGCGGTAGGGGAGACGCACGGTGCCGCGCGCGCCCGAGCTGCGCACGACGCGCACGTCCACGGTTCCCATGCACTCGCTCACGTGCAGCAGGCGGTCCTGGAAGGAGAAGATGCCCGCGTGGTCGTCGTCCAGGATGGTGACGGTGGCCAGCAGCGGCGCCACCAGCCGCCCCTTGGGCCGCCCGCCGCCGTCGGGCTCGAACATGCCCTGCGCGTCGCCCACGCGCAGGTTCAGCAGCCGCACGAAGAAGTGCTCGTCCTCCTCGAAGATGTCGTCGTCGATGATGCCGATGCGCAGCTCCTTCTGCGTCTCGCCTGGCTTGAACACCAGCGTGCCCTCGCTGCAGTGGAGGACCGGGAGAGAAAGGGGCGAAGGGCGTGCGGTCAACAGCCGAGGGAGGGGGGCAGCGCCACGCGACGACTCGCCAGCGAGAGAGTGGACAGGCATTAAACAAAGAATATCGAGGGGGAATCAGGGTGGGCTTCCTGGAGGAGGGGTGCAGGAGGGGGAACGAGACAGATTTGGTCCCCCCTCCCCCACACCCCCGTGGAACCCACGAGTATTATAAGGGCCAGTATTATACAGATAATGATGAAGGTAAGATCAGGGCAGGCTTCCTGGGGGAGGCTTTAGTGGGCAGGAATGCTCCAGGCAGAGGCAAAGTCCCAGGGTGGAGAGGGGGCCTGGAGGGTTCCACAGCCACACTTATCAAACCTCAGAGTGCGCATGAATCCTCTGGGGGATCTTGTGAAAATGCAGATTCTGATTTGGTAGCTCCAAGTTTCAAGACTCTGCATTTCTAATTAGCTCCCAAGGAATGCAGATGGTCCCGGTACGTGGACCACACTTAGAGTGGATGTGATTTAAGGCCCAGAACTGGCCTCGTCATGCTTCTTATAAACCCTTCGGCCTTCCCAGGTAGCCCCAACAGAGAGACCTCACTCCTTAACTTGGCATTCATTCATTCACTCAACAAACACTCCCTGAGCACCTGCTTCGGGCCCTGTGCCGGGCAGTGCTGGGAACACAGCGGTGAACGGCCTCTGTCTTCACGGGGCTCGCATCCCCATGGCAGAGCCATAGCTCAGTGACAATGACACATTTAATGATTTAATTACAGTCGGCTCACTCAACAAATATTTATTAAGCACCTGCTGTGTGCCAGGCACTGTTCTTAGTGTTGGGGAAACAGCAGTAGAACCAGATCAGAGGAAAATTCTTGTCTGGGTGCAGCTTCTGTTCCAGGGCAGGAGATGAGTAATAAACAAACATACGATGCCAGGCGGTGATAGCGCGATGAAGGCAAATGGAGTGGGAGGGTAGAGAGCGAGGCGAGGGCGCCGTGTTAGGGCGGTCGGGAAAAGCTTGTCTGAGGAGGTGACATTTGAGCAGAGACCTGAGCAAGGGAGCCACATGGGGGCTATCTGGAAAAGAGGATTCCTGGCACAGGGAACAGCCAGTGCAAATGTCCTGAGGTAGGAAAGGGTTTGGCGTGTTTGAAGATCAGCAGAGAGGCCAGTGTGGCTGCAGAGGGTGGGAAATAACATCACAGAGGGAACGGGAGATGATGTCACAGGCCTTGGCGGGCCACAGTGAGGACTTCAGCGTTTACTCCAAGGGAGACAGGAACCATGGGAGGCCTCTAAGCAGAGGAAGGATGTGAGCTGGCTTAGGTTTAGAAGAGGTTCAGTTGTTTGTTTAAGTCTCTGAAGCATACACAAGACGCTGTGTAATGGGGCGGGGGAAGGGATGAGGCAGTGACATTAGATTAGTCAGGGTGAAACTTTGAGGGGACTGGGAATGAGTGGGCTCCTTCTGGCAGGGCTGTAGACATCCAAGTGACTCTTGGAGGTTACTGCGTCTCGCAAGTCTATGATATCTCCTCCCAGCCCCTCCCACCATGCACATCAGGGGCTTGCCACAGGTTCTGAAATGTGCTATGTGATTCGATAAGTGCTCACTATTATTACTATTAATACTTTCATAAGAAAGAGATCCTGGGCTCCAGCTCTCCAAGAGAACTGGACGCCAAGGGACTCCAAGTTTCTGGCAGACGTGGAACCAGATGACAAGACCCGGGATGGCCGGACAAGGGGCTCCCTGTTGCTGTGGCCTGCTGTCCATGGTGGCTAAAGCACCCAGCCGGGCTGGCCAACCTGCTCCGAGCTGGGCTCAGTCGCCATGCCAGCTGTATGGTCTCGGGCAGTTAGGATTCTGCAGCCCTCTGAGCCTGTTTCCTCATCTGTAAAACGGAGCTAAAAATAGTGTGTGCCTCCTGGTGGTGTTATAAGGATCAAGTTAACACGGGAAGCACTCAAGAAAAGTTAACCAGTGGTATGAGACTCTTAGAATACTCAAGTTAGAGGATTTTAGGATTGTAAACTTAAGGGACTGTAGTATGTGGGGATTTTAGCACTATCTTTACCAAATGGTCAAAGTGGACATCGTCAGTAAGGGGACAAGCAGGCGTTACGGGCCCCCTGTGCACTGAGGACACAGCATCACTTCCGTGAGCTCCTGCCCAGAGTGCATCGCCTGATCTAATCACAAGGAAACATTAGACAGACTCAAGCTGAGGGTCATTCTAGCAACTGGCCCATCATCTTCAGAAGTGCCAGGGTCACACAAGTCACGGGGAAGGCCGAGGGACTGGTCCAGACTGAGGGAGACTAAGGAACATGACAGCCAACCACAGTGTGGTTCTGGATGAGGAGAGAGAGGGAGGGAGGGAAAACACAGCCATAAAGGACGTCACAGGGACAAATGAGGAAAAGCAAAGATGGATGGCAGATTGGGTAATAGTATTGACTTAGTATTAAGTTTCCTGAGTGTGACGATCGCTTGTCATTATGTAGGAGAACGTCATTCTTTTTGGCAGATGCGTGCTCAGTATCTATGGGTGAAGGGTCATGCTGTCTGCAACTCGCTCTCCTATAATGCCACGATGATTAATATTTATATACTAAAGTGACAGAGCGAATGCAGTCCGGACAAACTACGGACAGTTCGTGAATCTGGGTGAACTTATGATGTGAGAGTTTGCCAAACTCTTTCTGTAGCCCTTCTATGGGTGTGAAGTTTTCCCAAATGAAAAGCTGGGGAGGAAAAGAACACAAGGATTTTAGAAACCTAGTATCAGAATCATAGAAGGCTAGAGTCACAGGACTCGTGGCCCGAAATGCACAAACTCCGAGACGATGAAAACCTTCGAACCATCCATCAGAGACTGGTCGAGGTACGGATTGGAATACCGAAAGGTGGCAATCCTGGATTCTTGGAACCTCAGACCCTTAGCTTGTTAGGATTACAGCGGCTTACATCTCAGAATCTTGGGAGAACTGTGCTGTTTGAGAGCTTCAGAGATCGCATTTAATTAGGAGAAACTGAGGCCCACAGGACCACCCTAGCCCATGTGATACCTGTGGGCAAATTAGAAAAAGCCTTTCGTTCTTTAAGACACTTTATTTCCATGAATCAGAAAACCGTCAAGATAGACACGCGTTACTATCTACCACGTGAATAGAGCTGCCTTAGACATGTTCTTATGCAGTGCACAACCTCGATAACTGTACGCGACAGCCCCGCCCACCCAGAATGAGGCAAAAACTCGCCCAAGGAACAGGGTCCAGGGCTAAGCTTGGACTGGAGCCCAGGCGTCCTCCCTCCCAGTCCTGGACCTAAGCTACCTCGATAAGCGATGCCAGCCCCACGAATGTCAGCTGGGATGGGGGAGCAGAGACG
>NW_011889114.1:612282-614380 GCF_000151845.1 Pteropus vampyrus | reverse complement strand
CAGAATCATAGAAGGCTAGAGTCACAGGACTCGTGGCCCGAAATGCACAAACTCCGAGACGATGAAAACCTTCGAACCATCCATCAGAGACTGGTTGAGGTACGGATTGGAATACCGAAAGGTGGCAATCCTGGATTCTTGGAACCTCAGACCCTTAGCTCGTTAGGATTACAGCGGTTTACATCTCAGAATCTTGGGAGAACTGTGCTGTTTGAGGGCTTCAGAGATCGCATTTAATTAGGAGAAACTGAGGCCCGCAGGACCACCCTAGCCCATGTGATACCTGTGGGCAAATTAGAAAAAGCCTTTCCTTCTTTAAGACACTTTATTTCCATGAATCAGAAAACCGTCACGATAGACACGCGTTACTATCTACCACGTGAATAGAGCTTCCTTAGACATGTTCTTATGCGGTGCACAACCTTGATAACTGTATGCGACAGCCCCGCCCACCCAGACTGAGGCAAAAACTCGCCCAAGGAACAGGGTCCAGGGCTAAGCTTGGACTGCAGCCCAGGCGTCCTCCCTCCCAGTCCTGGACCTAAGCTACCTCGATAAGCGATGCCAGCCCCACGAATGTCAGCTGGGATGGGGGAGCAGAGACGGGTGGGAGGGTGTCAACTCTCCCCGGCTCTTTGGTTCCATCGCCAGGCAGCAGTGACTCCTTCGCTTCCAGCATCTCCGTCCTGAGGTCATTTGCAAGTAAGAAGGCGGCTTCTGATCCCAGCAGGTGCCACCTGCACCCATTTCCCTCCCCAGAGGCTTCGATGGGGGCAGTGCAGACCAGGGGTGAAGAGCCTGAGTGACAGCAAGCCACAAGATGGCGAATGCCCTTTTCAGTTAAAGGAACCCGGGAGAAGATGGAGGGAGGAGAGTGCAGGTAGCCAAAGGGATCTCGGGCTACGGGATGACGGAACAGAGACGTGAACAGCTGCGCCCCACTCAGGAGACGTCTGGGCAGGAGCAGGTAGGAGCGGTGGATGGGTTCGGGCAGACAAGAACCCAGACTGACCGAGGAACAGAGAAGGACCCACAAATGTCCGAAGCGGCAGACAGATAACGCATTCGCGATGAGGCAGAGAAGGGAGACCGGGCCGCTGCAGGTCTTTGCTGAGGCACAGCAGAACTCAAGATGTGTGAGACAGAGAGCTCAGCCCCAGAGAGAGGCGTTAAAAGGAACGGCGCCATCTGCACGATGGCAGAACCAGAGATCTGTGAACGGCTCAGCCCCAGCTTTACTCTAGGGAAAGGACGAAAGGGGTGTGGCGGACGACAGCAGGTGGAACCCGTGACAAGCTCAGCCACCAACACTCTCCCATCCTCTGCTTTATTTTTCTTCGCCCTATTCCCTGACATTTTTATGTATTCATCGGATACTTCCGAACATCCTTTCCACAAGGACGTTGGCTCGGTTTGGGCAGGGACTTGACGCTTGTCATTCATTCCCTGCTGGTCTCCACCGCCCAGATCTGTTTCCGACACAGAGTAGACGCGTGATAAGTGTCATAGGAAACTGTGGGAGACTTGCACGTCAGTTAACGAACTATACTGCAGAGCTCCGATTCTTGAAGGCGTGGTACAGACAGAAGAACGCATAGCTAAAGAGTTTTGTGGGCCACATGAGGACAGAGCAGTTATCTATCTTGTTTACCGTTCTGTGTCGAGGCCTTCAGAAAAAGCATCCGGCACACAGTGGGTGCTGGGCAGGCATTCCTGAACGAGGGAAGATGACAGGTCTCTGCTCAAAGAGGAGACGGAATGACGCAGTGACACACGGTAGGGTGCAAACAGCGAGTTGCTTTAGGGCGGAGCCGAAACCCGGGGACGATTTGGGGATCATCCCTTTCTTCCTACCCTACTTAATTGTCCCACATGGTGCTTACATCATCCGATGGTGTTATATGTTTAATAGTGTTCGGCCCGACTGTCACCAGAGGGTAGGGACGTAAGCTGTCTTCTTCGTCACGGTCTGCCCCTGGCATACAGCCGGGGCTCCGTAAACGTTTCTACTTTAGTACTGGTGTGTGTGGGGGGAGGGGTACCCGTTCTACCAGGTGATGATACATTATAACGGAGCTGTACTATTATCCCGTGTGGT
>NW_011889114.1:608785-611667 GCF_000151845.1 Pteropus vampyrus | reverse complement strand
GTCGCCGCAGCACGTTGCCCGCGCCGGTCATCAGCCGCGTGGCCTGGATGCGGTAGAAGGCGCGGCTCTTCTGCTGGTGCAGCAGCGCGTAGTAGTTGGCGATGCCCACCAGCTGCTCCAGGTCCTTGTCCGGGTGCTTCTGCTTGAGGTCCTTGAGGATCTGGATGACCTCGCGGCGGCTGGCGTCCAGCTCGCGGGCCTCGGAGGGGCCCGGGCCCAGGCCGCCCACCTCCCCCGGGGCCTCGGCGCCCACGAACGTGCCGTCCAGCTCGATGCTCTTCGGGGGGTCGCCCTCGGCGCCGATGATGATGCCGCTGCGCGGGTCGGTGCGGTAGCGCTTGTACACGTACTTGTAGAAGAGCAGCCGCTTGTCGGCCATCCAGGCGAACACCACGCACACCGGGAAGAAGACGAGGGTCAGCAGCGCCTCCCACACCTGCGGCGGGCGGCAGCGGGGTCAGCGCCACCGGGGGCGCGCGTCTCTCTCCCGCCTCTGACCCTCTCCTCGTCCCTCTGCCTTTCGCTCTGGTCTCGGGTCGTCTCTGCCGCTGGCTGTTTCTCTGTCTCCCGCCCCCTCCCCAGCCCCCTCGATCCCGCTCGCTCTCTGTCTCTCTCGGGCTCTGGGCTCCATCCATCTCCGCTTCTCCCCATCTCGCTAGGTCGCGAGGTCGTCTCTCTCCTGCCTGTCTCATTCTTGGCTTTTCTCTTTCCTCCGGTCTCGTCCTTTCCTGTTGCCTCCTGTGGCTCCATCTCCACGTCCTTTTATATACTTCGTAGATACCTATCTCCTTCTCTTGTGAGATTCTTCGAAGATTTTTCCTCTCTCAATCTCTCTCTCCCCCTCCACCTCTCTCTCTCTCTCTCTCTCGTCTCATCCATCCACCTTTTCTCACTCTGAGAACCATGCCCTGCTGCCCAAGTACCAGGAGCCCAGACAGCCTTAGCCACCACCAAGGGGAACCCGCCCCCGGAAGTCCCAGCTCCTGAAGGCGGGAGGGGGGGGGCACAGCCTGAGTCTTCCTGCCTCTCTCTCTCTCTCTCCTCTTTTTTCCCTGCTCCATCCCACCCCCCACCAACTTGGGGCACCTCCACTTCTCCAAACCCCACCCATCGCCCAGGGTCTGAGCTCTGCCCACCTCCCCCACGAACTCCCTCGATTCCCCCCCCACACACACACACACACGCACGCACACCCAAAAATAAATACAACCCTGGCCAGACTGTCCTTCCTTAGCATTTGGCCCTTAGGGACAGGGCTCTGATTCTAAAAGAGGCACAGGTCTGGCTGTCCTGCAGCCTCGCGAAAGGAGTTCCCATATTCACGTGCTGCCTCCCCAGAGAGACAAGGCGATTCTTCCTTCTAGAAGAGGGATACCCAGCCCAGCCTCATCTCTCTAACATGGGGACATCCCCAAGACTGAATGAGCGATGCACCCCTGACATGCAGGACTGTTGGCTCCTGACACATGGAAAATACTCAAAACGTGAAATTACTATTACTACTATTATTATTATTATTACTAGTGCTATTCTCTAGGGCTTATCAAGGTCCAGGGCACGTCTGCCCGTGGGCTGGCACGGGCCTGGGCACATACAGGGAACATCCGCCAACATTTGACAGTTCCTCTTGAAAATATTTGTGAAAAGACTCAGATGTTAACCTTCCTCGTTCAATAGAAGGAAGACAAGAGTAAAGGGTATTTACGATCGGATCCTGAAAATCCGAGTCTGGTAGGGAAAATATCTTTTCAGATCCAGTTGCCACGACCCCTCGTCGCTGTGTTTACTGATGGCTCAGAGAAAAGGCTGGACTTGGAAATAGTAAAACTGTACAAAAGCCACCAGGCAGGTTTGTGCAAAGCAGCAGAATTTCCCGCACAAGCTGTACAACGAACCTTCGCTTTGTGTTCACAGAACTGGCCACTGTGTATATTGTGGGGGATTTTCTCTTAATCAGAAGACAATCTCAAATCCCTAAGACTGGCTTTTTCCCCTGCAGGTAAATAAAAGGTGATTCTAGCAGATTCACAGGTCCCTTCCAGAGAGCCCACTGCAAATGGGCATGTGGATTTGCCCAACTTGGGGAGAGAGTGAGACACCTTCAGGTCTCACTGGACAGGGACGTCCCCAAGAGGAAAGTATCAGAAATCTGATGTTTATGGGTGGCTTATGAGTTGTTTATGGGTTGCCGCCATAATTGCAGAGGGGATACAGCCTCGGTCTGGTGACATCCAGCGACTCATGGGACAGCCCCACACGATACAGAATTGTCCCACGTCCCTCCTGCCTTCAGAACCTCCCACTGGACATTCGCGCCGGTGACAAACCTGCTCATCGTAATTGGAGCCTAGAACGCAACTCTGTCTTACGTATGTATGAAGTGTTTTCCCGTATGGTTTAATACACACCAAATACGCTCCGTTTTAACGTCACGGCGACCCGCTCCCCAGCTGGCACCTCGCATGGAACGGTCTCTGCTCTTTTCCTTCCTTTTAAACCCAAACTTGTCCCTTATATGTAGGTGCCGTATGATACTTTTAGGTAGTAAATACCGAGGCCTTTCCATCTAATAAGGGTTCTATTAGAGATTCCTTTCCTTCATGTCAGAGTTCATGGATTGTACTGACTTTGGGAAGCCAGCCACATAGGCCAAGTACATTCACGGGGAGGACCTCTCACACTCCCTCCATTCCAGGCTCGCTGCCCTAAGCCCTTCCACGGGTACGCATTCAGTCGATCCCCATGCAGCCCTCTGAAGTCAGCACGGATGACCCCAGATTACAGGCGGGGTAACGGAGGCACAGAGCAGGTAAGGAACTTGCCCCAGGTCAGACAGCGAGGAAGCAGCAGAGGTGGGATTTGAACCCACGCCCCCGGCTCCA
>NW_011889114.1:603061-604975 GCF_000151845.1 Pteropus vampyrus | reverse complement strand
ACAAACGGGGGATGTCTTATTGCAAAAGCGAGAATAAATTATGCAAAAGGCAGGGCGTGTAGGAAAATGTGAGCATACCTAGCAAACACCTGGCCGGACTGCAGTATACATTGCACACGTCGCAAGGACTCTGTTAGCACATGTGTCGCCTGTGAGTTAAAGGGGCCCCTTCTGGAAGGGTCCGTTGAAGATGGTGCCCTCCTCTTGGCAGGTAAGCCCTTTCCAGGCCTCCAGCGCCATCCAGACACGGCTTGGGAGCAGCCGCCGGACTCCAGCCCCAACCTGCCCTCTCCGGCCCGGAGCGACCTGTGCGGCGTGTGACATGCACAGCCACACCTGTGGCCCTCTCAGATGTGAGCGTGCATTTCTACAGATACCTGCATCGACTCTCCAAGCCCAAGGAGTTCCCCCCACCGCCCTCACCACCCCCGCCTCTGGATTTTGCAGACACCCACGCGCCGAGGAGGTGTCCACGGGTCCGTGCTCACCTGGACCACACCGGGGGAAAAGACCGCAAGGATGAGATAAAGCCAGACATAGGCGAATATACTCCATGAGGCGGTGACAAAGAAGACCCTCAGGTGCTTGATCTTGCGGCTCTCGCCGGCCGGGATGACGTAGATGCACACGGCGATGACCACGAACATGTTGAAGGCAGCGCTGCCCACGATGGTGCCCGGGCCCAGCTCGCCGGCCTGGAAGTTGTGGCCGCAGACCTCGATGACAGACAGCAGGATCTCTGGCGCCGAGGAGCCCAGGGCCATGAGCGTGAGGTTGGACACAGTCTCATTCCAGATGCGGACGGTGCCCACACTGGTCTCGCCATTGGCCTTGGTGATGGTGATCTCCTTCTCCTTCGACGTGATGACCTCGATGGAAGCCATGAAGCGGTCGGCGATGATGGACACGCCCAGGAACATGTAGACCATGGCCACAAAGTAGACCACTGCCCTCGCCGCCTTGTCGCCCAGCGACGGGTCGTCGGGCTCCCAGACGGGCAGCAGGACCCCCGGCTGGCAGCGGTTGGAGCCCTGGCAGACGCCCGTGCTGGCATCGCTGTCATTGGCCGGGGGAGGTGGTAGAGATGGGGTCGGGGTGGCCGCCCCTGAGCATGGGGGGACCCCTAGGAGGAGGGCAACCCCCACCAGAGCCAGGGGAGCCATGGAGGGTGGCGGGGTTCTGTGGGGGAGGAGGAGGAAGGCTGGGTGAGGAGAGCACACTGCCCGACACGCAGGAGTCAAGGCTTTTCCGGGGTGGAGGATGGGGAGGGGGAAGCTGAGGACTAACACGGGGAGGATGGAGGCTGAGGGAGACACCGAGAGACACACACAAAGAGACCAGGAGAGCCCGAGACAGACACCAAGGGAGAAAGGTACAGAGAGACAAGGACAGACGCACAGTGTCCGGACGTCGTGCACGCTGCGGCTCAGCAATTCCACTCCCAAGTATGTACCCGAGAGAAACAGGTCACGTGTCTGCCAAAGGACACGGACGAGAGCGGCGCCAGCAGCTTCGGCTGCAGCAGCTCCCGTCTGAAACGACCCAGACGCCTGTCCGCGGTTAAACGGAGACGTGAGGCCAGGACCACTCACTCCGGGGAGTATTACCCGGCACTGAAAAGGGGAGCGGCCGACGGATTCGCCGAGCGACACAGAGGAAGCTCGCAGCCCTGTGACGAGGCGGGAACGGAGCCAGCACAAAGCAACACAGACCGAGTGATTTAGTGGGCGGGCGGGCGCCCCGAGGGGCTGCCGGCATTCGTTAGGTGATTCTGTGGTTTCCGGCTTGGCCCTCGGGGCATTCCTGCTCAGGATTTGGGCCGTGGTGGGTGCTGGGCGTCTGTCTGTCTGTCTGTCTCAGGTGGAGCTGGGGAGGGGCCGCTGGAGGGTGTCTCTCTCCAGTACCCCCGGGTCT
>NW_011889114.1:601142-603011 GCF_000151845.1 Pteropus vampyrus | reverse complement strand
CCATTCCAGGCTCGCTGCTCTAAGCCCTTCCACGGGTAGGCATTCAGTCGATCCCCATGCAGCCCTCTGAAGTCAGCACGGATGACCCCAGATTACAGGCGGGGTAACGGAGGCACAGAGCAGGTAAGGAACTTGCCCCAGGTCAGACAGCGAGGAAGCAGCAGAGGTGGGATTTGAACCCACGCCCCCGGCTCCACGGCCCATGCACCAAATTCCGAGGCTACGCGACTTCTCTCCTGTTGCCTAAGGATTTCACATCAGCAAAGCAAAGGGGGACGTTAACGAAACATCTGTTATAAAAAGGGAGCGCTGGGCATGAAGGGTCAAGAACCAACGGTCTACTCCTACCCCTTCCATGCTCAAATGTGAAAACAGGCCCAGAGAGGGTATGGGCTTTGCCCAAGGTCACACAGCACTTCCAGAGAAACTCTGGAGCCAGATGGACCTTCTCACGGCACGAGTTCCCTGCATCCAGGCATCACCTTCGTCCCACGCCAGTGCCTTCAGTTACTTCACGAAAATGTCCCATAATGCTGGTCTCTGTGTTACGCTCCCCAAAGGGTTCTCCATGGCTACTTCTCCCCCAAGCTGTGGCATCTTACACCTTCCGTCCCTTGCGTCAGAGCCAGCTCCTGCTCTGGGGGAAATCTCTCCTCCACCCTCGTCCCTACCCTACCTCTCGCCCGAAGTGTCTAAAATTTTTTTCACAGTTTAGGTGTAAATCCTTATCGAAGACCAGCTTGAAAACCTGTCAGGAGAGCCTCTCTCTTAATAACACCTGAAAACTATGGCACACGTCGCCTCTGTGCTTTTTGCCGAGGCAGCCAGGAAACTCAGCGTCGCCGTGGGGAGTCAATCACGGTACTTGTCTCTCTCCTTCTCTCATCTCTGTCTTCTGGTGCCACCGTCTCCCTTTTCCTCATTGTGCCTTCTGACCCCCCCCGCCCCCCAGCTCTGATACCATCTGCAAAGAATTTTTATGCCTCTACGTTCTGATCTTTCCTGGAAAGAAACTGATGGATAAAAATGAATAGGTCACGCATGTGTGTGAAGGAATCCGGGGTAGCCTCAAATCAATTATGCACGTGTGCGAAGGAATGAGGCAGGCCCGTACCTAAATTATGCAGATGTAGGCAGCGGTCTGTTGACTTGTGGGAAATAAATCAGGCAAACGTTTTAAAGGAAGACTAGGCAGTATGTTCGTTAAGACGCTGGACACATGACAGGCAAATAAGTATGTGAATGTCGGTGTAAAAGATGCAGCTGTGGGTCTCGATGTTGTCTCACTATTGGAGTGAATTATGCAAAGTGGTCCTCGCTGCGGACTGGGTTTACACCTATGGATGTGGGTATAGATTACGGTGAAGTGGCATGCATTATCCTAACATCAGAAATCAATTATGAATAATTCACGAACGGTGCAAGGCACACGACTGCGTATCTGGTAAAAACAGAGTTAGATTACAAAGATGTGGGCATGTTATCTGTGCACGTCCAGGGAGACGTTATGCAAATTGCACCAAGTTACCCCAATGGATTAGCACTGTCAGAAAACACAAGGCTGGATTATTCACCCACGGCACGAATTGTACAAACGGGGGATGTCTTATTGCAAAAGCGAGAATAAATTATGCAAAAGGCAGGGCGTGTAGGAAAATGTGAGCATACCTAGCAAACACCTGGCCGGACTGCAGTATACATTGCACACGTCGCAAGGACTCTGTTAGCACATGTGTCGCCTGTGAGTTAAAGGGGCCCCTTCTGGAAGGGTCCGTTGAAGATGGTGCCCTCCTCTTGGCAGGTAAGCCCTTTCCAGGCCTCCAGCGCCATCCAGACACGGCTTGGGAGCAGCCGCCGGACTCCAGCCCC
>NW_011889114.1:590329-596557 GCF_000151845.1 Pteropus vampyrus | reverse complement strand
TGTCTCTCTCCAGTACCCCCGGGTCTTGGTGAGGGACACAGCTCCTTAGCGGCTGTGACGTATGAGCCCCGTATTGGGCTTTCTGTCCCGTTTGTGGGTGTGGGGTCTCTAACTGTTTCAGCGGCTCCCTTCCTGCCTCTGGTCCTGGGTTCGAGTGGCTATTTCTGTGCCTCGTCTAGGTTTCCTTTAAAAATGCAAACCGGTTCACACCCCGCTTCTGCTCGGAACCCCTCCTGGCTCCCTCCTCACTCAGAGCCCCGTGGTCCTCTGCCTGGGTCAGAGGTCCCTCTCTGGCCTCATCTCTCTCCTCCCCTTGGCTCACTCGGCCTCGTCCGCACTACGACCTCGCCGGTCCTCAGGCGCACCAGACAGGTTCCTGCCTCAGGGACCTGCTGTCCCCCACCCCGTTCCTCACACACTCTCCCTGGCATCGTCTGCGCTCCCTTCCGTCCAAAGGACACCAGCCTCCTTTGGGAAGCCCCCAGCCATTGCACAGAGGAGAGGACCAAGGCTCGGAGGGGTGGAGGGGTCGAACACCAAAGCTGCAACTCTGTTTCTCTCTCCCAGAGCTGGCCCTGCCCCTGTGTTGCCATGGTAACCCGGGAGCCTCTAAAAGAGGAACTGAAATTGGAAGGGGGGGTCCTCCGAGCCTCCAGCCCTAGCCCCTCTCCTGGCCCCCAGCCTCAGTTCTCCCAGTACCTTCCATTTCTGTCTGAAAAAAGTTCTCCCCAGAGTCTAACCCACAGCCTTCTCCCAACACACACCCACCTACTCACATACTCCCAGGGGCGGGGAGCTGCTGCTCCCAGGGACGGAGGAAGAATGTTGGCAGAACTTCCCAGAGGAGCCAGTGCGTGTGTGTGAGTGTGTGTGTGCGCGTGTGTGCGTAGGCGAGGGAAGAGGGGTGATTCTTAAAGGGCCACCACACAATTAGCCCCATTGGATAGGCCCCTAATAACATGTCTAATTAGCAGCCCCCTAATTAACAACAACTTAGGCATAATTACAAATCCACCAGGATCCAAAGCTCTTCCCCCCCCACCCCTGCCTCCTCCCCAGCTTTCAGGGGGGACAAGGGCCACCTGGCAGTCAGAATTCCAAAGCATCTAACTCCCTCTCTCATGTGAAAGCTGTGGCTGCAAGTCCTCCCTTGAGGCCGACCACCCGTCCCTCCCGCCTCAGCCCTCAAGGGGGACCGAAGTCAGCCGATGGGTGCCATGCCGGCCCTCCCTGCCCGGGGGCTGGGCAGAGTGGCCTGGTTCCGTCCCTCTTCCTCTAAAACCCGGTCACCTCTCCCTGAGGACTCAGGACAGGAGAGGGCAGGAAGAGAAAGCACCAGATAAATACTTGGGAGATGAGCAACCCAGAGGTCTGAGCGCTGTTGCCGGGGACAGCTGGATTCCCTCCGCGTGAGGCGCCCGCCTCTGCCTCCCTCCGTCCACCAGCAGCCCTGAAACCTAATCTGGGTGTACAATCCAGGAGCAGAAGGATCAGGTTGAGGCCCGGGGTGGGGGTGGGGGGGCAGATGGCTGCCCTGCCGCCCAGGGCCATCTCTCCCCACCCTTGTGGGCCGGTGGCCAGCTGGGTCGGTGGGAGCACCCCAGCTCTGCCTCACACACCTCTCAGGACTTCGTCCGTAGAGTAGGACTACAAGCTGAATGGGGGGCGGTCCAGTCCTGGTGGGACACCTTCCCTCATTCCCCCACAAACCGGCGAGGGGGCTGGTGGCTCCCGACTGTGCTGGTGGCAGGGGGCAGGGGGTGCCTGCCGCCCCTGTGAGGGATATGCAAAGTGGGGGCGCAGTCTTCTACATTCTACACACTTACGCAGCGCCTTAGCTTGGGAATCACACATGCTCGTGCACACATGTGTGCGTGCACACACGTCTTGGCGCTCAGGCCTCTGGTGCACGGACGGGTGAGCTGAAGTCCGGCGGGGGAGAGAGCTTGGCCCAGGCGCGCGGCTTCGAGTCAAGGGCGGAGCAGTGACAGACACGCACGCACGCACGCGTGGGACTCCCAACCCGGGCAGCACCTGAGGACTGCGTGGGCTGCGGCTCAGGCTCGCAGGGGGCTCAGGCTCGCAGCGCTCCCCTTGTCACTCACTCTGGCCTACCTTCTCTGGGGCCCCCTTCCCTCCAGGAAAGAAGGGGCCTCTAGACTCAGAAGGACCCCTCTCCGAGCCCCCGAGGGGTGGTAGAGAAGCTTTTGAGATCCAGCTCCACTGAGAGACAGGGCTGAGGCTTGCACACCATGAGGGGGATGAGGTGAGGCTGCAGGAGGGACTAGCCCAGCCCGGCCCGGCCCGGCCCGGCCCGACCCGACCTGGTACTGAGTGCTATGTCTGGAGCGGGAAAGCTGCTCCGTAATCGTCAAAAGCATGAACGAGTCACGGATGGACAAACAGCAAAAGAGGTGTGAAAGTTAGATCACAGGAAGGCCCGGCCCATTCTTTAGGAAGAGGAGTGGGGAGGTCAGACCGAAGACAGGATGGGGTTCGATCTCCACCGCAAGGGGTACAGCCGAGACCCCAAGAGGGGCTGGCTTCAGAATGCCTGAAACAAGGCAACGCAGGAGCTCAGGAGAGGCGTGGGGCGGACGCCGGCCAGAAGGATGGGTGGGAGCCCTGCCGAAAGAGGCAGAGGAGTTTGGGGGACTCCTCACCTTCGGGGCAGGGGGAGGGGGCGGAGCCTACTCCACAGGGCGGATCTTCTTCCTCCAGGTCTCCCCGTGCCAGGGGCGGAGACAAAGGTGTGTAGGAGGAGAGTTAACCGGCTATACCGGGGAGAGGAAGAGGAAGGAGAGAGAAGCAGAGCCCAGATACCTAGAGACGGAGATGGGAACGGAACGAGGGAGAGAGCGGGGAAGGGGCAGGGAAGAGACAGGGCACACGCGCGGAGATGGGAAGAGACGGAGAGGCAGAGAGAGGCACGGGGACGCTGAGACGGTAGAGAGAGACAGAAACACACAGAGATGGCGAGAGAGGAAGGCAGAGAAATCTGGGACTTGAGAGACAGCGCGAAGACACAGACCAGACCCAGGAGGGGAGGGCACGAGAGCGAGAGATGGAGAGCGCCTGGGACACGGGAGAGGGACCCACAGAAGCAGCCAGACGCCGCAGGGCAGAGACCCCTGAGGGATGTGCACAGACAGACACACGACACCCAGACACAGGAAGTCGGGGGCGGAGGTACAGGACAAGAGAGTGGGGGCTTCCCCAGATGGGGTGGGGTGTCCTCACCCCCTCAGTGCCCAGGAGGCACCCCCTCCCAGCCCGCCATGCTCCCTGGAACGCAGGAGGGGCTGAGGATATTGGCTGCTGGTGGCGCCCTCACCCCGTGGAAAGGCCCTGGTGTCCCCACCCGGGGTAGGCAGCCCCCCACCCGCCATAGACGACTTCAGGGAATAGCGGCTCCCGGCTCCTCAAACGCCCCCCCCCACCCCGGGTAACATCGTCCTTCTCCCACGCCCCCCCCCAACTGGGGGTCTCTTACCTGCAGTTGCAGCCTGGAAAAGGTCCCCCCAGCACTGGCTGGCAGTGGTGGGCGACTCTGCCGACCGAGAGAGAAAAAGAGAGAGAGAGAAAAAGAGAGAAAGCGAGAGAGAGGGAGAGAGAGAGGGAGAGACAGAAGAGAGACAGGAGACGGAGAGGAGCTGTGGACTGAGAGGGAGAGGGAGAGGGGAGGGAGAGGGGATAGGGGGAGGAGAGGAGCCGGGGGAGGGACACGGGGGAGGGGGACTGGCGAGGGAGGGAGGAGGCGGGGCCGGAGCAGAGGGGAGGAGGCGGCTGCGTGGAGAGGGGGGGCGGGCGGGGGCGGCCCGGGGAGGGGCCAGGAGAGGAGCGGGGCGGGAGGAGGTAGCCCGAGCCTCCCACCCGCCCTCCGGGTTCAGCACCACAGGCACGGACAGCGGCGGAGGGCGCGCGCGCGCGCGCCTGTGTGTGCGCGCGCTCGCGTGTTTTGGGGGAGATGTGGGGGGTCATCCGGAGGCGTTCTCTGCCCCCACCCCCAACATACACAGTCTCTGATCCATATAAGGGCCAAAGACGCAAAAAAGCTACAAATAGTTACAGGCTCACAGAACTGGGGGAGGGCAAGAATATTTAGCCAGTCGGATCCAAATGCACAGGCTGCGCCTGCAGACATAACCTCACGAAGCCAGCCAGAAACAACCACAAAGCCGCCCATTAATAATAATAACAATAGTTGCCATTCACAGTACCAGGCATTGTTACAAATGTTTTATAAGGGCCTGCAGACATAACCTCACAAAGCCAGCCAGAAACAACCACAAAGCCACCCATTAATAATAATAACACTTGCCATTCATAGTGCTAGGCATTGTTACTAATGTTTTATAAGCGCTTGACACAAGTGCTTGACACGTGTTGACACAACTAACCCTCAAACCAACCCTGTGAGGTAGGCGCTAACAGCCCCATTTTACAGGTGGGGAAACTGAGGCACAGAGTGAAGTGAGCCTTCAGGCTCTACATCCTTAACTACTACAGTACACGCTGTTCTAGACCCAGGAGCTGGTGAGAAGTCTGGGGGCAAACCTCAAAGGACCAGGCAGATGGCCCAGGCTCCTGAAGACAAACTCAGGAGCCTTGAAGCGGACACACGCATGCCCCACCCCCCGACACACACACGTGCATGCACGCTCCCCTCCAGGGTGTGCACACTTCACAGACCCACACCCCGAATCCCACGCCCACCCACGGCAGGAGGTGATGGAGCGTGCCCTGCCTCTGAGGGTGGGCAGAGGGAGCAAGGAGCCTGCTTGTGCCACTGCGGGTCCCCGCCGCCAGCAGAGGAGGGAGATGATCCACTTCTGCAACTTCCCACACTTGGGCCGGGGCTCTGGGAGCTGGGATGGGGACAGGGCGGCCAAGAGTTGGTGGGCTACCTTTTAAAAACTCGCTGTGGAGAACTGGCGGCTTAGCCTCCACTGTCAGCGTGGGTGGTCAGATAGTCGGAATCCCACAGTAGGAGGCGGACAGATGGCCGGAATGACCTCTCCCCCGGGAAGCAGGAGTCCCACGTAACCCGTGCCTGGGAGGAGCCCACTCTCCCCACCAGCCTGGATCCCACTCGGGAAGTGCTCCCCACCCCTCATGACCCGGATTCTATTCCTGGCTTGTGCTGGGGAGGACACGATTTCTCCTGAGTCCCTGCCCTCCCCTGGCCCCTGACGTGCAGGCCTCGGACAACTCCTGCTGCCACAGAAGGGGCCACAGGCCAGGGAAATCGGCCCCGTCTCCAACTCCCTGGTCTCCCCGCTTTTCAGTTCGGTGTAGCCGAGTCCCTTCCAGCACGGTGAACCCCAGTCCCATCGGCACTCCCCAACTGGAATCTAATCTCAATTACTTTCTGCCGGGGTCTAACCCCGACCTTCGGCACAGGGCCTCACCACAGCAATTCTCTTTAGGGCTAGAGGTCCTAGGGGTCCAGCCTCAGACCTTCTGCTGCATTCGGACCACAGCTCCTCCCCCCACCCCGGCCACCCACAGCCTTCCCTCTGAGACTCTTTCCTTGTCGCCCCACTGGGACCTAGCCTCAAACCCAGAGCTCTCCCCTGGGGTCTCACACAGCCCTCCTGGCAGGTCCGACCTCAGCTTCCCTCGCCGGGGTCTAATCTCAGTCTTTCTGCTAGGGCCTGACCTTCTTTCTTTCCTCAGAGGCCCATACAACTGCACCTCAGTCCTGCCTCTGGGTCGAACCTTGTGTTCCCGCCCCCCAGACCCCCTCCCTCCATTCTCCGGGCCGGTCTGGCCCCCCACACGGCCTGGCGCGTGGCCAGGCTCTCGTCGAATGCTTGCCCAGCAAAAGAATGAAGACAACGGACAGTCTGGTTCCTCTGGACATATAAGTAATCTGTGGCTGGCCAATTCTCATCCGGAGAAGGGGGTTTGGGTGAGATCATCCCCTTTTCAAATGGGGAGACTGAGGCACAGAGGAGTGTTAGCTGGAGACACAGGGCATGTTGGGGCAGGAAATCCCAGCTCCACCAACCTGGGGGCCCGGCGAGCCCGCTCCACGATGCCTCCTCCTCCATGAAGGGCCAGAGGCGAGCACCCTAACGAACGTCCCCCAGGCCTGCGGTGGGCAGTGGGGGGTGCTCAGGAGGCCGAGGTCCCAGCAGGCCCCGGACGCCCCCTGTCCCCCAGCCTCTGTCGCTGACGTCTCCTCTGCTCTGCTCGATGCCGAAGCCGCGTCAGGACGAGCTC
>NW_011889114.1:588344-590279 GCF_000151845.1 Pteropus vampyrus | reverse complement strand
GGCCAATTCTCATCCGGAGAAGGGGGTTTGGGTGAGATCATCCCCTTTTCAAATGGGGAGACTGAGGCACAGAGGAGTGTTAGCTGGAGACACAGGGCATGTTGGGGCAGGAAATCCCAGCTCCACCAACCTGGGGGCCCGGCGAGCCCGCTCCACGATGCCTCCTCCTCCATGAAGGGCCAGAGGCGAGCACCCTAACGAACGTCCCCCAGGCCTGCGGTGGGCAGTGGGGGGTGCTCAGGAGGCCGAGGTCCCAGCAGGCCCCGGACGCCCCCTGTCCCCCAGCCTCTGTCGCTGACGTCTCCTCTGCTCTGCTCGATGCCGAAGCCGCGTCAGGACGAGCTCCGAGGCCTGGATCAGGCTGTGCTGTGGGAACGAGAGGGGAGGGCGGGGCTCAGAGAGCTGGTGGGGTGCACGGTAAGACTGGAGGGGTGCAGGTTAGACTGCGTGGGATGGTCTGCAGGGACGACCCACCAAAGGTCAGGAGCTTGGCCACGGCGGGAGATCAGAGGGCAGACCAGGGTGCGGGGTGGGAACGGGTCTTTGTGACGGGGTGAAGGTTAGGCCCAGGGGGACGGTCTGTGAATTTCCAGTTGGAGGGACAAAGCCTGGACCCAAATGTGCGGGTCTGAGGTTAGAACTCGGTGGAAGGGACGGGACAGGATGGATCAAAATGTGAGAGGGATGACATTACGTGGGAGTGGGGTCTGAGCACTGGCGAGAGGCTGAGGGTAGACCACAGTGAGGGGGGACAGAGGGCAGACTCTGGCGGGAAGGACAGGGGAGTAAAACAAAGGACCAGCAAACCAAAGTGGACAAGGGGGATCCAGCCCCCTGTGGGGCAGAGTCAGACTCTGGCTGGAGGGTCTGAGGTTAGACCCTCATAGCGGGGACAAAGATGACAGTGAAATAGCTTGAAATTAACCATAACGAGGGGTGACGGGATGACGAGACCACAGAAAAACGAGGTCCTCTCTCCAGTTGGATCCCAGCCTCTTCCACCGTGGTCTAACCTAGTGCTTCCCACTGGGATGGAAGCTCCGCCCTTTCCGTGGGGTCTAACCTCAGACCTCCCCGCTGGGTCTAATCTCGTTCTGTTCAAGAATCTAACCTTCGCCCCCTTCACTGAGGTCCAACCTCAGACCCTCCCACTGGGGTCCAACGTGCATCCTTCCTGCTGGGGTCTTGCCGAGGCCGCTCCACCGCGGCCCAGACTGCAGGAAAAGCTCGTGCAGACCGCGGAGGCGGCGGCAAGGTGAGACACCAGTTGGAAGAGCCCAGGTTAGACCAACGGAAATGGGTCCTGGGGTCGAACCAGAGGGAAGGAGAAGCAAAGACCACATTAGGGGACAAAGGTACAGCAGGGCCTGAGGGGTGGGGGCTGGCCCTTGGGGAAAGGTCAGAGGTCAGACGATATCAGTTGGAGGATAAACTGCCATGGGGGGGTCCCAGGTTGGACCCTGGGCCATCGGAATGGTTGGCTGAGGCCGTAACAGGGCTGACAGCAGTCGGGCTGCCACGGGAGGGTCAGAGGTCGAAGTTCAGCAGAAGGCTGGCCGTGAGGCAGCAGTTCAAGGGCTCGATCACCATAGGAAGTCCTGGGGTTAGACCGGGTTCAAGGTTAGACTAGGCAGGGAGCTGGGCACTGGCTGTGGAAGGGTGGGAAGTGCAAACTGGAAGTCAGAGCCTCAGCGGCCAGCTGGTGGCTGGACCGCAGCCAGCGTGAAGCCGGTCACAGCGCGGGGGAGAGGGCGCCTGCGATAAGGGGGCACGGAGGGCGAAGGGGAGACTGCGGGGGGCGGGGGGCCAGGTTAGATCGTGGGGGCGGGTCCCGGGTAGTCCTGGGGAAGGGACAGAGTGGGACAGAGCGTGAAGGACAGAGTGAGGTAAGCTGGGGGTGACAAATGACACATGGGAACCCCTTCACCAGGTGAG
>NW_011889114.1:584671-587853 GCF_000151845.1 Pteropus vampyrus | reverse complement strand
CTCCGTTGCCACAGCAGGCGGAATCCGCACTCGGCCTCAGGCGACCCAGGCTCAGGGCCACTGTACTTGTAACAGAGCAGCTCCTGCAGGGCGGGACAGGGTCAGGAGGGTGAGCCTGGCGTGGAGCGGGGGCGGGTGGCGGCCCCTCCCTCGGGTCCCACCTGTCCGTAGGTGGCCACCAGGACTTCTGGCTGTCCGTCCAGATCGATATCGGTGACCAGGCCACAGAGGACACTGTCGAACTGGTCACTTCCAGGCAGGAGGAGCTGGTCCTCGAGGCCTCGGCTCAGCAGGTCCCTGCGGGTCCCCAGCGTGGTGGGGAGACCGAGGTCAGACCGCAGCCTCAGCACCAGGCCCGGGCAGGGCGCCCTCCTTCACGGGCCTGGACACACTGTCCCCCTAAAGCCTGTGCCCCCTCATCTCCAAGTTGGACGTCTCCATTTCCACCAAGGGGACCTCCAGTCCTTCACCCCGAGTGTCAGCCTGCTGCTCCCCAGCAGGCTCTCCCTCTGCATGCCCACGCTTCTCTGGAGGTGGGAGCAGCTCACTCTCAAATGGAGGCCCATACGGTTCCCTTGGGGATCTAGGTGCCCTGGCCCCATTCGGACACCCGCACTGTCCCCATGGAGCCTGCAGAGCTCGGTCCCCGTTGGGATGTCCTCACTGCCCACCAGGTAAGCCCCAGCGGCCTTGTGCCAGCTCCCGAGAGCCGACCGGGAAGTTTTCAGAAGCGTTACAAACCAGCTGACATCACGTCCCGGTGGGAATATTTACACCACGGAAATTGGTGAATGCTCCAAATCGGGGTTGTGTCATGTGCGGGGGTGCTTGTTATATTATCCCGGTGCCAGCACGATGTGTCCCCCTTCTCGAGGGAAGGGGACGTCTTGGCTCCCGTCCCAAGGCCGCCCCACACCCCTACAGGTTCTGGGCTTAACACTCACACCCTCTTCCTGGGACACGAACACCTGTACCTGCCTGGCCCTGAGCAACCTCACCCAAGGGACGTTCTGACCAGGGACAAGGTCAGACCACAGTGTGAAGGCGCCGGGTCAGGCCACGCCCATGGGCCCCGGGCCCCTCACCGATACACCACTGCTGGCTCCAGCATGCTGGCCACGAGCACGCTGTACTCTTCCCGTGGTGGCCTGTCCTTGGTCTCTGGAGAAGACACACGAATGTGGAAGCAGGTGTGAAGGGACAGGTGCCAGGCTCCCTCTCGCACCTCCCCGCCCTCAGCCAGGTCTCGGGGCAGAGACTTCAGGCTGTGCCACAGAGGGAGGCCTAGAGGTCAGACCACGAGGGAATGACCGGGGTCGGACACCGTGGACGACAGTTTAAAAGGTCTGAGGTTAGACCACTCAGCAGAAGTGGTGACAGAAGCGACAGCGGGAGTCCCAGGGGTGACCACAGCGAGAGGACTCGGAGTCCAGACCAGCGTGACGGACAGAAGACAGACTGCCGAGGTCGGGCCAAGGGAGATGCCGGTGGAGGACAGGCCACAGTAAGACGGACAGAGCGACAAAGGCAGGGAAAGGCGAGGCCCTGAGTGGTGGGACAGCCCGAGTCCTCGAGAAGAGCCTGGGTTTAGAGCGCGGTGAGAGAGTGACGAGGCCAGAGAGGGAGAGGAGAGGAAGTCGCAGAGCGAGGGTGGAGGTGAGGCCACCACGGGAAGGCGGAAGGCCGACGGGTCTGGGATGAGAGCCGGGGCAGGGAGCTGGGAGGGAAATTTGAGGGTGTGGAGGGGAGGGACGGGCCGCGCTGCAGCTCCAGAGCTGGACTGGGGCACGCGGTTCGACGGAGGGAGGACGGGGAGCTGGACACTTCGGGAGAGGGGTACAAAAGTGGGGGGGGCAAGCCTGCAGAGTTGCCCCCCACGTCCAGAGCTCACCTGCAGGGGCTGAGAGGCTGAACACGATCACTCGGGAGATGGGGCCTTCCTGCAGGACTGTCCACGTCTGCAAAACCTCTGCATGGAAGTGGGGACTCAGGGCTCTGTCCCCAGCCCTCGCCAAAGTCCCGCTCCCCGCCCTGGCCCTCACCTCGACTCTGCAGGTCTACGTGGGCGACACGGACATAACCACTCTGACAGCCAAGAGCCGAGAGTCGCCGGGATGTGCCCGGGAGGTTGTGGACATCGAGCCAGAGGACGCTGGTGGGTGGCCGGGTGGACAGAGGGGCCGGAGGGCCAACACTGGGTCCCGGCCCCACACCTCCGCCTCCCCAGGAGCATCCCCGTCGCTGCCCGATTTCTCTGAGGCCACCCACCCCGGTCCCGGCTAGCCACTTCCAGAGGCTCCTACCTACTGGTCAGGTTCGTGAGCTCTGGGAAGAAGTTCTCCACGGGCTGTTCCTCAAACTGGTGCAGCCCCTCGTTCTGGGGGAACCAAGGCCCACCCCTTGCTTGGCGTCTGCACAACTCACGGCGACCCCAGCAGGGCCTTGCCCACCCTGCCTCCCCTGCCTCACCTCCTTGTAGAGGTGAATGGCCGGGTCATTCCCACTCAGGAGAAACACGGTCTCCAGCTGATCCGCGACCTGGACCCTGAGAGCAGAGAAATCCAGGACCCCGGTGTGGCAGGACCTGAGTGTGGCACGGGCCACGCAGAACACCCTCTTGCCTGCAGGAACCCCAACATTCTGGGATCCAGCCAAAGGGTCCAGGGCTAAAATCTCGGGATGCGGAATAGTAGGTAGGAAATTAGCAGGCTAGAACCTTCTGTCTCTAGAGCCCTCATCTGCTAGAATCTTCATTCCAGATGTGGGTTCGGGAACAGAACACTGCATTCTAGAATGAGGAGGGTGAGAACACGAACCCCCGTGTTCTAGAAATTCTGCTCTCGGTCTCCTTCGAACACCAGCACGTTTAGAAATCGCCACCCAAAACATCCAGACACAGAGTGGTAGAACACCCAAATCCTAGAATCCAGGACATCAGTTTCTAGAACTCTCACCTGCTAGACCAGAGGTTGGCAGACTATGACCCACAGGTCAAATCCAACTCACCATCTGTTTTTATAAAGAAAGTTTTATTGGAACACAGCCATGCCCATTCATTTACATAGTGTCCATGGCTGCTTCCTTGCTGCAATGGCCGACTTGAGCAGCTGTGATGGACTGTCTGGCCCTCACAAGCTTGATGTGTACAGTCTGGACCTTCACAGTAAAAGTTTGCCAACGCC
>NW_011889114.1:580002-584621 GCF_000151845.1 Pteropus vampyrus | reverse complement strand
CCACTCAGGAGAAACACGGTCTCCAGCTGATCCGCGACCTGGACCCTGAGAGCAGAGAAATCCAGGACCCCGGTGTGGCAGGACCTGAGTGTGGCACGGGCCACGCAGAACACCCTCTTGCCTGCAGGAACCCCAACATTCTGGGATCCAGCCAAAGGGTCCAGGGCTAAAATCTCGGGATGCAGAATAGTAGGTAGGAAATTAGCAGGCTAGAACCTTCTGTCTCTAGAGCCCTCATCTGCTAGAATCTTCATTCCAGATGTGGATTCGGGAATAGAACACTGCATTCTAGAATGAGGAGGGTGAGAACATGAACCCCCGTGTTCTAGAAATTCTGCTCTCGGTCTCCTTCGAACACCAGCACGTTTAGAAATCGCCACCCAAAACATCCAGACACGGAGTGGTAGAACACCCAAATCCTAGAATCCAGGACATCAGTTTCTAGAACTCTCACCTGCTAGACCAGAGGTTGGCAGACCATGACCCACAGGTCAAATCCAACTCACCATCTGTTTTTATAAATAAAGTTTTATTGGAACACAGCCATGCCCATTCATTTACATAGTGTCCATGGCTGCTTCCTTGCTGCAATGGCCGACTTGAGCAGCTGTGATGGACTGTCTGGCCCTCACAAGCTTGATGTGTACAGTCTGGACCTTCACAGTAAAAGTTTGCCAACGCCCGTGCTACATCATTGGTGTTCCGGACTGGAACCTAGAACTCTAGAATCATATTCTTCTACTCTGGAGCCCTAGATCCGCAGTATCCTAGACGGTCTGTATTCCAGCTCCTCGAAACGTGAGCACGTTAGGACTTTACCATGACAAAATCTCGGAATCATCAACCTGCAGAACTTTCAAACCTTGGAATCTCAGAACTCACAACTCTAGAGAACTTAGCATTTCTGGCTCTCGAGACTGAATCTGGAACGCAAGAACGTGAGCATTCTAGCTGGCTAGGATACAGGTGTTCATTTAACCCTCAGATTATCCCGCTTGGGGATGACGAAATGGTAGCTCATCAGCCAGGTCTGGTCCGTGGCTACCTTAAACAATAGCAGGTGGTCGTGAGATGCTCTGAAGAAACGAAATGGGAATCTGATTGTCCACGGGCAGGTCTGCGGTCTCATTTGCTAGGCACCCCCCGCCCCGCACCCTGTAGGTGCACGATGCCCTTCCTGTGTCTCGCTTACTCTGCATGGCACAGCTGGAAAGGCGTGAACTGCAGTTCCAGGTTCAGGCAGCTCTCTGTAAAGGTGAGCACAGGCAGATGGGCGCCGGGGACCCCACAGGCCCCATCCCCTTCCTGCCCTTCCTGCCTCCCCATCCCCTTCAGGCCACACTCACGGGCAATGGAGTCAAGGTTGTATTCAGAGCCAGGCTCGTAGTCACAGTAAATGTTAAGAAAGGGGCTGCCTTTGTCCCCTGAATCCTGCGGGAGGAAGCTGGCCTCAGGGGAGGGCAGGGGCGGTAGGGGGGATTTGGGTCAGACTCAGGGATCCACCGTGTGTGAGGAGGGGGAAACGGGTCAGCGAAAGCAGCTTTGGGTACCTTGATAAACGTGATCCCCACAACCAGGCCCCGCTTTGGAGGCGACTTGTTGAAGGTGTCGATGGAGACAATCTCAGCATCCACTGGGAGGGAATAGTTCCAAGTTCGAGTGTCCGGCAGACTTGAGACCACTATACCCCCAATCAGGGTGACTCCTGACCTCTAGGACTCGGGAATCTCCAACCACCGCAGTGATCATGACCGCTGGATTCTAACGAGTCACGATCACCACCACCACCACCACCACGACAGAAGAGATCCTGAACGCTAACCACCACTTCTAGGACCCTATTATCCCTGCCCCCTGCCCCCAATGCTTCCTATCAGCTCTGATCCCCTTCAATCACCCTGATCCCCTTCTCCCATCATGGTGATGCGACTCAGACAGAGCCTCAGAAGCCTTCTCAACACCACCTCGCCGCCCCCGCCCCATAGCGCCACGCACCGGGAATGTAATTGAACTGCAGCTCCTTAGCTACAGGCCGGATTTTCTGTCGGAGGTCTTGGTAGCGGAAGCCCAGCACCTTGCCTTTAAGGGTGGCGGCCAGAAGCTCCCCGCGACCGCCCGCGCCTCCCGCCAGCCCGTACACATTGCTCTGGGACGAGAAGCGCGTGAAGCTGTCCTCGCGCAGCGGGCAAGGCTCCGCCGCCACGGCCGCCTCCCCCATCACGCACCTCACCTACTCACTCACCCCTGCAGCCCGCCTACCCTACTCCCTGCTCCCGAAGCGACCTGGACCTTCGGGGGCCGGCCCGCCGCGCAGACTGATGACGTAACGAAGCTGCCGGCTCTGCCCTTTTCCAAGATGGCCGCCGAGTGGGCGTGGCTTCCAGCGAGACCACCCCAGCGCGCCTGTGCTGTGTGGAAAGGAGAATGACGACCACGCCGTAAAGCTTAATTCAGCTCTTGTGTGCCAGGGACTGTTCCAAGCGCTTTCCATCTATCAGCCTTTTTAAAACTCACAAGCAAGCCGAGGCAGTTACCATGTTTTATGGGTGAAGGAACTGAGGCACAGCTAAAGTAACTCGTCTGAGATCCCATCACCTTTAAAATGGTGAAATGCATTCTTTTTACCCCAAAGGAGAAAGATCTAGCGATCTGTCCTGGTAGACAACCTCCTTCTCTGTTGAACGGCAAGTCTGTGCCAGTCACGTCGGCCCTGATTATCCCATCGAATTCTCACGACCACCTGCTATTGTTACTCCATATTCACTTATTCGGCATTTATTGGGCTCTTACTACGTGCCAGGGCACGATTTACAAGTTTACCTCGATAACCTTCGCAACAATCCTGCAAAGAGGTTTCTTTATTATTATAAAGTTTATAGAGGATGAAATTGTGGCTCAGAGAGTGAGTCCCAACCAATAAGCTAGAAAGTGGACAGGATGTTAACCAGGAGTTTCTGAGACTCCGCGGTCTTCAGAGGTTCCTCTATGTGTTTTGTGCCTAGAGAGGCATCAGAGGCTCGGGGACTCTGTACACCTGTTATGTTCTTTCCAGAAGATAAGAGCTCGCAGAGGGCAGGGTCTGGCTGCTGCTTAGTGCTGTATCCCCAGGGCCTAGACCGGGACACGGCACACAGTAGGTGCTTCAGCAGTACTCGCTGAGTGACTAGAACGTGCAGTCTAGTTCTGCCACTTCTGAACGCTTTCTTCAGGTGTCTGCCTTACGTGGTAACTTCTAAACTATGTTCGCTTAATATTTGTTGAGCGAATGAAGAAATGAAGGCAGTTACAGGTTATAAAAGAGAGAATTGTCCTGTTCAGTGGCACATTCAAATTGCCTGCGGAGCTTTCGGAAAACAACAAAACGAAACCCAGAAGGGTAAGGAACATCAATCAAACCACAATTCATCAGCGTGTGACCCAAGCTTGAGTACTTTTAATGATTTCAAGCAAAGCCAGGGTTGAGAATTACTATTTTGTTCATGGATGGCAGAGGCAGATCCTGAAACTATTTATTCTTCAGACTGTACCCGTGGCAGACATCGGTAATCAATCTCAGGTCTCAGGAGTCTTGAGTTCGAGGTAGCCATTATGCATGGATGGAGCTGTGGGAGGAACAGAGGTGGACAGACCACTCGTCTTGACTTGGTGAACCTGAACTTCCGCAGAACTTCCGGGGTCTAGGCTGGAGCACCTCTCTAGCAGCCGACCCTGGTTTCCCGGGCAGCTCCTCCTTTGCATTATCCCTGCCCAGTTCGCTTCCTGATGTCATCCCATGATACTGTGCCATTGTGTCTGCCTCTGGGCAATGAGCCTCCTCCACCTGTCCCCCCAGAGAGGGGGCCCTGCTGGGAGATTCGGTGGGCCACCTCCACCCCTTCTTGCTCCACTGTGCACTGTCGGCTCGGAGGGGTGGCACTGCCACCCATTGTCCTGGCTGAGGGAACCAAGGCCCACAGAACGTGAGATGAGTGAGGATGGGTGTTCCAGATCTCCAAACCCACTGTCCCGGGGCCTCCGCCCCAGGCAAGTCTGAGCAAAGCTGTCTCTTCTGTCCCCACAGTGCATCCAGAGCCCAAGGCGGGGGTGGCGGGGGAGAACCCCACCCCTGAAGGAAAAACCAGGTAGCAGAGGTGAGGAAGAAGGAAGACTCATGCAAAAAAAAATTTTTTTTTTTTTTTAATTTCTTGGGCCAGCTGCAGCTTCCCACCGATGCCACCTCAAAGCACTAGGGGGGAGCAGATGGGGGGTGGGTGCGGGACGACCCTCTGAGCTCCAGGGCCGGGGTGTGGGGGTCGGGGCCCACCCCTGGGGGGCGAGGGCAAATCTCAGCTACAGGTGCTCAGAGCTCAGCTGGGGGACAGAGTGGAGAGACAAAAAGCAGCCTCACGCCTCAGCTGGTCGGGAGAGGGGGACCAGATGTGGACCCTGACCCCTGGCAGCACCCATAGCAAATAGGTCTGTGTCACAGAATCTGTGTTCTGGGGTGAAGAGCATCTTCAGGGCTTAAATAAATGGGCAAGGGGCGAGGGGTGCAGCAGGACAGGTGACTGTCCGGCCAGCAGGCCCCGCCTCGGGGCCCGGACGTGGTGCTGAGCCTGCTCTGCGGCCTGCGTGACTCC
>NW_011889114.1:563238-578932 GCF_000151845.1 Pteropus vampyrus | reverse complement strand
TCTAACATGGAGGCCCTCCCTGCACCTCCAGGAGTTCCTTGTGAGGATTCTGGGGTGACCGGAGAGAGGAATTCACAGCCAGGGGCCGAAGTTAGAGATAAGAAGGGCAGCACATCTGCCGGCCACTCACCGCCTCGGTGTAGCTGTCCACGTTCTGCTCCTCGTGGGCTTCTAGCAACTTCTGTAAGAAAATGGCAGGCAGGCGTCAGAGGCCCCGGCAGACCTGGGGCCTGGCCTGGATTAGATCTATACACACTCTCTCTGGGTGGGTGAAAGATGGCGGGGGCACAGGGGGCGCGGAGTCCCATGCTGGATGAAGGAAAGGGCCTTCTTCCAATCCTGCCAGTGTCGGCAGCGGCTCGCGAGCTCATGGATATGGGGTGTAGGTGTGTGTGTGTGTGTGTGTGTCCGTGTGTGTCCCTGCTCAGCCCTTACCAGCTGCTCCACTACTGCCTGTGTGTGTCTAGTTTCATCTAGAAAATGGAGACCCAAATGACAGGAGAGAAAATGAAATAAAAACAGAAAGACCCCTGAAACCACTACACACACGCCTTGGCGATCGCAGTAACCAGAGCCAAGCCCCCGAGCTCCGCCCCGCGTCCCAGCCACACGCCTCCGGCCGGCCTGGAGAGGGAGGGGGACAGGCCCCGGCACTCACTTTCATCAGCTTGTACTCCCGGGAGTCCGAGAAAGCCGGGAACAGGTCCTCATACTTCTGGACGGCAAGCTGAGCGTCGCGAGGGTGGATGGGAGGAAGGGGACAAGCTAATGACAGGGCTGCTGGAGCTGCGGGCCTGGCGGCCAAGGGGATCTGCGCGTGGCCCAGGCCCTGAGTCAGCTCTCGCGCCCCTCCCCCAGCCTCCAGTGTCACCTGGCTCTGTGCCTGGTGTCACCTCCGTGGAGCTGAGCTCAGCGAGAGCCTGGCTACAGAGACAGCTGGGGGCGAGGGAGGCGGGAGGAGGCCCTTTCAGGCTAGAGCTCAGTGCTGCTTCCTGCACCTGGCCCGGCCAGGATAGGGGACAAGTGACAACTGCCTCGTCCAAGTACACCCCACATGCCAGGCCTGGTATTGGGCCCTTCTCACTTTCAGCCACCATGAGGACCTAGGGAGGGCCGAATGATGGTGACCCCCCCAATCTGACACTGGGAAAACACCCAGAGAGGGCAGTGGGCCATGGTGGGCCCGGGGCAAGCTGGGGTGCCGGGGCGCAGGGCTGTGGCAGCCTGCTCTCGCCCCTCCTGGGAAGCAGGGCTGGGTGGGGACATGAATGTCCAGGAGGCTGTGGGCAGTGCAGCGGGACCCCAGGAAATCCGGCCACTCCCTGGCCGTTCCCCGCCCCTCACCCAGCACCCGCCCCGCTCCTGCCAGGGAGCCCTGACGATGGGCGGCGGGGCATGCAGCCTATGGGTCCCCCTGTGACACTGGGGGTCGGAGGCCCGGGCTCCGGGCTGGCTCACTAGCTACGTGGCCTTGGACAAGAGACTCTGGGCTCAGTCTCGGTGTCTTCATCTGGAAAACGGTGACAGTGGCGCTAACCTCACAGGTGCAGTGAAGACTCATGCTGTGCTCTGACCAGAGAGAGAGCTTGGCCCACAATGAGCCAGGAGTCGGAGACTCGAATGCCATGAGGCGGGGCAGGTGACATCAGGGACAGAAGCGCAGCAGCGAGAGCAAGTGTTTCCTGACCAAGGCCAACTGTCAGGGGCCAGACGTGAGGGAGGGGCTCGCCCCTGCCGAGGGCCTGCGGGGGGACCTGGCCTCCTGACAGTGGCCCTAGCGTTCCAGGTGCAGTCACCAGGCGCGTAGGGCACGGTCTGGGCCGGCTCACCTTGGCGTTGAGCATGTCGATGCAGAAGTGGCAGAGGGCGGCCTTGAAGAAGTAGTCCTTGGCGCTGTACTTGAGCAGAGGGCTGTCCATGGCGTTGGTCCCCACCTGCGGGCATGTGGAGGCGGCACTGTGAGTTCACGGCGGCCAGCCAGAGGGCCAAGGCCACCTGGGGGTCAGCCGGGAGCCGGGTCTGTGCCCCAGGTGAAGCCCTGCTAAGCCGGGACTCCAGGGGCAGAGGGGCCAGGGACCAGCCCGGGGAGTCAGCAACTGGAGTGTGAGGGACCAAGGAGCCTCACAGGGCGTGATGGGGGGTGGGGGCTGTCGCCACAGAGCCAGCTGTCTGTGGGCCTCCTGAGGCGCCCAAGACGATGGGAAGAGGCGGCTCCACTGTCAGGCCCGACAGGAGGCTGGCACGTTGCGGGCAGAGGGGTGGCGGGCTGCAGGAACATGAGAGGCGGGGCCCACCCCTCTCTCCTCCCAGGCCAGCTGCTGCCTTTCTCCTGGCCAGCTGAGCCCACCGGGACAGCCTGGGCGCCACCCAGCGCTCCCCACACAGCAGAGGAGCACCTGCGCAGCCACGTGACACCCCCTCCCACCACGGGAGAGGAGCCCTGTTCCCTGACCCCCTTCCTGCGGGCTCCTCACTGCCTCCCGCCACCCCAGGCTGTGGAGATTCTTCCCATCCCTTCCCTGCCTCTGGACGTTCCGAGTCAGCCTCCCTCTGGGGTCACTCAGGAAGCTCCCTGTGAGGACCGTGAGATGGCTGGTGGGGACAGGGCGGTCACACCACATGGGGTGGTGGGTGGAGAAAGCATTTAGCCACGTGAGTATGGGGCGAGGGGGCGGGGATGGCAGGGTGGCAGATGGGAAGGGGACAGGGCGCCCCACCGGCCCCACCTGTTCGTAGATGTCGATGGCCTTCTGGTACTGCTCCAGCTGCGCGGCGTAGCCGGCCACCTTCAGCAGACACTTGTTGGCTGAGCTGCGTGGGCGGAGGGAGGGAGGTCAGAGCTCGGGTCGCAGGCATGCCAGGGGCTGGGCAGGCAGGGGCAGGGCCGGGCCCGGGTACCTGTTGGACTCCTCGCCTTTGTAGTAGTCTGCGGACTGCTCGTAGTGGGCGATGGCCTGGGGAGACACGGGACGGAGGGCAAGGAGGTGCCCATGCAGCGTCTGTCACCCGCAGGTCTGGACCCGCCTGGGACACAGCCGAAGCCGTTCATGCACGCTCTGCCAGCGCCCACGCCCCCTTCCTGGCGCTCAGACACGGGAGGACACGACAGAGGGAGGCGCCCCGGTCCCACAGGACTGGCTGCTGCAGCCAGGCAGGGCCCGACTGCCACTCACCTTCTCAATGTCCACCAGCTCCGTCTCGTAGATCTCGGCGATGGAGACGTGGTGCTTGGCAGCGATCGTGAATCGGCCCTGGGTGGGGTGTGAGGAGGGGCCGGCTGTGACCAGCACCCCAGCCCAGTGCCTGGGGCGATGGCTCCCTGCCCCAGCTGCACCTGAGGTGAGGTGTGCGGGAGAGGGTGCCGAGAGGCAAAGGGTGCAGGGCTTAAAGGGGAGGCTCTGGGGTGAGAGGCCCCGGGTTGAGGGCGGCCCCAGCTGGGGGACCCCGGGCAAGAAGCTCCACACCCGCCTTTGTGTCCGTCCTGGCTGCGGCACAGAGGTCCCCGGCCTGAGGGAGCATTTGAGAGATGGTCCCGAGAGGCCATGGAAAGACCAGCCCAGAGTCCTGGTACGAGCTCTGGAGAAACCAGAGTTTAGGGCCCAAACATCCCCACTGCCCAAAGGACAGCCTCCCCCACCACCAGGCAGCATGGCCATGGAGGTGGCCCTTCTCACAGGCCGCCCTCCGTCCTCCAGCCTCCCGCAGCAGCATCCTGTTTGATTACCAGCTCCCAGAGTTTTCCCCAAGGAGGCCTCCAGCTCCCAGGGGGCTAAGCGCCTTCCACCTGGCTGTCCTGTGGGGGCCAGGTCTTGGACTCAGCCAGGCCTAGTTTTGGTCTCAGCGACTCCTGTTTGTAAGTGTGTGTCCCTGAGAGTCACATCACTTGTCTGGTCCCCCTGTCCTGACTGTCAAACGAGCTAACGACGGCACCCCCGTCACAGGACTGAGGTAGAAGGAAGCCAGTCGCCCAGTGTCTGGGTCAGTCAATGGCAGCTACTGTCACTGTAATACTGTGGCATCCCCACGGGCCGGCAGGGGACAAGACCCCATTTCCGCTGGGGGAAAGGTCTGACAGACAGAGGTGGGGTGTGAAGAGGCAAAAAGTGGAGTCCACAGGAGCCTGGGCCTGGCTTCGGTCCCGGTCCAGCTCCCTGGCCTTGGGCTGGCAGCCGCCTCTGGGCCGTGCCCATCTAGGGGGATCTCCCTGCGGTGCTGCCACCCAGCCCTCTGGCTGCTGTGAGCTGGTAATCCAATGGGATGCTGGTGGAGCAAGAGGGGGCCTTAAGGACAGAGCGCCTAGGATGCTAGGGAAGAGGAGGAGCAAATGTGACCCCAGACACTGTAACTCTCATAAATGAAGAAGACCATGGCCCTCGCGGAGGCCGGAGGCAGAACCGGGGCAGGGGTGTCTGTGACGCGCTGGATGCTGCCACCGGGAGCCAGGGTGGTGGGAAGCTAGGTGAGGACCCAGCCAGCCCGGCCCGGCCCAGGTGACCAAACTCCCCCGCTCCCGTCCCCCACCTGCTCTCGGTGCTGGAGGGGGGGGAGGTGAGGCGGGGGCGACGCATGGCCAGGAGGGGGAAGCGCGCACGCGTGACCCTCACTTACCATGTCCGTGTAGATCTCGATCGCTCTCATCAAACAGTTAATGGCCTCTGGGGAGAGGAAAAGGGAGGCAGGGAGAAATGAGACAGCGAAGGCATTCTGATTCTGGCAGAAGCTGGGAGAGGGTGCTGTGGGCTGCCTGCAGACATCAGTACAGCTCTCCAGGTTGCCAGGGTTACTGGGAGAGAAGGTGAAGGAATCCCTGAGCCCAGGAAACCTGGTCAGACTGATTCATTCTGCAGACTGACTTGCTGGGCACATGCTTCAGCGCGGAGCTGGCTGCCCTCTCCCTCCAGCTGCCACAGTGCCACCACCTCCCCGGGAACCCCAGCGACAGGACACGGCCAGTGCCAGGTCAGGCTGATGGCCAGACTCCCATGCATGTTTTGAGCCAGACTTTCCAGGCCCCGACCCTCCAGGATGGAGATGCCCGGAAAGGTGCAGCCGGAGGCGGCCAAGCCCGATGCCTGCGAGGCGCCCGGGCTGGGCCACCCTTCCACTGCAGGACATGGATCAGCCACGTTCCCCGCACCTGTCTGGCCTCCGTCCGTGGCGGGAGGAGGCTGGCAGCTGGGACTCCGAGGCCCTATCCCTCTCTTGTCCCCGTCTCGGCATTCGGCGGAGCCCTCTGCCCTTCCTAACCTGGCGGCAATACCCGCTGGCTCCTCGAACCGCGGGTCTCGTCAGCGAAACAGACATGCCGGGTGGTACCGACGCGGGGACCTGGGCTCCCTTTGTCGTACTACCTCTTTCAAGATTTTAAATTTGGGAATGGCTTTTTTCTTTCGACAAGATATTTGGAGAAGAGAGAAGCATGAGTGGGAGGCATTTTCTAGCAGACAGAGATGAGATTTCGGATGGATTTTTTTTTTTTAACACCGTTTCAACCGATCTCAGTGGGAAAGGGTGTAGGGGAGGTGGAGGGGGCCTTAAGGACAGAGCGCCTAGACAGACCCCAGGATGAGGGTCTGAGCTGGGCCGAGGCTGCAGTCCAAGGCACTCGGGAGGCTCCTGGTCTGCAGCCAGGGTGTCCATAGTCAGCCAGGCCCACGGGGACGAGAGGCCACGGAGAAGTTCAAGGCCTGACACCTGCTCTCAAGGGGCTTATGGTCTTACTGCCTAGGCAGACACCTGACAGAGGCGCTTAGCTCTGGGTTAGGCTTTTGCAGAGCCCACAAGCCCTATTAAATTTAAATAAAAATGTGTGTCTGGCAGCACTATCCTGGGGGTGAGGGGATCTAGAGGCTTTGTCCAATGCTGAAAGGCCGCTGGGGACCCCAAAAAGATTTGGAAGATGTACATCGTGCGGTCAGGGTACTGAGGTTGACGGCTGGAGGCCTGAGGCAGTAGGGACCGGGAAAAGGAGGCAAAAGGCGGGCAGAAGAACACAACGAAGATCACAGCCTGAAACGTAAGTGTGACTTTCACACACACACACGTGCACACGCACGCTCACGCACGCACATGCTCACCGCGCGCGTTCTGTAACCGAGCGTTTCTAGACGTGGCGGCTGAGCTAGCACCTGGGTGCAACGCAGGCTGTGGCATCGTGACGAGGACAAGAAGGGGCAGGCGCCTGGGCCGCAGCGAGTGGACTCCGCACACCCCACCCCCGGGGCCCTCTGAGACGCTCTCCCTCCTTTCCCGAGCCAGCCCTGGGGATCCCGCAGGGCTCCTGCAGGCAGAGGCGGCAGCAGGGAGGGGGAGAGGCGGGACGTCCCCACAGTGGGACAGGACGCCCCGCAGGGAAGGAAGCTACTCCCTGGGCCGCAATGTGATTCACAGGGTTAAATCCCCTTTACGCCACCACTGCGCTCGGGGACAGCTGTCCCTGAAGCAGCAGGCTGCCGACAGATAAGCCCCTAACACTGGCCACAACTGGCTTATCTTGTCCAGTCACAAGGACCCCCAGGATGAGTGGCCAGTGCACTCCTGGAGGAGAAAAGCAAAACTCACCCCACCTGCCCCCGCCCCCATCCATCCACAGAAAGCTGGAGCCAAAAAGGGACTCTGGGAACGATCTGGCCCAGGATGCCGGAAGGGGGGCTGAGGCCCAGGGAGGGGAAGGAGCTGGCTCACGAGACAGCCTGCAACCCAGGGCCCGCTAGCCACCCCTGGACTCCAGCCGCCTCCCTCCCCCCTCCCACCCCCTCCCATCTGCTGCTGTGGTCCCGCCCCCATCTCGACCGACTTGCCCATCTCTTTGGTAAAATGGGCAAACTGCAGAACCCTGCAGGAAGTGGCACGGATTAAAGGCAGATGCCACGGGCATGGTACACAGTAGACAACCAGTAAATGGCAGTGGGGGGGGTGGGTGTGAAGGGGAGGGCACCTCCCTGCCCTGGACGCACAGCACACATGCACCCCTAGGCCCAGCGATCGGGCGGGCAGGTAAAGAGGCCTCCCCGGCCTGAGACCACCCAGGGAGGCTGATAGTGGCTGAGAAGCTGAGAACTGCTGTGGCTGTGGGCATCGCCTTCCCTCCCTACCCCGCAGCCACCAAGGCGGCAGGAAGCCACCCCTCGCCCGCACTGAGGGCAGACTCCGCAGAGGGAGTGATGACAGGGACCAAATCTTTTCCTTCTGCCCCGGGCGGCTCTGGCAGGCTCTGGGCACAGGCTTGGCACCAGCTGCCTGTGGAAGTGAGGCCCTTCCGGGGCTCCTGCAGGAAATGCTGACGTGGGCCAGAGACTTGGAGGCAGGTGAGGTGGTCAGCCGGCACCCGCTTGGGGAAACTGGGCCAGGGTCCAGATCGGCCTTCTAGCTGTTTCACAAGGCCTTTGGCCAAGGGGTGGAGGCTGGGAGTCCAGGCCAGGCCGCACTGGATGGGAGCCACGGCTGCCCCTGCCGGATAATCGGCACACGCAGATGCTGCCCTGGGCACGCTGCCTCCTCACACATGCTCTCTGTCAGACCAGGAAATGGAGATCCGACACATCAAGGGACCTGCCGGAGGTCACAGGAGAGCAGGCTGCTCCTCCAAGGCCACACTGAGACACATATTGCCGCCACAGACCTCTGTGAAGCTGGACTTGGCCCCAGAAGCTGGACTTGCCCGCCCTGCCCAGCACCAGGCTCCCATGTTTGGGCTCCGGCCAAGGCGCCCGCTCTTGGTTCTGCCCAAATTAGGCTGTCCTCTGCTCCACTGCCCCTCCTGTTCCCCTGTGAGGTTCCCCCACCTCGGATCCCACCCCTACCCCGCCTCAGCTCCCTGCACAGTGAACCGGACTGGCTGATCCCTGGAGAAAGGAAGTCGGCCTCCGTGCCCCACAGGGGACTGTCAGGTCACCTGACCAGTGTTTTCCCATCGCCTAGGAAGCTTCTGCCACCCTCTGTGCTTCCCTAAGGCCAGGCCCCAGGCCACACCCAACACACACCCTGCAGAGACTCGCTGAGAGCAGAGAAAACTCAGATCAAAAGCCAAGGAAGGACATGACACCACAGTGCCAGGTGGGGCCCGACCAGAGCAACCGGCTCTGTGCACATGTCACAGGCCCGGCACTCAACTCCTGGCCCAGAAACAAGTCCTTCCGGGCACTCAGGAGCAGCAGCACTCCAGATCAACCAGTTCCCCAGGGGGCAGAAGGAAGGCCGGGAGCAGGTGGTGGCGGGTGGGGGGACCTCCGTGGGGGATGCAGAGACTTCACTGAAAACAAACCCAGGGTTGCCTGGGTCATCAGCACATCACCCACACGGCCCAGCACTCAGCTCTGTGCAGGGAGTGACAATGGCCCACCCAGTCACAAGGTCTCCCCTCAGGTTCTTGTGAGGCCTGAGCCCACCATGTGACCACTTAGGCCAACACCTGTGAGACACTCAGTGGCAGAGAACAACTGGTCAAGTCTGGGGTCACAGAAAAGCTACCTGGTCTACACAGAGATCAAATCCCAGAGCCAAATGTCCCCGACAGTAATAACTGACCTGCCAGCCCTCATGCACCTGCGCAGACGCCTCCCCGCACTGGGCCAAGTGTCCCCTTGTGGGCATGACAGGCTTTTATTCCAAGATCGGGCATCCTTAAAAAAGAAACCATGTCTTTCCCATTCTTATTAGAGTGACGATTGATGGTCATAAAAAAAAGTCTTTGCTTGCTAAAATGAAACGTTAGTAACCCCTGCCTGGCACCGAGATTTAGAAAGTAAATGAAAATTCCAGCCCCGGGAAACCGAAAGCCTGGTGCCGTGGGCCTGTGCTTCCGTTTCTGGATGAGCCCAGAGGAACAAAACGGTTTCCTCAGGACAAGTTAGTCTCAAGCAGGACTCTTGTCCCCAACATAGTCTCACTGGAAGAAACGTGTTCTCTGGCAGCTATATTTCAAGCTTCGTCCCTCCCCTCACCCCACCCCCCCACCCGGGGTGGGGGTAGGGGGAGGGAAGCCAGGTTAGAATAACTTCCTCTCCTTCTTCGGCAGTTACTCCTACCTGGCTGGTCCCAGAAGCCCTCCCACCCGCTTCTGCATGTTAATTCTGACAGCAGAACAGATTTTCCTCTCCCCGTGGCATGCGGTGGGTCTGAAATGTAACACCCACTCCCAAATGCTCCCAGGCTTCGGGGAGGGGAGCCGTCAGCTGCACACACAAGCAGAACGGGGAGGCGGAGGCTTGGAGCAGGATGCAAATGCCAACCGGAAGGGAGCCAATTCTGAAATTAAAGCATGACAGCCTCCTTGCTGGCCTATCGCCTGTCGGCCCCTGGAGAAAACCCAGGACTTCGTTGGACAGTGCTCCGCGGGGGCTCTGGGCAGCCAGCTCCAGTGGCCCAGTGGCCCGCATGCCCTCACCTTGGGGGTCGGCTTTCTTGAAGGCGTTGCCGGCGTCCACAAAGCAGGTGGCCGCGTCGTGCTTGCTCTGGAGCTGCAGGTGCAGCTGGGCTGCCTGGCAGAAGGCGTTTCCGGCAGCTGGAAGAGAAGAGCGATTCTGGCCTGAGCAGGGCGCCATGCTTTGTAAGCCACGGACACTGTCCTTCCCGGGAGGTGCTGGGGCTCTCGAGAATTCGGAGAGTCCCCAAGAGACTGGCCTAGACCTCAGGTGCCACGCCAGCCACGAGGCACGAGGGGTGGGGGCACATTCTGGGTCTGCTCCCTGCAGGATCTTCACGTCCAGATAGGAAAACAGGACATGGACACCGAGAACCTGAGTATGCGAGGACAAGTGCCCGTGCGCGGGGGGCAATGGTGGCCACGCCTGAAGTCTAGTCTGTTCCGTGCTCAGCTGCGTGCTGTCACCTTCCATGGGCCCCAGCCATTCTGTTCATGTGTCTCAAATCCTAAACTTGCAGGGGACGATGAAATCTCTTGTCCTCCCGGGGTGGGGACTGTGCCAACGGGAGCTCCTCGGCCACCTGTTCTGAGGCGACTTTCCTACATTCTCCTCCAGCTGACTCTGAAAATCACTGGCTTCCTGAGCCGGAAGAGGACGAGAGGGCCTGGCCCCAAACCTGCAACTTCAGAGCCTCAGGACAGACTACGGGTTTTCCCTGCGTAGGATTTATTATTTTCAAAGCCTCCAAACTTAAATGCAAAATTTCCAGAAAAAGTAATATCATTTGGGAAAAAATTTTTAAAAAGGGGCCTAGGACTTTAGTTTGAATAGGTGGGGGGTGGTTTACAAATTTTAGGGGGAAAGCAACATCTATGTAATTGAAAAACAAGGATTCTTTCTTTTACGACCCTTTCTAAGCTTGGGTACATAAACGTACACACAGCATCCGGGCCGCTGCACAGCATACTCTGTGAAAGCTCACACGCCCTCGGAAAAGACGACTCTCGATTTTACCCTGGGCTTCTACACTCCTCCGTAGTCCCGTCCCGGGTTTCATCTCCTTCTTGGTCAGAAAGTTCTCGTCTGGGTTCCAAACTGTGTCTTTGCTTAATTTCCCTGATCCAATTTCGCTGACGCTGGCAGTCGGATTATGAAGTCACGCCCAGAGGGCTCCGCGTGCCCGCTTTTCAAACCTCTCCCCGGGCCCTCGGGCAGCTCTGGGACAGAGCTCCGGCTTTCCGCCTCGGGGAGCCCCTCCCTGCCACCCGCCTCTCTGTCGCTGACGCCAGCCAAGCTCCAGCCTTGGGGGCGTATATGACCACAACTGTGGGCCAAGTCAGAAGCCTTGTGAATTAGATGACACTCCGCCACCAACACAGGCTGTGTCTCAGGAGGCGTGGGACGCGGGTGACCTCTCCCGGATGGAGGCCACTCTGGCAGTGGGGGACACTGTGCCACCACAGTGCTGACTGCCCTCATGGCGATGCCCGACCTCCGTGAACCCAGCTACGGCCCCTCGGAGGCAAGTGCTGAGGAGGATATGGATTGGGAGAGGCCAAGTAACTTCCCCAGGGTCACGTGGCCAGCCGGAGCTGTGACACAAACTCGTTACTCTGGCTCCAAAGGTCATGAAGCGACACAGGGGCAGATTAAATACTCAGGCTTTGGAGTCAGAGCTGTGGTTTCTGAATCTGTCCTGTCACTTCCCAGCTGTGGCACCTGGGGCAAAGGGCGGAGCCAAAGCCTGTTTTTGAATCGATACAATAGGAAAATTAACAAATGGCACTGACCGCCAGGGGGTCGCTGTGCTGCGTCAACTAACGCACGCATGCCTGGTGTTTACCCCAGCCTGGCGTTTACCCCAGCGCTCAAGAAACGGTGGCTGTGACAGCCGTTATCACTGGGACCACCTGAATGTCCCCCAGCGCAGAATTCAGACTCTGATGGAGACACTCGGGAAGTTTCTGGAGACATCTGAAGTTCTGAATTTAAAGGGAAACCCCTCAAAAGAGCTCATCGACCCACGTGGGGTCTGTTCACTAATCCGTGTATCCTCATCCTTTGGGTCCTCCCTCCAAAGCCCTGTGATCCAAGCTGCAGAATAACCCAGTGGGCCCAAAATGATCAGACGGCAGGACGATGCTAGAGACGGCGTCAAAAGAGAGGGGGCTGCCGGGCCTCGGGGGCAGGAAGCCGAGGGAAGAGGGGCAAGGAACGCTGGGCGGACCCGGCAGAGACCACGTACCACTCCAGTTCTTGGCCATTTTGAACATGTTTGCTGCTCGGGCGTAGATTTCACATGCTTCCTCTATTTTGGACGAGCCACTGAAGGGGAAACAAAAGGAGAAGTAAGAATGAGGGGACGATCCAGTCTGGTAGCGAGGGGAAGGCAGGCGGGGGCAGTGGCCGTGTGCCCCTGTGCCGCCGGGCCGCACGAGTTCCCTGAGAAGTCAGCCTCCTGACCAGCCGCAGCCCAGGCCACTGCTCTGACTCAAGAGACACCCGGTCGGCGGCCCCCACCCCCTTCACACCAAGGTGGCCTGGGCCCTCCTGGGGGTGACCTCCCCACTGAGCCCTGGCTGCAGCCCTGCCTTTGACAGCTGCCCCCAGGCTCCCTATAAGTCCCCTCCCCGCAAGCCCCAGCCTGCAAAGCATCCTGGGGGAAAAGCCCAGCTTTGCACGCCTCGCCCCCTCCCCAGCGCCTTAATCCTGTGCCCGGCACACTGCGGGTGTTCAGTGAAGACTTCTCAACCCTCAGAGTGTGTCGTTACCAATCCGGGACCAGCACAACATATGCATGACAGAGATGCATGGAGAAACACTGTTTTAAAATGTGTATACAAAGTTCCCGTTTGTATTAAGACAGGATAAAAAAAAAAATAACCCGAGAAGGGAAACATACCTACCCGTTTACATAAAATTTCTGGAAAACCACACAAAAAACTAGTTGCAGCACTTCTAAGGTGGGGGCTGTGGAACTGGGGGCCAGGGGGGTAAGAGAGACTGACACCCCCCATCTGTACTGTCTGATATTTTTAAATCACCTGCACATTACATCTATCCAAGAAAAGAAATACACATATTTTAAATATTAGGATTTACATTGGGTGCCGTGGTCCAGCGATGAATTACACTTCTAGCGACCTATCCTCAGAAACGAATCCGAAAGCTACGAGGATGCTCAGCACAGCGTTGTTTAAAATGGGAAAACAACTCACAGAAAACTTTCGTGCAACTGCAGGGGCCTGGGAGATACGGGGCAGCACGTTTTAAAAAAATAAAGAGCGCTGTGTTTGGACAGCCTTCCCCGGGCTCACTGGCATCGGAACCTCACCCTGCCCTGGACCTCCTCCAGAACCAGTCCCGCAAGTCCTTCCCCCTCTAGGAACCCATCCCCGCTCAGCACGCCAGGTCTGCGGTTTCTGTGACTGCTCACACCCCCACTGCCCACGAAACAGCAGAATAAAACCCCCACGCTCACGAGTCCCCTGAATGGAGCCTGGATTCTCTCTTCACTGACACCAACTGTTTTGTTTCGAAACAGGAGAAAAGGGGGCATTTTCCAATCAAAAGCCACACGAGTCACCTTCCTTCACTGTCCCACCCCTCACCCCTGTGTCAACTGGCCCTGGACATTCGCCAGGCCAGCTGCAGCCGGCAAGGGCTTCTAGTGCGACGTGGGGGGCTGTGTTGGGAGCACGCTAGCACTGTAGCCCACCTTGTCCGGTCCTTTGAATCACACGAGGGGCAGTTACAATAACCAAACCAGAGCCCGCAGCCACCGTCCCTGGAGATTTCACTCAGCGGGTCTGGGTGGGGCCTAGAACTGGGGTTTTTCATAATGGCCCAGATAATCTGGGGAGTCTGGGAGGGGAAAAGCTGACCCAGACCAATGGCTTGGAAAACAGCCACCAGTGACCTGTCCCAGGTCAGGTGACGTCCGTAGCCGGGGCTGGAAGCCTGGCCCGAACCTGAACCATAGCAGTGGGGTGCTCTTCAGGTGAGAGGTCCACCCTCCGCCTGTGGGGCTGTGCGGACAGTGTCTCCGCGACCCTCTGCCAGCCCAGGAAGTGGCTCTGAGCGGTGTGCTCTTCCCGCAATCACCCCTAGGCCGCCCCCCAGCTGGCGCCACACTGCTGGGGCCTAAGACTCTGCTTGGAGAGCTGCAGCACCCATCCCTGGCTAAGGGTCCCTTGGGGCCAGGCTGCAATGCCCCACCCCTGCCCATTTTCTATGGAATGTTCTCTGACACTATGAGCTCGTATACTAAAATCACAGGTCTGCCCACCCATGGACCCCCCAGTATGTCCTTCCTTTGTGGTGTAATCAAGTTCTATCCAGACCTAGACATTCTCTAAAAAGCCTCAGGCTCCTGGATGGGCAGAAGTGGCCCGTCCCACAGAGAGGCCCAAAGCCGGGTGACCAACGATGAGCAGAGCCAGCACCAGCTGGTTTGTTTCAGCTCAGGGGACAGAGTGGACACAGAACACAAAGCCTATCAGCTGCCGGGCTGAAACTCATGATCCTGGACTAAGCTGGGCCAACCCTGCACTGGGTCACGGGGACCAGCTAGAGGGTGGGAAAGCCGGCGGGCTTACCGCGTGCCCTGGCCTCCAGCTTGCCCACTCTGGCCCCCGACACTCAGGGCCTGGCCACTTCCACGGGAGTGACAGAGGAATCCCTGAGTTCCATCCTCTTCCTTTAGAGATGGAGTCCCCAAAAGGGGAAAGTGACTTACCGAGAGTCACTGGCAGACCCTGAGGGAGAAGCTGTTCACATAGCCATTTATTCGACTGGGGAACAAACATCTGAGCATTTATGACGTGTCAGGCAGTGGACACGATAGCAGTAAACAAAAGGGAAGGACCTGGTCTTCGATAAACAGGAAATGAGCTAAACAATTTCAGAGAGATTAAGCACTGGAGGAACTGGGGGAGTAGGGAGGGCTCTGAATGGGCAGGTCAGACATGAGATTTGAGCTTAGTTCCCAATGATGGCTAAGGAGCCACCCACGAACAGAGGGAAGGGCATTCCACACAGCAGCACAGCACGTGCAAAGGCCCTGGGACAGAAGCACGGATGGCCAGCTCGAGGAGGGGACGCGGCGCAGGCTGTGGCGCAGGCAGCGGTGGGCGCCGAGGCTGGAGAGGCGGGCAGGGGCTCCCGTGCTGAGCGGAGAGCAGAGGAGGCTCGGGCCCTCCTCTAAGGTAGCCAAAGGGTTTCTGGCAGAGAACTGTGACCAGGACGCTCCCAGCTCTGCTGCGCCCCCAAGCTGAATCCCGCGGGAGGATTTCTCTCCTGAGTCAGGTCATGTCGCTCACCTAAGGACTCCACGATGAAACCGCACGCTCACTGAGGGCGAGAAACCAGGCCTTCTCCCTCTGCCCTCCGCACAGGATCCAGAAAAGCTAGCTGAGCCTGCCTCTTCTGGAGAGCCCAGGTGGCAGCAAAAGCGACAGCTGACCGTCCCTCCCCCGCTGACCTCCCCCCGCCACAAGCTGCCTGTGCTGGGCTCCTCCAGCCCGCGGCTGCCAGCCATCCTGGAACAGAGGGAGCTGGTCTGGGCCAGCCTGGTGCACGGCCGTCTATAATTACCCGCACCGCGTTGCCTCCTCCCCGCCAAGGCGGAGGACGCAGCCTCAGGTCTCCCAGGCGCAGCCACCAGCCTCCAGTGACTGCCATATGGAGCGGAGCGAGCATGCCAGGAGCGCACGGACGGCTGGTGGGACCCGGGCCAGGGGGTCTGCAGGGCCATCTCGGCTTCTTTCCCTCCTCCTCCCTCCCTGGGGTCCTTCCTGGCTCCCGCCAGCCCCCCACCCCCCAGCAGTTTCCTAAAGACCCTGAAAGGCAGGGCACGTGGGGTAACTCCCATTTTAGGCCCTCGACACTCCCTGTCCCTCCTGGACCTCAGTGGTGCCTCAGCCATCAGCCCTCGGTCCTCTCCTGAGACTTAAGGTCCCCGTCCTGGTTCTCTAGTCAGTGCACTGGGCAGGAGAAATGGGCCCAAGGACCGGTCCGCCCTTGCCTTCTCCCATAGGCTACGCCTCTCCGTTACTCTATGACGGGTGACGATGGCCCGCCAGGCACCCTGGCCAAAGGGGCCGGAGTTCCTCACCATAAGCCTTCCGTTCTTACGAAGGAATTCACAAGCACCTGCTCTTTCCAAAAGAGGAAGCTGGCTGGGGCTCAGAGGGGTCACGGGGCCTGTCCAAGCTCCCACTGCCAGGAAGTGGCAGAGCTCAGAGGGGACCTGGCCCTGGGGGTCCACCTTGCCTCTGCCTCGCTCAGAGATGTGGGAGGCCTCCTTCCCCGTGCGGAAACGAGGAGGC